>NC_135786.1:10351428-10674642 GCF_051106095.1 Pogona vitticeps | reverse complement strand
ATTCTTCGGCAGTCTGCTTTCTTTATGGTCCAGCTCTCACTTCCATACATCACTACAGGAAAAACCATAGCTTTGACTATGTGGACCTTTGCCAGCAAGGTGATATCTCTGCTTTTTAAGATGCTGTCTAGGTTTGTCATCGCTTTCCTCCCAAGAAGCAGGCGTCTTTTAATCTTGTGGCTGCTGTCACCATCTGCAGTGATCATGGAGCCCAAGAAAGTAAAATCTGTCACTACCTCCATATCTTCCCCTTCTGTTCGCCAGGAGGGGATGGGACCAGTAGCCATGAACTTCATTTTTGTTGTTGTTGTTGTTTTGTTCCTTGCAGATACTGCAGTACTGAACAGAAAAGCTGTGGGAGTGGGAAAGGGGTTATATCCCTGGGTGCAGTCCTCAGAATACTATATGTCTGTATGTTGTTTTGTCAAAATTTAGCAACTGGAACAGAGGGAATGGCCAAGATTTTTACAGCAAGAGGAACTAAAAAAAACCACAGAAAGCAACACAGAACAAAACAGAGAGCTACAATACCACCCTCTGTTCCCCCTTTCCACTGCAGACTCACACCAAACCATTTCTAACATCCTGTACTAGACCCTTGAGATATATTTTGACCGGCACATCCCATTGTAGCCAAAAAGTGGAATATAAATATAATACACAAACATAAACAGGTCGAGACAACAATCATGGCTAAATGAATCTTCTTGGTACCACTCAGAACCAATTAGTTATTTAGCTGGCCTATACACTTGCATATAATTATTCAATAAAGAGACTATAGAATATCTGTGGATACCAATTGTTCCCAAGAGGTCAGACAAAAGAACGTGTTGAGCCTTAAACTGCAAAGGAAATAGACCAATGAAAAATACACTTGAGCCTAATAAGACAGAAAACAGAAGATCATATGGACTGCCTTGCCAAATCAGACTGGACAAGAACAGCATTCTGTTTCAAACATCAGCAGCCCAGATGCTTCTGAATCTTCCACACAGGATGCAAAAGTCACATTATAACGGCTTTCCATCACAGCTAATGGAACATGAAAAAATGATTGGAGTTTCCCTGTACTGAAAAAAAAGGAAAAAGAAAAAGAAAAAAGGTATGTATTCCGGTTTTGAATGCCTAGCGTAGAAGGTAACAAATGCACTTTGTGAAATTGTATTGTATAATGGAGACACACACTATATATGTTGCTCTTGCAAAATATGAAAAAAAATTCTTACACAGAATCACTTTCCTGGACACACAGTCCTCATTTAGATACCATTTACACAACATTTTTCAGGGGGAACAGTCAGAATAAAATGGAACAAGGGGCCCTTCCGCTCTCAGCTGTAGCACAGGGGAGGAGTAAACAGGGGAACACAGCCCTGGGACCTTTGTCTCAGAATAGGAGCGACAATGTCCTCCACCAACGTTAGCTGACAGACACTGATTACTCTGACAGCATGAAAGGACCGTGAGGCTTTGAAGCGTTGCTACTGTTTATAATAATTTCAAAGAATTAGGAAAACAGATGGTAAAAAGGCTACATCCTTCTTCCTTTTCTTTTTTTGAAGGCACTTCAGGTTGTTGTTCCATACTGTCAAGTTGCTTTCGACATATAGAGACCCTATGAATGAAGGATCTCCAGAACATCCTGTCCTCAACAGCCCTGCTCAGCTCTTATAAGCTCAAGGCGGTGGCTTCCTCCTTTACAGAGTCAACCCGTCTAATGCTTTTCTTATTTTCCTGCTGGTTTCATCTTTTCCCACTGGCTTTTCCAGTGGATCTTGTCTTCTCATGATGTAGTCAAAGCACAAGAGCCTCAGTTGCTTTCTTTTCTTTTCTCTCCAGAAAGAGTTCAGGCTTGATTGGATCTAGGACCACCTATTCATTTTTCTGGTGGTCCACAGTATACGCAAAGTTCTCCTCCAGCACTGTATTTCCAATGAATTGATCTCCCCCTGTTGGCTTCTTTCACTCTCTACATAGTAATCAGGAACACAATACTGTGGATGTTTGGTCTCCAGTGACACATCCTTGGTTTCCAGGGACACAAGCTAGTACTTGGTAATCTTTTCCAGTTCCTTCTTAGCTGCCCCTTCCAAAATTCAGTCTCCTGATTTCTGACTGCAGTCTCCACTTGGATTGATGACTGAACCAAGATATACAAAATCTTTCACCATTTCACTTTCAGTTTCTTCTCAACTTCCAAGCTATGCACTTCTTTGGTAGTCATGATTTTTATCTTCTCAATGTTCAACTGCAGTCCTACTTTTGTGCCTTCTTTTTTCACCTTTATCAGAAGCCACTTCAGGTCGTTGCTGCCTTCTGCCAGCAATGGGGTGTCATCTGCATATCTTAAATTACTGATGTTTTTTTCCACCTACTTCATAACAGCAGCTTAAATGGTAGCTCTTCTTTGCAAGATTTTTTAGAACATCTAGTGAAAACCAAAAGGTTGAATTTCATCAAGGCTCAGTGTGTCTTATAAAGTGAACCATTTTTTTGCCAATAGTTCAATAGATCTTACAACCAGATTCATCTCTGAGTCTGGATACCCAGGTTTCAATGGTGGCCAGGAGTGCATTTGCACAATCAAAACATATGTGCCATCTGCACCCATTCCTGGAGAGGTCTGATCTGGCAACAGTAACACGACTTAGTCACATCCTGGCAGGATTACAGTAATGCTCTCTATGTGCAGCTGCCTATGGAAAGTGTTTGGAAACTTTAGTGGGTCCAAAACACAGCAACCAGATTGCTGACTGGGGCTGGTTACAGGAATCACATAATGCCTGATGAAATCTGTTACACTTAAGAAGGCATGCCAAGACTCCCTAGTATTGACAGAGTGAAGTTTCACTGGAGAACAGTGAACAGAAACTTACTGGCTTCCCCTATATTATCAATTACCTTTACAAGCTTGCTTAGAATAAAAGGACCAGGGTCCAGCAGCAGTGCATGTCTTTCAAGAATACAAAACCAGGTTTAATCATTGTTGTGTATAGCTAAAAGCACCAGATGAGTGGCAGGTACCATAAAGAAGGCTGACCGCCAAATAATTGATGCTTTTGAATTGTGGTGCTGGAGGAAGTATGGTAAGTCAGAGCTGACCCGAAGTCAGTGAGATGCAGCCTTCAAGATGTTGCAACTCCTGGCATTCCACACCACTGACTGACATGGTATAAGGCAGCTTTTAACATACCTACAACCCACCCACATGTCTGTATTGTCTTTCTTTAGCACAAAAACCTGAAGTCTGGAAGCTCAGATAACTGTTCAGTTTACTGCACTGGCGTAAACGGCCAAAACATTCCACCCATTACTGCAGCTGTACAATACCTAATATGTCCAGTGTTCCATATAACAAATCACCAATGTCCTTCTCAACAATGTTTACATAGTCCATTGATAAAATATATACACCGTACTGGGCAAAAGCAGACACTCAAGTTTGCATCATTCCACTCAGGAGAGCTCTGCGTTGCAGCTGCTACTAACAGAAATGATTCAAAAGGTTCAGTTCCATAATCCTTTCAGAAAGTCTGACAAATAGACCTAGAACGGCTACAAAGCACTCTGAGGATCCAGATGGTCCTGAGACGAGAGCCTTCTGCGGGCTTTATATATTGATTTCCACAAACACTTAATCTCTTCTCCTATTTTGCCTAGAAATGTTTTAGAACTCAGTCCCAGTTCAGGACGTGGGCAGGCTATTGGAGCATGAATTAGTTCTTCTGGATTTCATTTAATGACTTTGGAGAAAGAAACGTAAGGACAGCAAGTTCACTACACTTCGCCTAAGTGAAATTAACAGTGCAACCCTAATTTAAAGATGTACTGGGCTACTAAAGATTAGGAATAGGCAGCTGAAGTCTCTTCAACTGGCAGAAATACTCTCATGCTGACAGAACCCTCTTCTGCTGGCCAATGTTAAAGATGTGCCACCATAGAGATCTGCCAGCAGAATTATTTTTGTCAGGAGGCAAACCTCGGGGTGTCTTTCCAGTTCTACAATTCTACAATGCTATTATCTTTGCCAGATAGTATTTCACTCTTAACCTTGTCTCAATACAGTACGAAAAATGTCTGGTCCAAGACTTGTTCCAGTTAAAATCTTTTCCTCAAAAGAAAAACAAACAAATAACTAAAAACACCATGCCTTGACTGTCTGATATTCACTAAATCACTAAAACAAGCTCAGTTGACAACCAGCACTTGTGGCATCCAGGAGAGAAAGTAAAAAAAAAAAAACCACACACACATACTGGAATGCTGTTACGTATTCTGCCCAAGCAAAGATAAGGAAATATAATGAAGGAAGCTGTCTAGAGGAAATGGTTTATGCAACTAGGTCATAACAGACAATCTACATGGGACTTTCCAAACCTCCTAATCTTCATTCTAAATAAACAGTTGCCTTTCTAATCCAATCTATCCCTTATGACGAGAAATTCCTTTCTTGGATTCTTGATCAGGCCAAATAAGTGGGAGACTAATATCAAAACCTGTGGAGAAAGGCATAAGGCAATCTGTGTGTTCTTTGGTTCTGAGATGCCTATTTATACATCCATGGATCATTTTATTAACTATAGACACAGTGCCCCCTAACTGGAAAAATAAAACAAGGACAGATATTTATAAATAGAATGAAACATACAGAGAGTGTTAGATCATGCACTATGGCATTAAGAGAAGGGAAATGTGTACAGATTAGTGACAAATCTCCTTGTGTTAATTGTATTTTTCAGATATAGCGGAAGTATAAATGATTAACTATTCTTTGGATAGCATCCTGACTCCTGTATTCTTTAATGAAGAAATATCAAACTCAGTGGTGCAGTAGACTGCCTCAGAGGGTCACCCTTCCTTGGAGATTTTTAAAGAGAAGTTATATGGCATGCTTCAGGAGTGGATTTCATGATTTGGTAGGAGGAGAAGTTAATAACACAGGGAATCCCTTCCAGTTCTATGAATGAATGAATTTGCTTATTTGCTTGCTTGCTTACAAAACTCAATGGCTAGAATCTTGCTGGTTGCTGTGTACCAATTTCTATTTCAAAACTTACCTGAGTTTTAAACAGGCAGTCCACAGCCTCATTCAGAGACATAGAATCATAACTAGAGATGGGTGTATTCGTATATAAATATGAATACCTTCCACAGGTGGAAACAACGAGGGTCTGGCCCCTTGGGTCAGAAAGTCCCCTCACCATTCCGCCCCACCCTGTGGGGGGGATATTGGTACATATACAAATACAAATACCCCCAACTCTAGTCTTAGCTGCTGATGTTAAATTGGGAGCACACAGAGACATGTCTAACATAGTGAAGTTGCTGTGCTGCCAGTTTATATGCCTATCTCTTAAACGAGATGGCTAGAACTCAACGGTACCCTGGTCCAGCTGCAAGAAGAGGTTCCAACTTTTACCAGATAAATTGCTGGTACACCGCCATGGCAAATGAGCAATCATAGAAATACCCAAAGTAGCAAAAGAAGTAAAGTGATGCACAACCAAGTGTAACCTATCACCCACCACGCCGACAGATAAACAGCATGCATTCCCTTTGGCTTTAGTTTCAATCACTTCCACAATGATGATGTTTGCAACGGAATGATGAAACTGAAACTCTACATTATCCTCTTGCACTCTGTCTAAGTCTTCTGTTTCGACAGAATTGAGAGCCATAGTGGATGGCTTAAGCTATGACTATTTAACTTGATGAGATATAGCTGGCAATAAAGGCTGCTAAACTGCATCAAGGACATGGTCTGCACCCTATGAAAAACAGGGTCCAGAACTGGTGGTGGCAGCTTTTCAACATGAAGTTGAAAATAATTTTACATTCATATAACTTGATCATTGTAGGATCTAATATAATCTGAAGGAAATTTAAAGTGGGCAGTCAGAATCTATGTAGGAGAAGAAAGGAGCTAGGAAAGAGAAACATGCAATCCCATTATCAGCTCCATCTTAAGAAAGTGGAGACATTGCAGCTGTGTTTTCTTTCAGGTTTAGTAAAGGAAAGAATCTACGATGCCCAATTTTACACAAATATCCAGAAGACACAGAGACGCAAAGCCTCATCTTGAATTTAGAGGCTTACCCTGGGAATACCAGACTCTAAAAGCAAAAGCATTTTTTAAAGGTGGCTTTTAATCAAAATCTGACCTATGACAACATTCTTTCCCAAAAAAAGAGAAACCACCAATGAATGTCTCAAACTCTCCTATTCCAAATGATGTTTAGTCTGATATAAACCAAATAAATGGCTTTGCAACTCCTCTGACTAAACATCTTGAGATCTGAAGGATTAGGACTTCATGGAAGGAACTGCTGTGCTCTTCACTGTACAGGCACAAAAAGTAACAACTGAGCAGATGCCCAGTAGCAGAAAGGAGAGCAAAACTGGTGTTTCTGGGGAAAGAATAAGGGGATAGGATACCAACAACAGCTAAAAATGCAGATGAGTACCGAAAAAAAAAATCAGCCCCTACCCTACAGTCTCCAAAGACAAGCAATACAGCAATTTTTCCCATTCTTGTTATCTCCCTACAAATTTTAGGGATCAGAGAGATGAGTGGTCTCTTACGGAAGGGCCTAAAAAAAAAACAGACATGACAAATCCAGGGACTGAAATCAAGATGATCTCCTCAAGAAGAAAGTACTGGCTCTGATTCAGCTTAATCACAAGCTTAAAAGTTTTGTGAGATGAGGTTATTATGAGAGTTAAAAATATCTAAGGAAAACATTCTCTAGTGCTCTTAGGCAATGTGTTTTATGTTCTACCTACGTACCAGCACCGTACAAGTCTATGCAAACATTGCAACAGTTGGAGACATCAACAGCACAATCCTAGACATGTCAGCTCAGAGATCTCAGTACTTCCAGGTTAATGTGTTTGGGACTGAAGCCCTAAGGCTGACATGTCTGAAACAACATTTGAAAATAAGCAGGCATCTCATCGTTTTTTTCTATTTTACAAAGAAATTAGATGCTGATAGAAGGTCATAGCAATGAAAGAGGACAAAGATATAAGAGCTAATGGTGTATAATACACTAGTTATAGTAATATGACACTGAGTCAATGTAGATGTTTGCCAAGGAATGCTGTTTAACACAGAGAAATATTTAATCTTCAAATGCCAATCAACCACAAGCTCTGGTGAATATACGTCTAGCAACATTTAACATAGTGTTCATGTAACCAATAACTACTTTTGCTTTGAATGTTCAACTTGACCACCTAAACTTCATTTAGCCTCAGAATCATGGTTTTCATACATCAGAAAGAATCACCTCTGAACTGTAGCAGGATTCTTGTTTTATGAGCCACTGAAAGGCTGACAGTATTTTTATATTTATATATAGTAGCTCAAAACTGGCTTTAACGTGGCCATAGGAACCTAACTGATCACTATTCTAAGTGCCTTCTGTATAGTACGTGACTTGGCCATTATAATTCACTTCCTTTGGTTTAAATCTTAATTGAGTGCCAGATGAGTCCCTGTATTTAGTCCAACTTTTTGTGGCAGACTACAGTCTGGGTCAAATATTCCCAAACTGGTGCATAAACAGTAGCCATTATTTCTAAAACCAGTCTATCTAGATAACATTAATCTTACCTGTAAGGGTCTGATGGGTCCTTGGAATCACAAACGTCAGCATGACCATGGCATACACATCGTCCTCCAATGCTGATATCTTTGATGCTGTAGTAATACTAGAAGATCACAAAATGGCTTGTTTTCATCCATTGGCACCACAAAAAGACAACATATTTTCCCCTTACAAAGGAATAAGTGCAGGGCACAAACATTCAACTTCGTTCAAAGAAATGGCTTCACCATTACATGCAACAGGATCCTTCTGATTTGTCCTGAATGAAAGCCTTCCCCAGCTGGTTGCCTTCCAGATGTTTTGCATTTTGTTTCCATGTGCCCTTCAATATTTGCCATTTTCAGTAGGACTGAGGAACCTGCAGTCTAAAACATCTAGAGGGAATCAGGTTGGGAAAGGCGGTTCTATAAAAATTATCTTTCAGAAGGAATACTATGCCCTTAAGAATAGATCATTGTCAGCAACTGCCAAGACCAGCGGTGATACAGGATGCATGAAGATCCAGAAGATTACAGCGATATATTAACTGTCATCATAATGCTCAGCTGAATCAATGGAACTTACAGATGAATTGAAACTCCAAATCCCCATTGATTCAATGGGCCTACTGTAATGCAGTTTCATGCATGAATCAACAGGATTTCAGCTCCTGAATCCTGAGAAGTCTTACACAGACTATAAAACACCAACTATTCAAAACTCTCCATCTTTCCCCACAAATACCACTTCAAAAGCCCATATTTCAACTCAACATTTTTATGGAAATTTCCAGTAACTAACTAGGAACAGAAAACTGTCATTACAAGATACAGTAATTCTCTTTTTCTCTATCATTCCTCTCCAAGAGTTTTCAAAATCAGTTTCTCCCTCCTCACTCTGATCAGATTCACTGTTATTCAAGATATTATTATTATTTATTAAATTTGTAGCCCGCCCATTTAGTCAACTGACTACTCTGGGCGGCTAACAACATATAAAATAAACCATTTAAAATATAGATGAAGCATAGATATTGGTAGACAGCTCTCCAGAATAATGTTTTTTGATTTGAATGGAAGATTGATGCCAAAGTCCAACACAGATCTCTCCAGAGAGATGGAGGGAGGTCATCAGTTTGTGTCCGACGTGGGGGGGGGGAAGTGAAACATTATTTTAATGCCCACCCGTGAAAGGTGGGTCCCACCTCAGAATTATCAGACAGTGGTGGGCTACTGAGGGAAACTACACCGGCCTTTAGTCTCATCCAGCAGGCCTCTTCTTATGCCATGGGAGGCAACAAGAACAATTCAGGGCTGTCGGTTTGCATTAAGGAAACAAAGCTCTCCTAATGGCCATAGACTTCGATAAAAACTGAGTGGGAGATACCACATATGCATAGAAACAGGCAAGAGTTTTAATCTGAGAAACACATTTCTGATAACATGAACACGCACTAAACCATGAAAATCCTACATTAGTCTCCAGAACAGGCAAATCTGGAAGTATATCACTTCCAGATGCATACAGAATCTAATGTGCAGCTCTTAACTCTGTATTTTACTCCATATGTCTGAAGAAGTCGACTTGTCCATGAATATTTACATTAAAATATAACAATCTTTAAGATGCCACAACGTTTTTTTCTCTCCCCCCCCCACCTTTGGGTCTTAAGACCTTTTAAGCAATCTTAGCTGCTCTTTTTTTTTTACCCCCCCCCCCGTTTACAGCTTTTGATCTGTCAAGTATTACCAGAAGAGGAATTTGATGTTTTGTTGTTGTTTTTACTAAAGTGCTTTAAGCGCTATAGGGCGGTATATAACCAGCACGCTTTTATATTTAGTGTTGTAAATTGAGGGGGAGGACATAATGTCAAAAAGAATTATATTCTTCTTTTCTATGACCTGGAGTGTTGCACAGAATTAATCTGCACAAACCATTAAAAACATAGGAGAAAAAGAAACACTTGCATATTAATTTCACACCAGAGCCAAAACTTCTTGGTGATCCGACAAATGTTTGCAATACAGTCTTGTCATGTCAAAGTGACCAGATACGGGGGCGGGGGCGGGGATCTCATCAACAGCCAAATTTACGTATTTATTCATCTCTCAAGTGTTTCCAGAAGCTGTTGCTTCCATGCAAGGGGTTAGACAGTAGGTCAAGAGAAGTATAGAAGCATCTCACCCTTCTGGTTACAGTAGGATCTCGTAATGCCTTTCCCATCAGATGCCCCAGCAAGGTGTTGGTCCGCAGGAATCTCAATCGAATGTTGGTCGCTTTGGTGAAATTCCTCAGGAGAGGAGAGTAAGAGAAATTCATAGCCCCTGGACGTCCGTTCACCAAAGAGACAACTATCTGCATGGGGTGTGTGTGTGTGGAAGGAAACAAACAAAAATTTAGATCCACATTTCTTTTTCTGGAGAGATGGCTCTCTGTAACACTGCATCAATTAAATTCTCACCTCCCTATTTGAACTTCTTTCTGTTTCTATATTCATGGCACCGATAAATTTTTTTGTCATTTCATCTTGCCACAAATTAGGTCACAACTGTTCCTGTTTTACAGATTAGGGATTCAGAGTGAAATTCCTATTTGCAAGACCTCAATTGTTCCCTGTAAATCGTGCTTTCATATACAGTACCATCAATTCTCATTCTGGTTTTTCCACACAAATACGAAATAATAATGTAAAAAATTACCAGTAACAGCTTCACATTAATGAATGAATGGAGGTAATATTTACAATAGGCTGCATGTAAATGAAATAAGTTAAAATCTATTTTTTTAACTTTTAATCTTTATTGTGTTTAAAAAAGAAATTATAAAAATAAGAAAATAATTATCACAATATTAGCACATAACTAAAATAACTTTATATTATCTCTTTTGCAAAACAGTAAGTCTTTAACATTTTTACTTTCTTATTTTCCACCAAATATTTATTTTCTTTGCAACCTTAATAATAGCTTTCTTAATTCTTATTTTATATCCATATTAACAATATGCTTTACTTTGTTTTTACTTCTGTTGAGAGCAGTTCTGCTTGCTTCTAATTTAAGCCTAAATCACTTGGTACAGGTTTGGAATCTTTCTTCCATTTCTCTTTAAGAATTCCCCCCATTGAGATTTGTGCTCCGTCCTACTCTTTCCTTTCAATGTTAGTTTGTCCATCAATATCAGTTCCTCTAATTTTATTAAACAATCCTCCACCTAAGGTTCCTCCTTGTCTTTCCATTGTTTTGCCACTTGAATTCTGGCTGTGCCTAATATGTATAAACAAATTTTTGTCTCTTGTCTTGAGTTTAGCTTTACCATATTGAACAAATCGGTTAAAATCTTAATGAAATCAATTGAAGAAATTGGTCCTGATGTATACGTCCAATTATTTTAACAGGAACTAAATTTAACTAACTTACTCTGGATCCATCCCAACATGTCTCCCAAAACTCACAAATTAATTTCCACATCAAGTTTCAGTGCTGAAAGTTTAATGTAAATAATGCTCAATGTACAATATTCAGCTTCTTCATGTACAGATTGTTCTGTTTTCAGAAGCAGAAGGAAAAAGACACATGGGTGTTCCTCAGGTGCTATTTTTAAACTCATTTTCTGTTTTGTACAAGCAAAAGGCCTGTTTGTTTGTTTGTTTACCTCCCATCTGCCAGCCAAGGCCACTTAGGGCAGTTTACAACAACCAAACAGAAACAATAAAATAATAACTTAAAACACTGTTTTATGAATGCCAAACTAGAAATGATTATTTGAAACATCTGGGAGTTAAAAGTAATGTTTCAACATATCATTTCTTTTTACCATATTACAGTTCTCCTCACACAACAATTGCAAAGTAGAGCAAATGAAAAAAAAAACCCAACGAAAAGAGGTGTGGCTGAACAGAAGAAATAAATTAATTTTTTTTATTTATTTCCTTACATTCACAGACGTTGCTTTGCTCCATAAAGTTTCTGCCTACACCAAACATCTGCTTTGAGAACAAGCATGCCTATGATTAAATAAACTCTTTAACACCCCATAACAAACTTTTAACAATCCCAGCAGAGTTCACAAGCTGGAACCGCAGCACTATCTGCACAGCTGGAACTATTCTGCAACCATGACACAAGACTACAGCAGTATTTAGCAACAGCACACACCAGAGTGTCCAGGCACAGCATATTATCAGCTCTGGATAGCTTTGTTTAAAAGGTAAAGTTTAGTGGGCTTGAAAAGGACAAGAACTCACTTATCTCCTTTGAGAAAAGATTTCACTGGAGACTCTGCTTTCTGTTTCCATGATTCTACTGTACAAGAATGGAATCTGATATATAAAATTAGGAATCCAAAGAACATCCGAAGATGTTCAAATTTAAAAGCAGTCCCTGATATTTATGGATATACACTACTGTTTGAAAAGACTTGGCCAAAGTTTGAAAAAAGGCTTAGAAACCAAAGGCTGGTTAGAGCAACATTTACAGATGCACTGTACACTTCCAACACTGAATGTACCATATTATTCCGTGTATAAGATGTCCCCCACTTTTCTAACCCAAAATTAAGAAATCTAAGTGGGGCTTAGCAAGTGGAGGGGAAAGCAGGCATCAAAGCCCTGCAGGATCACTTTAATCCCTGCATTCCCCTCCACTTATTTTTGTTCTCTCCTTAGCTTACTTCTGTGTATAAGACAACCCTCAATTTTTAGTCTTAAGATTTTAGACAAAAGTATAGTCTTATACATGGAAAAATATGGTACCATCCAAGACTTCATGACTTTTGCCCTACTCACCTTCTGTCTCTCTTCACTCTCCACTGCCTTTTAGTCTTTACTCCAGTAATTCTCCTAATAACCCTGGAAGACCATTCATTTTTATTCTTATTGCATAACTCCCATTTTATAGATGCAGAATGGCTTTCCAAGATTGCCAAGTTACCCCATAGAATTGGAATCTGCACATTCACAACGTATCCTCAGAAACAAAATTAGTATGAAATGTATGTGAAAATCCCAGTGGAATTCTTCATATCTAAAGACATCATAATGCAAACCGGTGTCAGCTACATAGATAATTTTAGATACACAACCATGTGAATTTCGTTGTATGGTATACTGTGTATATGCTTACAATGACAATAAATTATATTATATTAAATTATATTATATGATCAGGCCAATAAACAAATAAATCAGCTCACCTCTCCGTTTTCCAAGGGCACAATACGGGAGTATTCAGTGGTGCAAATGGCATCATCATCTTTGGTAATCCGTTCCACAGTCTTTAAGCCAAATTTCTCTATGCAATCTCTCTTGGATGCTACCGAATACAGAAAGTAAGAGATGTAAAAGATCCACATTGCAGAAGTGTAGGTATTGTCCCAAACCTAATGATAAAATGGCTGGAATCCTGTTTTTCTAGGTGTAATACAATGTTGCATAAATGTGCTGGCTATAATTTCTCCCAGAAGTTACAGAATTTGATTCTGTGACTGGCTACACAATTCCCATTGAGACTGTTTGTACAATGAATCTGCAGAAGCACTACTATCTTCAAGGCTGAAACTAAGAAAGAGGGCCTTCTTGAAGTCAAATAATGAGTTCATGGGGCAGAAAAGGAGGGATCAATGAAATTTCCTCATTTTGAGCTCAGAAATGATGTCTAAAATAAATGACAGAAACAAGATTAGAACACACAGACTCAAAGCATACATATAAAACATCTGGACCTTATATAGATACAGGATTCTGATGTGTGTTTTTTAAAAAATGGTAATTCATAGGAATTAGATGTGACAATGCCTACTTATGAAATAGCCGTTACTTGGAACTCTGAAAAAAATGTGCACCTGCACTGCTCAAGCAGGGGAAGCTTCAAGCTCTGTACAGCTTGAAGAATGCAGACCTCACACAGATCTGACACTGGAAACCTAACCCATTCTTCACAGGCCTGAGTCTAGAAGCAGCTGCAGGCAGAACTTAACTTTGACTCCTGCCAAGAATAAATGGCCATGGCAGAGAACAAAACAGTGGCTGAAATCCTGTTGGTTAGTGTAACAAGTCACGCTAGAGAAGGCCTGCTGAATCAGGCCATGGAAGATACATCTGCAACTTAGACTATCCTTACAGAACAGCTTAGGAGAACCCCCAATGGAAGCAGCTGGCATACCTTCACAATGGAAGCCGTATGCAGACACTATACAACCTAGCCATATGAAGCTACTAAGAGGGAAGCACCTAGCCCCACATCCTCTGTCATTACATTCTTCATCATTTCAGTGCTGGGTCCAAAGAAGTTTCTACATGTGATCAAGAACCCTAGAACATCTGGGTCTTTGCTTGCCTATAGAGCCTACATGCAAGGAGGATCCTTCTCATCAAACTCTGGGCAGGAACCATGGAGAATGGATGCAATGATAGAGAGGTAAGGGATAGGTGATCCTTTCTAATAGAGATCGGCATGAACTGGTTCATCCCAGTTTGTAAAGGTGGCAGCACAGATGCTGCTGCTCTCATCCCTGCCTCCTCTAGCTCAAACCATCACTCACCAGACCCAATTTGCTTGTTTCTTTCCACTTCCTCAGCTACTCTCCCAGTCCCGAGCAAGAGCATAGACTTCTCTGCCCAGTCCTTTTGTCTGAGTGGAAGATCAGCCAAGAGGGTGAGACAGAGAAGCCTGAGCTGCTGCCAGAACTGGAAGATCAGTTGAGATGATGATGGAAGCTAGCATGCTGGGCCTAAGTGGCTGTTTGAGCCTGAAGAGGCAGGGAGGGCAGCAGCAACACCTGTGCTGCCATCTTTACAAACTGGGACGAACAGGGACAAACCGGTTTGTGCCCATCTCTATGTGTATAATCATGTTTACACTAGTACCCTGTTTCCTCGAAAATAAGACCTAACATGAAAATAAGCCCTAGTATGATTTTTCAGGATGCTCGTAATATAAGCCCTACCCCAAAAATAAGCCCTAGTTAAGTGAAACCCCGCCATCCACCACTGTGCAGCAACCATAAGATGACATGACTATATTTGAATCAATGTAGATGGTTGTACATGAAAAAAATAAAACATCCCCTAAAAATAAGCCCTACTGCATTTTCTGGAGCAAAAATGAATATAAGACCCTAAGTATACTGATGAGGGATGCTGAGATATCGGACATTTCCACAGACATGCACTAATGTTACTAAGTGTGGCATTAATTGTGCGTAAACAATTAAAGTATATTTTAAAACATATATTTTGGCTAGACAGTAGGGCTGTTAATTGTGATCTCTGAAGCCATCGCCTCAGGCAAACAGGATATATATGTAAATATCAATTCCTGAAGCTGCTGTTAGTCCTGTGAAAGAAACTTCCATGGGGAGTGGGCCTGCGCTGAGCCTACAACTGGGAAAATGATCAGACCCATGTTTTGCTGACCCAGTCTTGCACTACCACTGCTAGATACTGAAGTGCCTCTTCAATGTCACTCTTAAACAAGTTAACAGTGTGCCCTGCTGAATGCTGGGGTCTCCACAGAGTGGGTGCCATGGTGGGTAAGACTGATGGGCTGAACAGAGGGACTCCTCCCCTGCATCCTCTCCCCTTAGCCACTGGGATATGCACCCAAACCTCTGTCCAGGGACTCTGTATATACGTCCAGGGTGACACAAAAGATACGAGTCAAGCTATTTTTTTGCCTCACCCCACTCCTTGCTGTCTGGGGTGGGGGGCAAGAATGGACAGCCTGCTGAAGACACAAGAAGCAACTCTCTCACAAAGGTACATCTCTTTTATGTGGAACTAAGTCCTTCAACTGTGCCAGTGTCCTGGAGTAGTATACATTTTTTTCTGCCTCTTGCCAAAACCTTCTCATGTATGCTATATTGAAGGCTCCCACATTTCATACTGAAGGAAGTTCTCATAACTGAAAAGAAGCAGGAATAGCTTCACTCATCATCAGCAGAATGATGGGTGGCGAGGAAGTCCTCCTCTGCATTCAGAGAGCTCATGAAAAAAGGAAACCAATCTGGGGCAGGTGATAGGTGTCTTTGCTCAACCCAAACTTCTACCCAATTATTTTCAATATTTCCTTTTTGGTTTTTTAAACTCCTTATGTGTTCTAAAATAAAAAGGCATTTTTCACTGGATGAATGTTTGCCAGATATACAGATGAATGTTTGCCAGATATACATCTTTGGTATACTGCAATTTATGTTTTTGAGTTTATATATCATAACGTCAAAGGGTTTGGAGGCCAGACTTTGCACCTAATTGTCCAGTGGCTCACATTCATAATTTTAGCACAAAAAAACCTACTAAGCCAGTTTTTACTCCTGAATGTGAAATGAAGCTGCCAATTGCAGAACAATTAGATAGCTAGAATGTATAAATGTCTCTATAGTTCTGACAAATAGTTCCGTTCCTAGCATGATTTTGATTTCAAGCTTCAACAAAGAATCCAGACTACAGCTCCAGACTGTGAACCATTGTACTGAACTCCCTTCCCACAAATTGCTGCCAGCCAAACATCTACTCTCCACCTGCTTTCCTCCTGCTTTAAACCTAGCTAGCTCTTTGATAATTAACATGTGCATCAACATAAAAGCCCTGATGTTATTGGAATAATTTACATGCAACGTGGGGGCAGAGACATGATACAGACCTCCTAAGAACCTAACAAGTCACTGTCCTTTAAAACCTCCAATTTAAGAAGTAATGCAAAAAGATGTGTATATGTGTGTTTAGAAATAATTTCTAAAATACACATTTTGAAATTACAAAATGTACATCCTGCGTACCTTCAAACTCCAACTATGTATCCTGCACTGGTAAACGGTAGCATTGACAGTGGCTAACAATATGAAGCTATAAATCAGGAAAACAGATTCAGATCTGTTTTATGGACATTTAGTATTTCAAGAGATATGAAAAATACCAGCAGCCCTAATTATTTTTTTATTTATTTATTTATTTATTTATTTATTTATTTATTTATTTATTCATTCATTCATTCATTCATTCATTCATACATACATACATACATACATACATACATACATACATACATACATACATACATACATACATACATACATACATACATACCCCGCCCATCTGGCCTAAGAGACACACACCATATACTTTACATTTCACGAGGAGAAGCCTCTTGTGCCATATGCAACAACTCTCCAAACACAAAGGACCACCAGCAAACTGATCATGAGTGACACCAAAATGCAAAATTGGCAGAAAAGTACAAGCTGGGAAGGTTTGATGCATAAATCAAAAGTATGTTTCTCTTAGTGCTGCTACTGAGAGTTGGGGGGTGCCACTTTAGAGAGGTGCACTAGATTCTGGGAGGGTAATTCGCTACAAAAATACATTGCTGTAAACTCCAGATCTTTCTGAATAATCCTTGGCACAGGTTCAGAATCCCAATGTGTGTTGCATAGAAAGCGCAAGTACAGTGGGGTCTCTACTTAAGAACATCCCTACTTAAGAACAATCCAACTTAAGAACAGCTCCATTTGCTAAATTTTGCTTCTACTTGAGAACAGAAATCCAAGATAAGAACAGGAAAAAAACCTTTCCTGCTCTTTTTTTAACCTTAGGTGATCTTAGGTTAAAAAAAAATTCTCCCCCTAGTGGTAGAGTACATATTAACCAGCTTTGCATTAGTTCCTATGGGAACTAATGCTTCAATGTACGAACGCACCTCTACATAACAAAAAAACAGCCAGAACGGATTAATTGGTTTTCAGTCCATTCCTATGGGAAATTTTGCTTCAACTTAAGAACGTTTCAACTTAAGAACACCATTCCAAAACGGATTAAGTTCTTAAGTAGAGGTTCCACTGTAGTTTCTATGGACGGAAAAGAGCAGATACGGATTAAATGGTTTTCAATGCATTCCTATGGGAAATGCAGATTCAACATAAGAACTTTTCAACTTGAGAACCACCTTCCAATACGGATTAAGTTCTTAAGTAGAGACCCCACTGTACTTCAGATACATTTAAGGCCGATCTTGACTATTCTTGTCAACCTTACACTCAGTACTTCTCATTTTTCAATGGGAAAAACACCTGAATTTTTTTTTTAATCTGTTATTATTTGAAGAGGGAAAAAAATCTTCCAAGAGGAAGAGGCTTCCCATTCTTCCCTATATGAAAGTAATCATAGTGCCAACAGATACACTTTGTCAAAGAAATGAGGGTTGGTAGCACACCCAAGGGGAAAAATTCATGGTATAGTCTTTCCAGAAACTCTTTTGCCATGTTTTTCTGTTTAAAAGATCATCAAAAAAACTTAAGCCACATCTTCTACCAATTACTGATCTTGCTCCCCAGAGAAGGCAAAGCTTAAAATGTCTGGAATAACTTTGGTTTATCTCTACATGCTTTGTATGATTGATCTGTAGAACAAGCTGGTGCTTCTTGGTAGTGAAAGGAGCAGACTTTTCTATAGAATCCAGCAGGCAACTTCGAATTGAGAAATAAATTCTCTTGTCAAATTCTGTTCATTTTCCATTTCCAGGAAACTAGAACAAGAGACAGACCTAAATGTCTTGTCCGCAGCTCCTAATCGCTAGGCTGCAGGAAATAGCAACTTGCATCCTGTCACAAGGCAAGAGGGCTCCACAAACAATGACAAAATGAGACTTCACAGAATGTTCACATCTTCTTCCCATGTTCTGGAATATATTGATCTAGTAAGGTTCTCGCCAAAATGGCTGTGGGACTGCCAAGAAATAATTCAACTCAGCTCAGTGCCACAGTGGCCAAAGACGAGGGAATTCCGAAACCAGCAGTTCTTTCGGCATGAGGTTAGTAAAGGGGAAAAATTAGAATAGACAAAAAGGCTGAGTAAAGTTACCTTTTTGGACTACAGTCCTCAGAATTCCCTTGCTGCCATGGCCTCAGCCATCATAGCCCCTGAACCAGCAAACAATTGAGCATGCTATGCTAAATAAGAAAGCCCCTTCTTGTTCAAAAGGTGGTTCAAAACCCACCACCCAACTGCAAAAAGTGCTTTTTAACATGTTAGCTGTTTCTGCAGTGTGACTAATGCGTCTATAATCTTTAGACACAAGGGTGTATATGACACACAGGGCTATTAATCTCTCCTTCAGACCCAAGTCCCACAAACAACTTTGAAGCCTTGTTTTCATCAGAGTAAGAATTGACATTAATGTGGTTTCTGCTTGCCCTGGGAAATCATGCTTGCAACAAGCTAAGCGAGAGACAAAGACTGGAGCACAGACACTGCCAAATCCACAAGGGCTCACAAAGACAGCCATAGTGCTTGCCATCACGAGTATTCTTCCCTGACAAATCTGGAGCAGTGGCAGGAGAGGACTTCATACCACACTTCTAAGCACCTTTAAAGCACAGTACAACTTTGGGGGGTTATTTCCATCCTTCCTCCTGAGCTCAGTTCAGTGAAAGAGGATAGGCAATTGGCTCTCTACTGGCCCAGTGATTAGAGGTGTTCCTGAAGTTCCCTGGATGTGGGTCAGAGTCATAGCAGTCACAAATGCTGCCTTGCAATCGAGGATAGCCAAAAAGTGCACAATGCTTCCTTTGCAATCGGGTACAGAGTTACTGCAAAGCACTGGACACGGGACAAATATTGATCCATTTTAGATGTAATCAGACTTTCTGTCTAGAAATTCCCTCAAACTTCACTCTACAAAGTTTCTGGGTAAATGAAACTTTCCAATAAACATTTAGAATGACGCATGAGAAAAGTAAGACAGGACGGAGACAACAGGACTCCAACTGCAAAGACATCTGAGAGGACAGACTGCAAATTGCTCTGATCTTTTACCATAAATGTACGGGAAAATTCCTGGGTGCTTATCATTTTAGAACTAACCAATAAAGTAACTTGCTAAAGCAAATACATAAAACCCCTCACATTCAGATCATGGCAATTTAAATAAATAGGTGAGCAATTAAATGCACTGGAATGTTAAGGGTGAAAATGTAACTGCCTCTAGGTACATGAGGTTACACACATTCCAGCCAGGACATAAACATAAGAGACCTTCTGGCTTATAGTCATGATTCACCCAGAGGTGCTTCTTCTTACTATCAACAGCCACCCATTATGACTAGAAATGAACCCAAGATGGAAATCAATAAGGTTTACCAACATCCCAGAATACTCAGGGTTGTTCACTCTAGCAATATGACAGGGATTGGTCTTTGGATATGTATGTTCTGATGTCAAGTCCCTTCCACTTTTCTCTCATACTTACAGGCAAAGTACTGCCATGGCTGATATGTCAATCCAAAATCTGTTGACCGTTCAAGCACCCACAGATCTGGACGAGGAGAATTCGCAAACTTGATCCAAACGTACGCTACATGGAACAACTGTAAGAAAAACAAAAACGAAACGAATCAATGAGGCAACAGCAGAATATTGTCAAGCAAAAGCCTCTTCTGCAAAAATGGATGTTTTATACACATAGGCAGCTCTCTGGATATGTGAAGACACTCTGCTCATGGCAGCGGTCCAGTAATAGTAAGAAATAGAGATGGAGATATTTGTATTCATAAAGAAATACGAATACCCCTATCCCAGCTGCAACTAATGCACGTCTGGTGTCCTGGCACCACCAGTGTCCGGCTCTTCCTGCCAATTGCAGAAGTAGCTCCTCTGTCTTGCTGATCTGCTGGCCACGCAGCGGCCATGTGGGGAGACTTGTGCTCCTGCCCCCCCTGCCTGGAGTAGCCAGCTGAGCTAGGAGACGGATGAGCTACTTCCGCAATTGGTGGGAGGAGTGGGACGCCAGCGGTGTTGGGATGCGTGAGCGGATGGACTGGTTCTGAGGGCCAGACCCACATTAGCAGCAGCTGGGATGGGGATATTTGTATTTGTTTACGAATACGAATATCCCCATCTCTAGTAAGGAATCAAAAGTTATATTGTATAAATCCTTGTTCTATCTTCTTTTCCCATACCCTGTAGAATACGAATATCCCCACCTCTAGTAAGGAATCAAAAGTTATATTGTATAAATCCTTGTTCTATCTTCTTTTCCCATACCCTGTAGAATACGAATATCCCCACCTCTAGTAAGGAATCAAAAGTTATATTGTATAAATCCTTGTTCTATCTTCTTTTCCCATACCCTGTATCCCAAACATTTTGCTAGATTTGATTGCTATAAATTTGCTGTTCTTGCTCTAACTGTTAGAGCAGTATGACAGTGGAACCAGTTACCTCGGGGTTTGGTTAGTGCTCCAACACTGTAGGCATTCAAGAGAAAACTTAGATAATCACCTGGCAGATACGCTTTGATTGTATTCCTGCATCGAGCAGGGGGTTGGACTTGTAGGCCCCTCCCAACTTCACTTTTCTATGATTCTATGATTGCCTTTACACACAATTCTACTTGCTGCCTTAAATAAGCAATCCTTATGCACAACTAAACTGGCTACTGGAAAAGGTAGGTCAGGAACATATAGGGACCAAAGGTTGGGAACCACTGCTCTGGAACACTGGAGAATTTTAGTAGATGATTCTTTGCTTTCAGATACACATCCAAATTTATATGAAGCTATATTCCTTTTCCGGTTTCACTGAAAATTTGTGGTCTAACAGCTACTCCTGAAACAAACCATTGCTCACGCAGTTAATTCTGTAATAAGCCTGTCCCATGGAAAGGAAGGAGTCTATTCCATAAAATATACACTCATCCAGTTTCATAGATGATAGTAACAAGTAGCTTCTGATAAGACCTCTTGAGCATTCAGCTTGAGCTGCTCCCAATTAGTTCAAATACTGATTTATGCAACCATGTTCTGGCAAGCCCGAAATAAATGTACAGCTTGAAAATGTCAGCACTAGGGGAAAAACAAACTCAGCAACAGAATTTCCCTTCATGACCAGGCATCAGCTCTTTCCAAAAATGATCACTTTATCATCCTGCCAAAAAGTGATATTTAAAGGGAGAAAAAAATATTTTAGCGGTAAGAAAGCTTGAAGATCAACATTCACAGGAAATTTGGTGCTTAACAAGAGTGTCTGTTTACAAGCATTCAAATCAAGGAACTAGGCTATCCATAACATGCTTGGCTAGACATGCTTGAGGACTGTGACCCCAGAGGAAGAGAAATGACCAAATTTGTATTTTATTTTTGATTTATAGTTTTACTTGTTCCTGGGGTGAACGAAGTAAACTATGATCTATGCAGATCTCAATTTCCTGACTACAATTAAAAAACTACAATTCTTCCCCAAACTCAGTTTGTCCCCACCTTCTTTCCTCCTCATGCAAATTGTTCCCACCTTCTTCCCTCCTCATCCATACTTCTAAATTGTGCAACGCTCTGATACGAATAACGAAAGAAAGCACACAGATGGTGATTTGCAGAATGTGCATGACCTCTACATAAATAAAGAAAAATGAGAACTATAAATTTGCTGTTCTTTCCAAACAAAGCAGTACAGCTTCTTTGGTCCTTTCAAACAACTGCTAGCCCTAGCATACATATCTAGGATGATGTGGTGGTGGTCACTGCCAGGTATTCTATCAAAAGATGCACCAACAAAAAGTTAAATCTTTCTCTCGGCCTCCTGTTGAAACATTTCTTCAGCAAATCAGCCACAAAGGTCTAAAGTGTTAGTCTAGTTCCAGTCTCCAACTCAGCGTGTTGGTGTTGTTTTGTACATCATCAAACTTCTTCCTTCTTTTGACAACAAGACTAATATAAACTATCGCCTTATGAAAACAAAGGAGGGAGACAACAGTATTGATTAGCCTCATTTACGTTATTATTAGATGAAAATTACAGACTACATTCTACTGTCAGCTGTTTTCCCACAGGATTTAGTTCTCTCTGGTTTACACTTGCTTCTTGGCAACAAAATGGTTGGTAAATACCAGCCTACTAAATTATGCATTCTCTTGCTTTATAAATTCTTCCACGAAATAGATTTACTCTTTGGGGAATAACTTAATATCCCTGCTAGAATGCTGCATGGCTTCTGGAGTGATGGGGTTCACCAGCAATTTTTTTGGATTCCCACAAAATTCACTGACCTAAGAGGACATTATGTACAACTTGGCATGCAATAGTATCCAAGGCTTTGTACAGGGTGGTCTTTCTTGGTAACAATTACACAGCAATACCATGCCAAAAGACAAAGGCATTTCCTCAAGGTCATTTTATACGGATTAGTTATCGCTCAACATGCATTAACCACTTCTTAGTTGATACAACCAGAGCATTGGAAAGAGTGATAGAAAGTTGGTTTTCTCCCCCACTACTTTCCCAACACTGTTCAAAGGCTTGAATGGTGATTCTAATTAGAAATGCAAGAACGGTCCAGAATATAAGCAGAATTCTTATTGTTAGAATAATAGAAAAGTGAAGTTGGAATGGGCCTACGAGGCTATCTAGTCCAACCCCGTGTTCAAAGCAGGAATACAATCGAAGCAGATCTGTCAGGTGATTATCTAAGTTTTTCTTGAATGCCTCCAGTGTTGGAGCACTCAACAACTCTCAAGATCACTGGCTCCACTATCCTATCTCCCCTCAATCTTATTTCTGAAGGATAAACATGACAAGTTCTTTGAGTCTCTCCTCACAAGGTTTGGCTTCCAGCCCCCTGATCATCCTTGTCACCCTCCTCTGAACCTGTTCCAATTTGTTAGCATCCTTCTTGACGTGTGGTGACTAGAACTGGACACAGTACTCGAGGCGAGGCCTAAACAGTGCTGAATAGCACCCTACGGGATTTGGAAACTATGCTTCTATTAATGCAGCCTAAAACAGCATAAGGATGTGGTGGCGCTGCGGGCTAAACCGCAGAAGCCTGTGCTGCAGGGTCAGAAGACCAAGCAGTCGTAAGATCGAATCCACACGACGGAGTGAGCGCCTGTCGCTTGTCCCAGCTCCCGCCAACCTAGCAGTTCGAAAGCATGCAAATGCAAGTAGATAAATAGGGACCACCTCGGTGGGAAGGTAACAGCGTTCCGTGTCTAAGTCGCACTGGCCATGTGACCACGGAAGATTGTCTTCGGACAAATGCTGGCTCTATGGCTTGGAAACGGGGATGAGCACCGCCCCCTCATATTTAGCTTGTGATCTATGACAATTCCAAGATCCTTCTTGCTCGTAGTTTTGCTGAGGCAAGTATCGCCCATCTTGTAACTCTGCATTTGGTTTCTTTTTCCGAGGTGCAGTCTTTTGTACTTATCCCTGTTGAATTTCATTCTGTTGCTTTTGGCCCAGTGCTCCATCCTATCAAGGTCATTTTGAATTTTGTTTCTGTCTTCTAGGTATTAGCTATTCTGCCCAATTTGGTATCATCTGCAAATCTGACAAGCATTCCCTGCACTCCCTCATCCAAGTCATTAATAAAAATATTGAAGAGCACCAGGCCCAGGTTAGAGAAGGACCCGTTAATCATCACTCTCTGAGTACGATTCTGTAGCCAATTACGTATCCACCTGACACTTGATTTATCCATCCCACACCTAAATTTGCTAATCAGGATCACGTGGGGCACTTTGTCAAAAGCTTTGCTGAAGTCAAGATATACTACATCTACAGCATTCCCTCTGTCTATCAGGGAGGTGACCTGATCATAAAATGAGATCAAATTAGTTTGGCAGGATTTGTTCTTGACAAATCTGTGTTGGCTTCTAGTTATTACTGCATTGTTTCTAGATGCATGCACAATGACTGCTTTATGATCTGGTCTAGAATTTTGCCTGGGATCAACGTCAGGCTAACTGGCCTGTATTTCCCAGGTTCCTCTTTTTTGCCCTTTTTGAAGATAGGGACAACATTGGCCGTCCTCCAGTTCTCTGGCACCTCACCCATTTCCCATGATTTAAAAAAAAAATGAATAGTGGCTCTGAGTTCTTCAGCCAGCTCCTTCAGTACTCTCAGATAGAGTTCATCCGGCCCTGCAGACTTGAACTCGTTCAAGGTGGTAAGGTATTCCTTGATTATTTTTTATTTATCTCCAGCTGCAATCCTGCCCCCTCCACTTACATTTCCAATTTGTTTGGAAGTTCACAGTCTATTTTATGGGAAAAGACTGAACTAAAATAGGAATTGACCACCTCTGCCTTTTCTTTGTCTTCTGTTATCATTTTTCCATCTCCATTGTGGAGCTGTGCCACTATGTCTTTTGTTTGTCTTTTGCTACTCACATACCTGAATAATGCTTTTTTATTGCTTTTAGTGTCCCTAGATAACCTCAGCACATTCTCAGCTTTTGCCCTCCTAATGCCATTCCTACATTTCCTTGCTACTTGTCTATACTTGTCCTTGGTGGCCTGGCCATCTTTCCACTTCCTGTACTTTTGTTTTGTTTTGTTTTTAGGTCCGCCCTGAGCTTTTTGTAAAACCACACTGGCGTTTATTGCCACCTCCCCTCTTTCTTTCTTGCTGGAATTGTTTGTAGTTGTGTCTTTAGAATCCCTTTCTTTTAGAAGCTCCCACCCTTCTTGGACTCCTTTTCTTGTTAGGATCTCCTGCCATGGGACCTTACTTATCCTTGTTCTGAGATTATTAAAATTGGCTTTTTAAAAAATCCATCAGAAGTGAGTGGCTACACTCTGCTTTCGTTTCCTTTGAAATAAAGAATTCTAGAAGGCCATGGTCACTCTCGCCTATAGTTCCCCTTGCTGCCACTTCCCCCACTTAGTAATCTCTATTGGTCAGAATCAAGTCAAGTATAGCAAATCCTCTAGTTTCTTTCTTCACTTCTTGTAGGAGAAAATTATCAGCCACACAAGCCAGGAATTTCTTGAAAAGGCCATAATTCGCAGAATTTGCCTCCCAACATATATCTGGATAACTGAAATCTCTCATCACTACTATGTAGTGTATCTTTGAAACCCCTGAAATTTGTTTTTGAGTGGAAATTAAGCACATACAGGCTGCAATATAAGCAACACTAACCTTGTTATCAGTTCTAAATGTACATAAAATGCAGTATACAGTAGTGCCTCGCTAGACAGTTACCCCGCATGACAGTTTTTTCCCTAGACATTGGCTTTTTGCTATCGTTATAGCGACTCACAAAACAGTGATTCCTATGGGGGAATTTCGCTGGACAATGTTTGGTCCCTGCTTCACAAACCGATTTTCGCTAGACGACAATTTTGACAGCTCCCTCCGCGCTCGCAAACAGGTGTTTTCAGGACCTAAGCTTCGCAAGACAACGATTTAAACAGCTGATTGGCAGTTTGCAAAGCGGCTTTCCTATGGCCGATCTTCGCTAGACAACGACGATTCTTCCCCATTGGAATGCATTAAACAGGTTTCAATGCATTCCAATGGGGAAATGATTTTCGCTAGACAATGATTTCGCTAAACAGTGATTTCAGTGGAACGGATTATCATCATCTAGCGAGGCACCACTGTATATAAATTACATAAAACACAGTATTTACAACCCTTTTGCCATGTCCATGTGTACATTTCCTTATGTTCAATAAAACTGGAAGCACGAAATGCCTTAGGTTTTGTTAGAGCAAGATGGGGAAGCTGACAGACGCTAGTAGTATCTCAGTGCCAGAGAATGTGATTTGCATGCACAAGGTCTCAGGCACGTTCTATTTCTTGCACGTATACTTAATAGTATTAGTTAATGAAACACTGGTCAGCCAGAGACGCTGTCCACCTACTGCCAGTCTAGACTTCGGTTAGATGAACCCATGGACTGACTCAGTACCTAGATCCTCTTTTTCATCATTTCACTTCATCCTCATCAACCTAACCTTCTTCTGCTTGCTTCACATGGGTCGTTCTGTCACTATCTGCATTTCTTTTTTTTCAAAAAAAGTAGCCCCTTTATTGTTTTTTTTCCCCAATCTGATGGGCACTCTGCTGCAGCTGATAGCAGCAAGAGGACAATAGAGAGAGAAGATTACGTTACGTGAAATAAATTCTGAATCCTTCATGTCCTGCAGAAGGCACAGGGAAGGCGAACAAACCCAGGATGCCTGCTATCAAGTGAGCAGATGCTGAGAAAATTCACAGGGTTACGGAGTCTTTGTACAGTCAGTCTAAAAATAAAAAGCATTGGCAAAAAATGAGTTCTTACATGCCAGATTTAGGCTATTCCTGTTTTCTGTCCAACCACTAATATAGTAAGTAAGAAACTGCTGTTTTGTTTTGCTTTCTCCCCTCTCCTGAAAACTTTATTTAGCTCATGTTTTCATTCAAATAAATGCAATTTTCTATATCCCTAGAGATTCAGCTAAATATTTTCTCAACAAGGGAGGAAAAGGGGCAAGATAGCTGATCCTCTGTACAGAATATATCAAAACCGAACATCAAATTCAGCTAGAATCCAAAATGGAGCCATACAAACATCTAACTGTTTCGGTTCTGGTTCTGGTCAGTTTCCCATTCCAAATTACTCTTTCCTGAGATATTTTCCCAGCTAGAGGACAAAAGAAGGCAAAAGGCTACATTGAGCCGGGGGGGGGGGGAGCTTGAGAAAGGGTTAAGAAGTCTCTACTACAGCATTCCTCAATTCTTGACTGTTGTTTCGGGTGGCTTCATTTCTTCAAAACAGCAATGGTACTGAACAACATGAATCTCACAGAGATGGGATGGTACTGTGTCACCAAAATACTGATGAGAAGTTGAGCTTCACCTTCTCATCACCATTTTGGTGACACAGCAGCATCCCATCGTACAGAATTTCTGAAAGGGATACTGAAGTAATTCACATGAAGGATGTGGACATTCCAAACTGCAAACACCGCTATCATCATCATCACCATCTTGATAGTATTGATGACAACAATATATGGAAATGTGCATTGGCAGATTATCCTATAGAAAAATAGATAAGACACCACTCCATCTTATAGAGTGCACAAAGTTACAGAGAGTCTTCTTTTAAATGCATCTGCAGGAAAACACATCTTTTGCCATAAAAGAGAACTTTGTTTCCTCTCATGTGCTGCCTTGCAGTCATATTTTCTCAGATAACAAATCCATGGTGGCCAGGAGGGTATTCTGGGGCTGCAGATATTTCAGACCTCCCTTTAAATGGGTCAAGAGGGAGGACTCTAGATCAGGGGTCCCCAACCCCTGGTCTGCGGCCCGGTGCTGGTCCATGAGCTTCCTTGAACTGGGCCGTGGATATGGGTCTCCGCCCCCCCCCCCCCGCACGCATGCACGATGGGCATGTCACGCTTGCGGGTCCATGAGTCACTCTTGCAGGCATGCACACAAGCGTGACATACCCCTCTGCAAGTGTGACACGGCCACCCTGTGAGAGCAACACGCCCACTTGTGAGTGTGACATGCCCACCTGTGACTGCGAGGGTGCCCCGCCCAACCGCCCGCCCGCCCATAGAGCCCGCACTCCCCCAACTGGTCCGCGGTCCGAAAAGGCTGGGGACCGCTGTTCTAGATGGAGAAGGCAGATTGTTGGTGAGGACCTCCTCTTTGTTTGCAGCAGTAGAAACTCCCACCACCATCACCCCACAGCCACCAGTGCTATCATGACAGTCAAGAGAAAGAAGCGGCAGGCTGGAGCACTTTGTTCAAGTGAAGTTGGAAGGTCCCTGGGGCTTAAAGCCATTTCGTTGTCCTGGCACATGCAAGGGCATGAAACCATCTTTGGAAGTGGTACAGTAAATCTAAATTTCCATTCCAAAGAAGGTGACTACAGACAAAATTTTAATAAAAACATACAAGAAAAAGCGGTGGGGGGGGAAGCAATTTCTTCCAGTCAATCTGACAGGATATAACAAGTGGAGGGGTCCTCTGACATGAATCCCTCCTTTCAGCAACTTATGATTGTCCTTTATTTCTTGGGAAGGTTATTTCGATTTTACAGCTATCACTACTTTCTTGTATTTTCTTTTGCATTTGCAGTTTCTTCTAAAAAATCCTTTTCTAGATAGATATCTATGATGTGTTGATTTCATTATCATTGCCTTTCAGATTATATATATAAAAAATAACTTTGAAACATCTTAGAAACCAATTCCTGCCAAAAACGCTTCCAGACTACTGTTACATGGCTCGGCACAAATAATGTACTAGATTCAGATTTTCCATAATCTAATCCATTCAAACGTCTTATAAAATAACCAACAAATAAATGACAAATAAACAAAGTGTCAAAAACCTTCATAGCACGAGAGTAATAGACTTAAAAGAAAGAAATCACAAAAGATATGACAGCAAAGAAGACAGAATGGTCCCTTTTGGCATGTCAGTTACCACTCTATGAAAAAGAATTATTTGAAAAGATTTTCTTCCAGGCCCTTATTTAGTTGACATCAACAATGGAGTATTTGTACATGTAGTGCTGCTGGTGATAAATTTTATAGGGTTCATGCTTCCACTTTGGACAGCGAAACACTAAAACAAAGCTTCATCAATCAAAACATTTTGTTATTAGAAACAATGTTCAGTAGTAGCTTTCTTGTGTATAGACAAAAGTTTCTATCCCTGACATTAGAATTAATGCCTTGCCGGAAGAAAGATCAATTCCGGGGTAAACGTTGAACAACTTTGTTAGCTCATCTCAGAATCCCCGACCTCTGCCTTGCTTCGGACTGTTTTTCTTTTACTCCGTTTCTGGAATAATGATCATATTAAAACCTACTTACTGTTTCTCAATAAATGTGGCATTTTAAGAGTATGTGGCTACAATTAAGGCATCATATCTATTAGTCAATTACAGCCCTTCCTAGAGAGAAAAAAGCCACTGCAAGTCAATTCACTAAAAAGCAATTATCCCTATACTTTAAAACTCTTTAGCTTTCCACTCTGCTAAAAGAAAATTTACAGTCACTCTGTAAATGAACTTCTGTAAAACCTGTATGCAGAAAACCTCAGAACGCTAAGATTTAATGTAGAAGTAATCCACCACACAGAATACCTTTCTCGGTGCCTCATTTCTCCCACTGGCACATGCAGACACACCCCACCAGTACCAGGCCTACATTCCTGAGAAGGTGAACTAGTTCGTATCTTTCTGCAGTAGGTTAATTATGGAGGAATCTTGCTCCCTAGACCCCAATATGTCCAAAAATTCAGGGATAAAGCAAAAATGAGTCAGGATTTTAAAAACTGGAGGCAGTCTGATGATTGAGAACCATGCAACAAAACATTTCGTTTAACAGAAAGCAAAACACAACTATTCGCCCATATTTACACATGCACAACGCTGTAATGAATGCCAACATCTGTATAAGAGAGACATCTTCTTCAGTTTTCCTGAACTGATTATACCCTCCATACTGATATAAAACAACAATGTCCTAGGTGTCCAAACACCTAGACTCCGTGCAGGAGTAGCTAAAAGAATTTTACAAGAGTGGGCAATGGGAACATTGTCTCCTGGTTACTGATCCTACAGGGATGCAACCAGTAGTTGCATCTGGCAGATAAACGATGACAGTGGGAGAAAATATTAATTGGTGAGGCATATATGTAAGGAAGGGTCAATTTTTAAAAGGATAAAGAATCAAGACTAAATCAAAAGAGGGGAGAAATTGCTATAGGAAATAATGTGCAACACAATTTTCCTAAACAACATGTAATGGAATTTTCACTATAATCTGATGTTGGTTTTAGAAAAGAGTTACAAGCTGATTTGAGCGATAAAAAATGCAAACAGAAATTAAAATAAAACAGCCAGGAGGCAGGAAAATACAGCATACTGTATCCAGAAAAATCACATCCCAAGGACGGTGGGCATCATCAGTTCACACATAGGCTCTAAACAGCAGCAAATAACTGCATCCAGCAAAAAACTCTTGTCGTTCTTATGTGCCATCAAATCCTGCCCAGCTCTTGTATACTCAAGGCTGTAGTTCTTGATATCTTACAATTTTGGAAAGGAGGTTCGTAATAAAAACATTGTTCAATGGGGTCCCGTGGGTATGGGGTACACAGTAGAATTTAGTGTATTATAAGCACTATTATTTATATTATTTGTATTATTGTATTTTTTGTTTTTGCAATTTTTTTGTTTTTAAAATTTTAAAAAAAACCCTCAAGGCTGTAGTTCCTTTAGAGACTCAGTACATCTCGTATTTGGTTTTCTTATATTCCTGTTGTCTTTCTTCTTTTTCTCGTTCGTTACTGTTGTTTGCAGCAAATCCTGGCTTCTTATGATGTTCCCCAAGTATGACAGCCTCAGTTTCACCATTTTTGAATCCAGAGATAGTTTCTTGACTGTCTAGGTTCCAAATCAACACCATCCCACTATTTAGCATGCAACTCAGCAGGGGCAGATTGGTGTCATCCATGCTCAGCTGGCAGAGCCTGGATGGCCATTCAGTGATTCTATGCAAATAGGAATGTATCCTAGGTAACATTAGGAGAGTGTTTGATATTCAACTACTCTATCAGCTGACTGTTGAACAGAGGGAGGTGTTGTGCATCAAGCAGCCTGTGGCAAGGCAGCCTTCATTCAGGACTCTGTTCCCAGGTGAAAAATCCTTGCAGCAAAGACAGAAGTGTATTTTCGAAGGCTTTCACAGCCCGGATCTAATGGTTGTTGTGGGTTTTTCGGACTCTTTGGCCGTGTTCTGAACTTTGTTCTTCCTAACGTTTCGCCAGTCTCTGTGGCCGGCATCTTCAGAGGACTGGAGTAGTAACTCAGAGTAGGAACTCAGACTGGAGTAGGAACTCAGTCCACAGAGCATGGACAGAGTTCCTACTCCAGCCCTCTGAAGATGCCGGCCACAGAGACTGGCGAAACGTCAGGAAGAACAACCTTCAGAACACAGCCAAAGAGCCCAAAAAACCCACAACAACCAAAGACAGAAGTCTTGCCACTACAACAACAGAACAAAGCTACCGTTTCAATATTTAGTTTTCCAGAGACTGACTGAAATTACACTACTACGCACTTCCTAGATCAGTATATAATTCGATTAGGAAGAGAATCCACATTACAGTTCCAGAAGATGGGCATGAATGGCCAGTAAGCATCTCATGAAGCTAAAGAGTACATCTGATAACACACTTTAAAGACGTGGATGGGCCAATTTGTTTTTAAATTAATGGGTGGCCATTTTATTTTACAAATCGAATTTTGTGCTTTTGTTATTTCAAATGTCCTGCACTGCTGTTTCAGTTAACTGTATTTTACTTTAGTTTTAAAAAATGTACATGTCAACTAATTTTTTGGAAGCTTTGCCTTTAAAGGTAGTATAAAATAATTTAAATCATGCAATAAAACATAGCAATGAATACCTACAAGGGAAAATAGTAGAATTACCATCTAAGCTGCTCTAACCTTTCCAAAAAGTCAAGTGTGGGTTTTTATATTAAAAGTAAATAAATTCATTTCAACATCTTTCTAGTCTTTTACACAGCAGATTTCATCTTACAAGTTGAACATTACAGTTCTTAACTTTGTCCTGCAACAGCCACACAAGGGAGAACATACTTCTTCTTCATTTTAAAGGCCAGGGAACTCACTGCGGTGGATCCACAGCTAAATGCAACTAAAAGGTTTTCAAAATGCATGCACTTCTGACACCTTCTTGCATTTCAACCTGCCTCTGCCATGAATCATACATTTTGTTGTGACCCCTTGGACTAACAACTTATTTCCCTGATGTCCTACAACCTGACATGGACCAATGTCTACAAGCAAAGGCCAAACAGAGTTTTTTTTCCCCACTGAACAGCAGTCACACAAAACAAATGGGAAGTTTTACCACCTTTCTATCAATGTAATTATCTTTTGCAAGAAATAAGAATTTGTGTGGCCAGTATGACAAAATCCCTCAGGCTTTCTCCACAAAAGACTAAATTTTTTTATAAAACAGAACCCTCTGTGAAGGGAAGGGGAGAAATGGACATGTTCCTTGCATAATTACATTGCAAACTACCCAAAGAGTACTATGGCACTCTGAGGCAGTCCATAAGTTGAAACAATAATACTGTAATATATTGAAAATACTGCTGAGACATCAAAATGAAATGTCAAGGCACCAGAACAGAGTAACAGCTATATTCCACACCCCTGTGTCATAAAGCAGAAGTGGGTGGACATTATTTATTTATTTAACTTATATGCCGCCCACTCTACCCAAAGGTTTCTGGGCAGCTTACAACATTAATGTGTCACAACCCTTCTATTTGAAGCTAACACCGGACATCTGATGTGGTAGGTGCCTATCTTCCCAGAAATTAGCTAATGGTTTCTTCAGCATGCTACAACAAGTGACCTATTAGCATGTTTTACTGATGAAATAACTCTCTGGGCTGAGGAGCAAAGCTGTATTAATACAGATTTTACAGCCTGAGTGAGTATAGAATTTGGCACCTTGAGCATCTCAGTTGTCACTTAAAATTGCAAAACTGCAAAGCAAAACAGATCCCAATATTTAGTCTTCCAAAGCAAAGGATGACATAAACAGTCCTTTCCCTGGCCCAGGACAGAACTCCAGCTCTTCACAGTACTCTAAAAATTGACACACAAACCTCTACCTATCTACAGTACTACTAATAGGCATCCTTCAGTCTCGAGAGACTATGGTAACGTGCTCTGAACAGAGGTCTTGGAACAATGTTTAGTGTGGCTGAGAAGGCCAATTTGACAGTGATGTTCCCTTCCACACTGAAGACAAATACAATCTGTTCCCTGTCCAGCTCCCTGGTTTTACTCATTTCGGGACTGCCTCTTTGCCTCGTCCTGCTGAACAAGGTCTTCCTCTGGGGCCTTTCCCTGCACTAATTCTCCATACAGGAGAACTTTTGGAATCCGACCATCAGCCATTCTCATGACATGCCCAAGCTAATGTAAACGTCACTGTTTCAGTAATGTGTACATGCTAAAAATTCCAGTTCATTCTAGGACTACTCTATTTGGAACTTTGTCCTGCCAGGTGCTACCAAAAATGCATTGGAGGCAACGCATATGAAATATGTTCAGCTTCCTCTCCTGCCATGCACAAAGGGCCCAGGACTCACTGCAGGACAGGAGTGTGCTCAGGACACAGGCTCTATAGACCTGGATCTTGGTATATGCCATTAGCGTCTTATTAAGCCATACTCTCTTTGTGAGTCTAGCTGCTGTGCCAATGCATTTATCCAGCTCAATATCTAGGGAGAGAGTGTCGGAGATTGTTTAGTCAAGGTACACGAAATCATGAACAACCTCCAATTCTTGTGTAGAGATGGTAATAGAGGGAGGTGAGTCCATGCCCTGGCCCATGACTTGTGTTTTCTTCAGGCTGATTGATAATCCAGTCTTGGCAGGCCTTACTAAAATGATTCATAAGTTATAAGAGGTCTTCTTCTACTATAGCTGAAAATATATAATTACATATGCCAAAGAAAAAATGGAGGTGATATTAACATATGAGAACTGCGAACAAATATTCTACAGGTATCACTTTTGTGGCAAAGAGGTGCAGTGACAAGAGATGAAGCAGTCACTTTTCTGCCTGCCAGGCAGTATCAGAGATCAAACAGCTTGCCCTGAATCCAAAAATTTTTTTCTTGCACTGGTGAGCCATTTTGTCGATCTTTAATGACATACAAATTAATTGCAGCTTCCAATAAAGACAGTCAACTACACATCAGTGAAGACTAAGTTAGAATTATTATCCCTGAGGGTAGATAACAGTGGTCTTAAGAATACAGTACTCAGTTATCCATAAAATCTAACAGCAGGAGACTTTTTACAGCCAAAGTTTGTAACTGTGTAAAAGAATCAGTCTAAACATCTGTGGTTTTACTCACTCCAAATAACAGAAATGTTAAAATTGCTTCCCTTTTGTTCACACAGTTCTGTTCATGCAGCCTTTATAAAAAACAAAAGCCTTTGTACAGAAGGGAAGGGGAGAAATGGACATGTCCCTTGCATAACTGACTCTAAACATTACTATATTTTCACATTTGTATTATGCTGGAATTGTCTACCAAGCTCCGTCATACTTTGTAGACCCCTTGGTTATATGTGATCATGGGCACGATCTGTAGAAGCTTGTGGTAGCTGGGAGGATTAGGAAAAGGGGTGGGGGTGGAGGAACTACTGGCAAGGTTGCTTCTTACATTATGACACCCAGAGCAGGACGACTCACAAAGGCATAATTCAATTGTTGTTGCTGTTTAGTCGTGTCCGACTCTTCGTGACCCCATGGACCAGAGCACACCAGGCCCCTCTGTCTTCCACTGCCTCCCGGAGTTGGGTGAAATTCATGTTGGTTGCTTCAATGACCCTGTCTAGCCGTCTCACTCTCTGTCGCCCCCTTCTCTTGCCTTCACACTTTCCCCACATCAGGGTCTTTTCCAGGGAGTCTTCTCTTCTCATGAGATGGCCAAAGTATTGGAGCCTCAGCTTCAGGATCTGTCCTTCTAGTGAGCCCTCAGGGTTGATTTCCTTCAGAATGGATAGATTTGTTCTCCTTGCAGTCCAGGGGACTCTCAAGAGCCTCCTCCAGCACCAGAATTCAAAAGCGTCAATTCTACCAATTGTTTGTGTATCTGAACAGGAAAATGAGTTCAGTTTAAAAATCTAAGGAGGCAGTTATGGCAACTCTCTACTCGATAGATTTCTGTTTGGAGAAGCCTTCCGTACAAAAAGTACTTTTTGGTTGCTAATGGCCATCTTTAAGGTGCCTTCAGCCTTACTGGGAGTGCACAGCCCTACCTCTTTTCCTTTCCTTACATCCCCTTCACAGACACTTAACAGCTGCCTTACGCCTGTTGCAATCATCTTTTAGGTTCAAAACAGCAGCTGTAGCAACAGTTTCTTGCCCAGAATATAATTAAATGCCAAAGATAATGACTCGCTGTGATAACTGTGCTGCAGTTCTGCATGAGGAATTTCAACCTCTGACCTTTCACTGAGAGATGTCATATTGCTTCAACCCTTAAAAAAAACTATTCCAAGGAATCAAGAGGTCTGTTTGCAGTTAACATATCCCAGAATACTTTCTTGCAGAAAATTCTGCCGTCGGCAGCATCTTTTTTGGTCATCTCTGGAATGTGCTTGGGAAAGAATGAAACTTAGCAGAGAAGGAATTACGCTTTGACATGTCTATGCCTACAGTACATACTGGCAGGCAGAATCCACAGCTATGACTCCTCCTGACTCTAGAACTGACCCAAAGAGGAGCAGGGAAATATCCACATGCTTTGCTTTGACAGTTCGTATAGTAATTAAGGAGCAGAAAGAATAGAGGGAAAGAGATGCTCAATTTTATCATGAAGGAAGAAAGTAAAATAGATGTAAACTACCCATCAGCACCTCTCTGCTGGCAATATTCTCGCCAGCGTGTTTGGAGAGCCACCAAAGGAAACGCTGTGAGCATTCAGGCAGGCAAATTAGAGAGCTGAACTAGGTATCTGGTCTTGGGCTTACTACAGGTAAGGGAAGAAATAAATAGCAAACAAACATAAATAAATCTGCATTTAAAGCCAACAAAGAGGATATGCACTGCTTTAACCGTCAATATTCCATAGTTGCATTCAGAGTAAGCCCTGGAGTTCTGTGAGTTTTCCCTAAAGATCTTCCCCAGTTGGAAGTGAGTATTGTCAATGCAGAATACTTTGCAAAGCATGATGTGTGATTGTTTCTTTTACAAATTTACCATAGGATAGGCCGGGGTCAACATGTGACCTACCCAAGGGCATTCCTGGCTCCCTCTGCCGAAAAAATAACCTCTATGAAGTTTAGGGAGCAGTTCTGCCAGGTTTAGAGAGTTGTTCTGCACCTATGGCAGAAAAACTGTGAGGTTCCCCTTGCTTTTCCTTCCTTCCTTCTTTTTTTATTTTTTATGTCATTAGATGGTGCAAGGGGACTTCTTCACTTAATACCTTTTTTGTAAGACAAAATCAGGGCTAGGGGCACAGGAGCTTGTATAGCTCACCAAGGTCCAAGGATGAGCATGTTTGACTCCCAAAACTCTGAAGATGGTTTATCCCAACATAGCCCAGCTCTGCAACCTCATGGAAAATATGCATCACTTGGCATATTGAGCCAAAGCACATGGACAGGACTGCAGCATTCCCACAGTGAAATGAAAAAGAGGGCAATGGGAGTTTCGTATTTATTCCTTCATCGTGCGGTCAAATGCTGTAAGCAACAAACATATAAATATACAGAAGTGCCTCATTCTAAGTAAGACCATGAGGCCATCTGACTCCATTGGGTCTATTCTCAACCAGAAGCCTTTCCAGGCTACTACTAAACGTCAATGATCCTACACCACAGGTCCTCCTGTCATGCATACCACCATGCACTAAGGTTCTCCACAAGGCTGAAATAGTTCCAAAATGAAGGAAATGGGTGAGAAAAGAGGCCTATAACCCAAATTAAACATTGAGGCTTTCTGTACATCAATCGTACAAAGGCAGCAGATCTTTAGTGCACACCTGACCACCAGTATTACCACCTTTTCTGAACAAAAGCTGCAGCTTTAAAACTTGTATACATGCTACTTTTGATACAACACTGCACAGCTCTTGCATTCATTAATGAAGATTAGCTCATCTTGCCTTTCTTTCCCTGTATTTCAGAAACAAATTTCAATTCAGTACAAAACAATTCATAACCAGAAAAGTTTTTTTTAAATATCCCCAAGCTACACAAACAATTTTTACGGTCAGCAGCCCTTGTGAATTTGCATGAAGAGCTGTGCCTTTGCATAATATCAAGTGTTATCAGCTTATTACTTCTATAAATAAACACAAAGGGAAACAAAGCAATGAAAATAACATTGTAAACAGAGAGAGAGAGAGAGAGAGAGCTCTTCTCGTTCAAACAAAAAACATATGCTTGCCTATTGCTATTTAAGCATTCTACCCAACCATAACTGAACTGGAAGCTGGAATAATGTATTGTTTCCGACTATTTTCCAACATACTTCACCTTTGCAGCTATCAGAGATTGACTACGCCAGCTTGCATCTGGAACTTTCCACATTTACTAGTTCATCAGGCAATATATCTGACTTCCATTAGATGACACATCAAAATATTTTTTCCTAAATTTTCAACAATGTTTAGATCAATTTGCAACTTCTACAGAAGATTAAGTGTATCCAATAACTGCTATTTTCTTTGTCACCAAAGCCTTCTAAATGTAATAATACATAAAACATACGTTAAAAAGGCTTAGAAGACCTGATGTTCAAAGAAAAAGAATGTGGAGGGTGGCCCCATGGGTATCACATAGGTATGCCTAATATTATTCTCTGGATCTTAGCCTGGATGGAAGACACTCCATCTTGAGACTCACTTATTTTGCAAGTGATAATCAGTTCTTGTCCTAAAAAAGACTCTGGCTAGAACAGCTGATGAAAATATAGAGCGCAAAGATAGAAAAACCATGTTTGGCTTGGAATTTTATTATTAATTATCACTGTGTAAGAGTCCAGTGAGGTTATTACACTGGCAGAGCAAATCAACATTCTACAAGACAATTCTAAAATGGGGCACCCCAAACAAAAGAATTATCATTTTGAAATTGGACTTTGGATCAGTACCAAATCTCACACAACTGTAGCAGACAGTCTGCTTTTGCTCTGTGCCAACTTCGGAGATGTTTGGGCAAAGGTTATTGAGTTACAATTTCTAAAAATTAAAACTGTTTTCTTCCCCCATGCAAAAACAATCAATCTTTAAACATCCCCAGGTTTAAAGCAGATAAAAAAAATGAAAATATCAATCTGGTTTATTCGGAAAGAAAATGATTGGTCCCACCCCTTTTTTATTTGGAAGGAATTCAGGCTGTAGAGGCTGAAATACTGATCCTCAAAAAAGGCATTTCAAAAGGGAAAAATGATCATTTTGTAAGTATGGAAGAGGTTTACTAGCAAGAGCATTGCAAAGTAGATACATTGTTACAGTGTTATGCTGGCAATGAAAGCCATGGAGGCAAATTAAAAGACAAATTTTCTTTAAAGAGTAACAACAACAACAACAAAAACCCAGCTGGCTTACTTTAAAGAGAGCAACAGAAGGACAGCCTTCCAGAAAGTGAGACATTTTGCCATATATCTCCAAGGAATTAGCACACTATTTTGTTAGGCATATTAAAAGTATTTCTGCATTACAAAAGGACAGAGCAGTTGTGTTTTTACCAGCCCTGAATGCTTTCAGTAAATATTCTCTCAGGATTTCTGAGACCAAGCTTCTGACACAAGTCTTCAGAAGGGAAATCAGCAGCAAGTCTGGGGCAATCTGAATTTTTGATCCTGACAGTCAGGACCCAATGAGCTGACTCGCAGGAGAACATTTAAACCCCTTCCTGGTCAAACTGGCATTACAAAAGGATTCTGTGTCTGGCTGTAAAAATATTTTAGAATATATAAATAAGAACAGAGAACCAATATTCACATTTGTTGAAAAACAGCTCTGACAATTGGTTAAATGATTTTTTTTAAAAAATTAGCTTTTGGGATTTTCCCTTATGTGATGTTACTTTCTAAATGGTCGTGAGCAAAGGAGGATATCCTATAGACCATCTTGACCACTAGCATTCAGTCAGTGTGCTAACATTCAGACTGCTCTTTGCTCTGTAAAAGGTGACATCCTTTTTCCTGCAGGCAATGCAAACACGACATTGTGTAATATTGGGATATTTTCTGGTGTCTGAACAGCGGACACAGATGCACAATATCCCACATTCACAAACAAGAGGTTTTTTTTTTTTTAAGATATGAATTTAACATTTGCACTAGTTAGCCTGGGCCTACCTAATCTTTGGAGCAAGCTTCTGTGGTTTTGAGCTCAAACCACAAGAAACACATTTGCAGAAAAATCAAATGCTGTGTTTGGCTAGGAAATACACACAGAGCGACCTCCCACTCTAGTACAAGAAACACTAAAAAAAAAAAAAAACCACATTTGATTTCCCCTTGGAAACTCTGCACACCAAGGTTCATAACAGTTGCTGTTTTCCTCCTGTCTTACATTCCAGAGCCCTTCATTGGCTCTCATGCAGCCAAAGGTTAGAAATTTTACTTTTTTGGACTACAACTACCAACATTCTAGGAACTACAAATCAAAAAGGTAAACTCTCCAAGTGTCAGGTGCAACTATGGATGGGAGTGCAAGCATTGCTTGAATAGTAAAACCATCTTATTCCACCCTTATTATGCGAAGTTTGGGCCTAGTTATTATAAAAAGACTTCACAAGTGTTATTCAATTCTCGAAAGAGCCATATAAGATAAAACAGCATTATTATTCACTTGCCTTAGACTTCCTAGAAATGGTTGTTGTGGGTTTTTCGGGCTTCTTGGCCGTGTTCTGAAGGTGGTTTTTCCTAACGTTTCACCAGTCTCTGTGGCCGGCATCTTCAAAGGACAGCAAACTGTGCTCTGGTGTAGTTTGGCTAGGGCGTGGAATATTTATGGCTTTGAGATGGGATGATTAGTGTGTATTATTGTGGGTGTATTGTTTTCTGTGGATGGGTGATTAGTGTGTTTTGTTGTGGGTGTATTGTTGTGATAAGGAGATTATCTGTCACTGTGGTTGATGGTAGTGATCCCCTTGACCTTGTGGTTGGGTAGAGTTTGTGACCTTTTGCATGCTGTATTTTTGAGAGCTGGGAGCCAAGTTTTGTTGAGTTTCAAACTTTCCTCTTTTTTGTTGTTTTTCCTGGAGCTTGTGGATTTCAATGGCTTCCCTGTGCAGTCTGACATAATGATTGCTGGTGTTGTCCAGTATTTCAGTATTTTGAAATAGAATTTCATGTCCAGTTTGTTTTAGGGCATGTTCAGCTACTGCAGATTTTTCTGGTTGTTTTAGTCTGCAGTGTCTCTCATGTTCTTTGATTCTGGTATGGATGCTTCGTTTTGTGGTTCCAATGTATACCTGGCCACAACTGCAAGGTATCCGGTATACTCCTGCAGTGGAGTATACCGGATAACTTTCCTAGAAAGTTAATGACAAAGTGGTATTCAAATCAGGGAACCACCTGATCAGTAACTCAGTTTTACAGCCACTATGTCGTACAACTGTAATCCTATACAGTACTAATTTTAGATAGGCTTAAGTCTAACTGTGGATATCTAACATGGTGCAGTGGGTAGAGTAATGGACCAAAACTCAGGAGAACTAGATGTGAATATTTACAGAGCCATAGAAACTCACAGGAGAATGGCACTAGTAACACCCCTCCATAAACATCTCACTAATCTTGAAAACCCTATTAGAGTTGCTATACACGGTTCTAACTTGACAGCACATGACAGACATACACACACAGGTTCATCTATATTCTGTAAGACTAACTTCTGAGGATCTGCCCACACAAGGTTGTGTAATACACTGTTGGGCTACAAACGTTCCAGCACTACCAGGTTTGTTGACATCAGACAAGAGGAATTTGAGGGTTAAATAGAGAGCAAGCAAGGTCAGTGTGTTAGACAATTGTGAGATTACTTTTGAAAAATGCACTGAGCAGAATCTCAATTTCGGTTTAATCAATATATATTACCTAGAAATTGGCAAGTTACAGCCAGTCACTGGACATGAACACTCATTTCCCAGGTTAAGAATCCTCTTTCAGGATGTAAAACCTGTCTTAACAAATTAAGGTAAAGTTAAACTGAAGTGCACGGCGGAAGATGGATGGCTCCTTTTTCTTTGAAGAAAAGGACGTTAGACATCACAAGACAGATTAGCAGGATGGGAATGCAGAAGCAAAAGAGGCTTAAAAGAGAGGCCTTGTGACTAACAGAAAAGGTTAGAGGAAAAATACAGAGGGATTCAATTACGCACACTGATGTTCAGAAAGAAAAAATAAAAAGTCTCCTAGCTCTTCAAAGGTAAAGGTAAAGGTTCCCCTTGACAATTTTTGTCCAGTCGTGTCCGACTTTAGGGGGCGGTGCTCATCCCGCTCTTCAAGCCATAGAGCCAGCGTTTGTCCGAAGACAATCTTTCCGTGATCACATGGACAGTGTGATTTAGACACGGAATGCTGTTTACCTTCCCACCGAAGTGGTCCCTAGTTATCTACTCGCATTTGCATGCTTTTGAACCGCTAGGCTGGCGGGAGCTGGGACAGGCGACGGGCGCTCACTCCATCGCGTGGATACGATCTTACGACTGCTTGGTCTTCTGACCCTGCAGCACAGGCTTCTGCGGTTTAGCCCACAGCGCCACCACGTCCCTTAGCTCTTCAAAGTGGCATCCCCATTGTTTCAGGTTTTGAAGGGACAAAACAAAACAAAATGCGAGTTAAATCAGAGATCTTTTGCGGTTAGCTCTTCAAAGTCAACCACAAAAGATCTCTGATTTAACTCGCATTTTTGGTTTGTTTTGTCCCTTTAAAACCTGAAACAATGGGGATGCCACCATACTAGGTCAATTCTCAGCTGTTCTTAACAATGTGAAAAGTCTCTAACAAAAAAACAGCTTCACACATCACACACTGCTTTCAGTCCACACTCCTGGCAGTCCCGGGTACACTGAGAGAAGCTAGAAAGGTAACAAAGAGGATTTGGGCTCTCTCAGGAATAGCCCTCACTTTGTCGGACAAACTGCTAGTTGAGCTGCTCCAGCCAGCTCCGTCGATCCCAATATTCAAGAAATTACTCAAGACAGATTTATATAAGGCAGCCTTTAAGAACATCATGCCCTCAAATTATGCTAATTTTAACATTTGAACTTTAGGTTTTTGGAAGATTACCACACTCGGGACAGTTATAGTGCCCTTTGATTATGCACTTATGTAATTATGGGGATGAAGTGGGTGGTGTTTGTGGGGTTTTGCTTGTTTGTATATTGCCCAGAGTAGTGTGAACTCACTAATCAGGCAGTATATAAATAACATAAATAAATAAATACATTACAAAATTCTTTCTGGTATCACTCCCGGTTCTACTTCCTTGTAACTGGGACCCCTTAAAGATACACCATCAGGAACTCCTTCTCCATGAGCCTCATAATAGGCCAGACAGACTTCCCTCTTAACTGGTCCAATCATCCTCCTAACAGTAGGTTCTTGGTCTTATCTGGATTCAGTTTATTGGCCCTCATCCAGTCCATTATCATAGAACTTAGAATCATCTTATAACTACAAAGCTGGAAGGGAACCTATGGATCATCATGTCCTGGCCCTGTTATGGAGGCATAATGGGAAATCAAACTCCCAACCTCTGGCTCTACGGTCAGATACCTAAACCACTGAGCTACCCAACAGTTAGGCAGCGCTCAAGGACCTGTACAACATCCCCTGCAGATAAAGCAAGGGAGAGAGAGAGAGAGAGAACTGTGGTCATCAGTATACTGATGACAGTGAACCCCAAATTGCCATATGACATCTCCCTGCAGCTTTAGGCAGATGTTAAAAAGCATTAGAGAGATGGCCGACCCCAATAGGACCCCATAGCAGAGGTTCCAACAAGTAGGGACAGCATTTCCAAGCTGTACCATCTGGGACTGGCCATAAAAGAATGACCAGAATCAGCGGAGGATGGAGCCCCCAATCTCTAAATGGCATAGGCTTCCCAGAATTGTCCCATGATTACAGTCCCATGATTGACTGTATCAAAGGCTGCAGAAAGATCCAGGGGGACCAATAGGGTTACACTCCCCATCTGTCTATCTTAGACCATCTTACAAGGTGACCAGTGCTATTTCAGTACCATGCCACAGCCTAAACCATGACTGAAGTGGATCCAGGTGAAGCTGACATCGGTTCCTAACACTTGGAAAGCACACACTTCATGTGTAAAAAGACTCCAGATTCAAACTCTGGAATCTCTAAGCAAAAACATCAGGTGACACTGGATGGGAAAAAGCTTCTAGATCAGCCTTCCCTAGCCCAGCACCCTCCACATACAGTGGTGCCTCGCTTAACGACAATAATCCGCTCCAGGAAAATCACAGTTAAGCGAAAACATCATAAAGCGAAACTGAAAACCCCACTGAAACGCACTGAAACCCGTTCAATGCGTTCCAATGGGGTAAAAAAACGTCCAGCGAAGATCCTCCATATGGTGACCATTTTCGCTGCCTGTATAGCGAGGAATCCATCCCTAAACAAAGCGGGGAGCCATTTTAATTACCCAGTGGCCATTTTGAAACCGCCGATCAGCTGTTAGAAAAACATCGTTTTGCGAAGAATCGGTTCCCGAAGCAGGGAACTGATAATCACAAAGTGAAATTCCCCCATTTAGACCATCATTTTGCGATCACAGTTGCAAGCGCAAAAAGATCGTCGTGAAGCGGATTCGTCGTAATGCAGGCTAATCGTAAAGTGAGGCACCACTGTATTGTAACCTAAAACCCCATGAAACGGAAGCACCATAATTATGGTCAAGACTGATGGACACTGTAGTTAAAAACATCTGGAGAAAACAGAGCTGGTGAAGATGGGCTAGTTTGAGTTAACCTAATGGAATTTTCAAATATTTCAGTTTAACAAACAACAAAAAAAAGATCTTGTGGCATATTTATTTAGTATTAGCTTTCTCAGAATGTCTCCCCTGCTAGTATGGAGCAACTTTCTGCCTCATGAAAACTTCCTACATTCTGGAACTTCTTCCATTTGATTCTTTCTTATAATGTTGTAAGTACAATACCCCACAGGATTCTTTCTTCAACCTGAGTGCAATTAACAGAGCAGTACAATTAGCTGTTGGGTTCTGTAAACAATGAAATCAAAAAGATACTAAACCTGACCCCTTCTCTGCAAACAAAATTGCACTACAAGCACTGCCTTAAATCTGCAAAACCCAGCTTAAAAACGTGGATTTTAAAAGGAAGTTAGTGTAACGGGGATTTTAAAAGGAAGTCCGTGTTATCAGTACAAGCTGGAACTCTCCTTGAACTCTGAAAGCTGGCAGCTTGTATACTTCAGAAAACATGGCCTACCGCAACCTGTGTAGCTCCCACAACTTCATAGTATCCACTGATACATCCCTCTTATCTTTAGAGCCTTCCTGTCTCAAACACTGCACAGGGCTACTCAACCACTTCTGAACAATGTTTATGTGTATAAAACCTCCACTGTTCATAAAGGAGGCAAGACCAAGTTCTCCTAAAGATTTAGAAGGAAATATTGAGTTTAGGAGCAATCTCTACCCAAACTCCCTAGTGAGACAGTTAAGATCCTGCTAGTCCTCATGCATATTTGTGCTTAAGGAACCAATTTATCGTCTGTAGGGGGTGATGATTAATATCCCACAAAAAAAAGAAACACTGGGTCACAGCAGTTACTTCCAACATTTGTTAGATAACGATGGCTTCCGCAGAGCACAAATTGGACACAGAGAGCAGAGGGAGGAAGAACAGAAGAAGCCATGCAGCTCCTTTGGCTACTGTGGTTATATCTGTCTTCTCTATTGAAAGCACCCAGAAGGGAAAGAAAATTTTATTTATCATTACATTTATACTGTTTTTCCCCCCTAACAAGCTCAAGATGGCACAGACAGTGTTTCCCCATTATTTTCTCACCACCGCAAACTGTGAGGTAGATTAGCCTGAGAGATAGTAACTGGCTCGCAGTCATCTTATGGCTTGAGGGACTTGAATTTCTGTGGTGCATTCTAACCATTGACACTAAACTAGCATAAAAGGACAAACACCCCCTTAGAGCACAAGCCACCCAGGCTGTAAAAAAACAACAACACTTGACACAATGAGAAGAGGGAAGGTCTATCCCCTTCACTCATGGTGGGGAAAAAAGAATCAGACCTTGAGAGTATATTCCTCCAGAAACCCATACCCTCATCCCAAACACACTGTTGACAGCAAGGATGTGGGCTGAGTCCAGCCTGGCCATTAAAAAGGCACCACGAGATAGTTTTTGAGAACCCACAAAACACCAGAAAACAAACCTCCAACCCCCATTGTCATCCCAATTTCCATCCTCACTTTTTCACTACCAAAAGAATAACTACCAAGAGATATGAACCCTTGAGAGTTTGCTTCCTCCCTTCTTTTCTTTCTTGAACTCCAAATAGAGAGAGGATCCAGACATTTACAATTCTAGTAGCTATAAAAGCAGTTTTCAGATTAATGAGGAAGGATCTTTGAATGCTTCAGAGTTCTGGGCATACCATGGTATTTTCTCTTCCCAGCAACACTCATGATCCGTGGAGAATCTAAGTTTTATTTGCCTCCCCCCCCTCCTCCCACAACTACTTATTTCATTTTCTTCATTAATATTTACACCCCACCTCTCTTCCAAGCAGCTCAGATCTTTTCCCATTTTTATGCTCATGCCAACACCGTACGATAGGCTGGAAGACTGTGACTCCTCCCAATGATTCACAGAGTGGACCTTTGGTCTAGATGGGCGGGATAGAAATCCAATAAATAAATAAATAAACTACTGAGCTGACTAGAGATTTGAATCTGAGTCTCACCACACTAAAACATACCATGTGAACCCACTTATGCACAAAACAGTACAGGGCGCAGATCTTGGTAAATGATTTGAACCAAAAATTGGGGGATGTGGGGAAGCATGAACTGTTCGCTAGTTGCCTAAGAATAAGAAAAAAAATCAGTTCCTTGGTTCCTTTCCCTCAGCCATTACATAACATGTCACAAAACATGGACACTTTCCTGCCTCTGTTTTAAAATTAAACTTTCTTACATATGAACAGAGGAGAGGACTATCCAACTGTTAATTCAGAATCCCTATCATGTTAAAAGACAATAATGTTGGGAAAAGTTGAAGGCAGCAGGAAAAGAGGAAGACCAAATAAGAGATGTATTGATGCTCTAAAGCAGTGGTTCTTAACCTTGGGTTACTCAGGTGTTTTTGAACTGCAACTCCCAGAAACCCCAGACAGCACAGCTGGTGGTGAAGGCTCCTGGGAGTTGCAGTCCAAAAACACCTGAATAACCCAAGGTTAAGAACCACTGCTCGAAAGGAACCACAGGGTTGAGTTTGCAAGAGCTGAGCAGGACTGTTGAGGACAGGACATTGTAGTGATCGCTCATTCATGGAGATGACTTGACAGTACAGAAGAAGAAGAAGAAGAAGAAGAAGAAGAAGAAGAAGAAGAAGAAGAAGAAGAAGAAGAAGAAGAAGAAGAAGAAGAAGAAGAAGAAGAAGAAGAAGAAGAAGAAGAAGAAGAAGAAGAAGAAGAAGAAAAAGAAAAAGAAAAAGAAAAAGAAAAAGAAAAAGAAAAAGAAGAAGAAGAAGAAGAAGAAGAAGAAGAAGAAGAACAACAACAACAACAACAACAACAACAACAACAACAATATGCTAAGAGAAGATGCTGTAGAAGAAACTCTGGACAACAGAAGCCACCTGGACCATGCCCCAGACATAGATGCTCCCTCATCTCACATGCTCAAATTCCTCCCTTGACCTCATGGCTAGCACAATATCCAAACCAGGCAACTCACAGCTACCAAAATTCAGCATTGTCTAGCAAAATTACAAGCTATAATTTGAATTGCATTTCCAGATTTGATTTGACAAAAAATGATACTGTATAACATAGGTTTTATAGGAACCATTGTTAACCTAATGTCACGGTATTATTGTTCATAATTTTGAAATCTCATCTTTTAATTATGCTAACCACTGTTGTATACTCATTGTTTTCAACTTTAGATATTGCCTTTCATTGTTGTAAGTCACCTTGGGTCCTTTTCAAGGAGAAAGGCAGAGTATAAATGAATGAATGAATGAATGAACGAACGAACGGTAAACCGATGCCACAGCATAAACAGGGAATTGAGAAAACTGTTGCATACCGGAGTAAGTGGAAAGCAGAAGAAGAGAACGTGCAAGCTGCAATGTATAGCCCTGGCATGTGAATCCCGACATAAGAAAAGGGCATGGAAACACAAGCAGCAAGGAAAGCCCACAAAGTAGGAGCTAAGTCCTTGGAATTCAAAGGCTGATTCAGGACTATTGTATGCGGCTTCCTTATTAATATTCAACTCTGTGCAAATGACACTACACAGGGGAATGTGTCCAGCTTTTCCTGGGGTCTTTGACTCTATCCTAGAGACATAGGCAATCCGTAAATGATGAGTCACAGCTGGTGATTCACTCTCCAGCAATGAGCCTATCTCCAGAGATCTCTGGTATGACAGGAAGGGAAAACATATGCGACACGGCAGATTCTAGAGCAAAGCGAAGTTGATGAACTTTAAGGATACTGCAAACTATGGTGAAAAAAAACAACCATCTGCATTGTTTCAAACATCCTTCTCTGCAAAACTCTCCTACGTTGGCCTGGTTCTCTTCTCTTGAGATCCTTTACGTCAGAAGGTTTCAGGGAAGAGACCAGAAATAAATCACCTCTTAGGGCATCCAGCCAAACACAACTCAGTAAAGAAAATTCAAGAATTTGTTCTGGATATAAGCTTTCCCTGAGACCAAATTAATAAGTCCCGTTAGAATTCTAAAATTTCTGAAGAGCTACTGTGCTCTACAACTGTTTACTCATTACAGAAAGAAGTACACAGAAGGAAAAGAAAGGATTAAGTGGAACTGTAGCCAAACATAATGTTAAGGAAAGCCAGTAACTAATTAGTCATCTCCAAAAGATTTCAATCTGAGGACTGGGGATCAGAAACACAGTGTGGGCTATTCAAGTACCTTGGTTCCTTTACAACAGCATTCAAAGCAACTCTAAGGTCACCATGGCCACTGGACATTTTTCTAGAGATTGTAGGAGTTCCAACTGCTGAATGGCCATCAAGGAAGACTTTACAAGACAAAATCCTGTTCCCACAGTACTCAAGAGAAAATAATTCTCCACACCAACGGATTATAATGATCCCAGTGCAGCGTCTAAAAATCTCATATTCTTGGTTGAGCATCACCCTTTTAAGCAAATAGTAATATTTTTTTCCCAAAAGGAATAATGAAGGGGGAAAAAAACAACCACACTCTTTTCTGAACTGTGCTAACCAAAGTGGTTGAAAGATATATCAGGAGTTGTAAGTGTGCTTCCACCCCCACCCTCAGGCCTCCTGGGAGAGAGGCAAGCAAAGATCATACATAGTATGTGGTGTGGCTATATAGTCCGAGGATGCTACCTGGAGGAGAAACTGGTAAATCACGTTTGAGGTCTTTATCACTGGAAACCCATGGGACGTTGGCCATAAATTACAACAGACTTAATGGCACATAATATAATGGTATAACTCCCTGATACACGTACTTCTAGATATCATGAACAAAGTGATGTGGACAGAGATTCTTTTTCTTCTATTCTTGAAAAGGACTTTTTTTCTCTACAAATCCCAATGGCATTGTTTATAGGAATCAGAACTATTCTTGGAGAAAAAGGAAGGCAGCTGATGTTTTGATGGCCTGAAAGGATATTTTGGGGATACAGGATAAGATGAGGCCCTAAAACCGTGTGCAGGAGAATGGGAACGCAGGGAGATAGGTGCTGGCTTTCTCAAGACAGGTTTAGTTTGGCACTGTAATTGTGTCAATCGGGTAATTAGTTTTTTGGGGTCTGCAACCCAGGTTTTCACCAAGTGGTTGAGAGTCTCAGAACTGAAAAGTCCATCCACGTGAAAAGGAAGATCCTCAGACTGGGAATATGGGTCCTCTGTAGATGTAGGCATCCTTCAGTCTCGAGAGACTATGGTATCATGCCCTGTATGGAGGACTTGGAACAGTGTCTAGTGTGGCTGAGAAGGCCAATTCGAGAGTGACAATCCCTTCCACACTGAAGACAAATACAGTCTGTTCCCTGTCCAGCTCCCTGATTTTGCTGCTTTCGTGACTTACTCTTTGCCTCAGCCTGCTGGACAAGGATCTCTTCAAATTGGGAGAGGCCATGATGCAACACTTGCCTCCAGGCTGAACACTCAGATGTCAGAGTTTCCCATCTGTTGAGGTCTATTCCTAAGGCCTTCAGATCCCGCTTGCAGATATCCTTGTATCGCAGCTGGGGTCTCCCTCTGGGGCGATTTCGCTGCACTAATTCTCCATACAGGAGATCCTTTGGAATCCGACCATCAGCCATTCTCACGATGTGCCCAAGCCAACGTAGACGTTGCTGTTTCAGTAATGTATGCATGCTGAAAATTCCAGCTCATTCTAGGACTACTCTATTTGGAACTTTGTCCTGCCAGGTGATACCAAAAATCCTGTATATAACCACACATCCCAGTGGAGAGCTACAGCTCCGAACATAACTTTGGAGGCACAATACGCCATGTGCCTTCGCAGAATTATCTGATACCCTGCCAGGTGGTAGGATTCTGTTTGGAACAGAATGATAATATTCTTGTGGTCTTTGGGTAAGTATGGAAGAAACACTTGATTTTGCCCCTATAAAAATTGCCACAGACACCTAGTAATTGCTGGTATACACACAGTTAATTTGAATAAATAAAAGTTTCTGTTCAAACTAGATAATTTCTGGCCTTCCTTGTTGATGTGGGAGAAATGAGAATGCAATGCCTCACAAGAGACAGAGGGCTGGGAAGAACAAGAGAGATGCTTCTAGGAATGGATGGCAAAGGCAGACACTGGAGTCTTCTTACATATCTCGCCCTCCGATATTGATCCAACATGTAACGACATCTTCCAATGCTAACAGTAGAGGATCTTGTGACACGGAAATTAACAGCAGCCAAAAAGCATCTGATCCTAAAAGTGTGCTTACACCAATGTCAAAGCTAATGAAAGGACTTGAAGCAGGTCCGTTCCAGTGGTAATAAGGTACAGTGGGACCACCATATCCGTGGCTTTAGTTATTTGCTGTCTGAAAATATCAAATTAAAAAAAACACCCACAGAAACATGTTTCCAAAGTGTATTATCAGAACTGGCCACTAAATGGAACTAAATAGTATATATTGTTGTTGTTGAATATACTGTATAGGGTTTGCATCACCACTGTTTTTGACATCCATGGCAGGTGGGGCTTGGAACCAATCCTGCACAGAGACTACAGTCCTACTATATCTAGAGGTGCAGAGATCACTTAAGGTGTAAGAGAGGGTTTTGGCACTTATGCCCCTTCTTTGCCTTTTTCTTCTTAATGCAATGCCCCCCTTGTCCGCTGTTGGAGCAAAAAGTTTAGAGAAAGATTTCTTAGGCTTGGGCAAATTCAATGCACTAACAGGGGAAGAAGGGAAAAAAAACATTGTCTCCTGGAATGCAGGACTTAGTTGAGGTCAAAAACTGGGTCTTGGGATGAATGAGATTTTAGCTAAGTCTGTCTTGACAGAGCCATCAGATAGGAGGACACTAAGGAATCAATGGCACTGAAAAAGGAGGTAGGATGGTATCTGGATTAACAGTTGACAAAATGGAAGAACCTGTATTGAGATCCCGAGAAACTGTACGTTCTTCTTCAGTGGATTTGATTTAAATCAAATTTATTTTTTGTTTAAAAATATCTGATTTTTCACAATTTAAATTTTCAAAATCAATTTTTAAAGTTACATTGTGATTTAAATCATGATTTCATTTCTTTAGAAACTATTTATTTTATCCACTCTGTGTCTTTGCAGATTCCCAGTGGCAATATGTAACAGCTGGTTCAATGCAGCCTCAACAGCAGCTTTCTTTTTCCCCAAAGAAAAAGGACCACTGTAGAGAGTTTGAGCCCTTGCTCGGTGAACCTCTTTCAGATCAAAGAAGATAGACAAAGGTTGATTTTGCCTAAGCAAAAATGGTACCAAAATGGTACCCACTCAGAGGAATTTCTGGAGTGCTTTAGAACAGTGGTCCCCAACCTTGGGCCTCCAGATGTTCTTGGACTTCAACTCCCAGAAATCCTAGCCAGCAGAGGTGGTGGTGAAGGCTTCTGGGAGTTGTACTCCAAGAACATCTGGAGGCCCAACGTTGAGGACCACTGCTCTAAGGGATCTATCTCCCCCTGCCTGCATATGATACATCTGCCATGTTTCGGCTAAAGCCTGTGGCACAAGGAATAATACATCTGCAAAAAACAAAACAAAAAAAAATTATCTGTATGATACACAAATTATAAACCAACCAACCTAACACTGTATTAGCAAAAGAAGCTTCATGAAGTGCATTCCAGGACATGTCACTCTGGCAGCAAACAAAATGGAACTGAGGCGTTGGTGCTGAAGCATGCTTAGGCATGCATGCATGCACGCATGCATACTAGGCGTGTGGTGACAAGGTTCTAGCCAAGGGTTACTTGATTCTAGAGCAGTGATTCCCAATCTTGGGCCTCCAGATGTTCTTAGACTACAACTCCCAGAAGCATTCACCACCACCTCTGCTGGCCAGGATTTCTAGGAGTAGAAGTCCAAGAACATCTGGAGGCCCAAGGTTGGGGACCACTGTTCTAAAGCACTCCAGAAATTCCTCTGAGTGGGTACAAACCCCATGCATGAGGCATGGTGACCACAAAGATGAACAAAACTATTGCCTCTATAAAAGAGAAAGCCAAGATTCTATCGATGCTACATATCGCACTCCACACTGGGTTTTGAACTTGCATGCGGGTGCAGTCACAGAATCATGTAATACACCCAACTCTGGTTAAGACTTGCAAAATGTCTGTCAAAACTGCAAAGAGTCTCCCCAACCCATAAAATATGTTCGTCACAGCACAATACTTTTAGGGGGATAATAAATGACACATTATCTACTTATCTACATTTAAATTATTGCTGAAGAACCCTACAATATTTATGACAACCTCATCTGACTGGCAAAATGTATCTGTGGTGGATGTAAGAAAAGCCACATTTTACATGATAAACAGATAGATGTTGACTGCAAACTTTGGCCAAAGGAAACATCACTCAATAAGAAGGTACAAACCTCTGGGGAAACCTATTAGGGGCAAACAGGGGAGACGAGACAGATAGTGTTATGTTCTATTGCAAGGAACAAGCAAAACTGAAGATCACACCAATGGCGCTATTTCCATTTGATTCTGGCAGATCAACTCTAGAAGAAATGAAAAGGCTGCTTGATACAATAAAACTCACAGCTCTTACACTTTGGATATTTCATACGATTTCTGACAACTCTTGTTGTTGTTTAGTCGTTAAGTCGTGTCGGACTCTTCGTGACCCCATGGACCAGAGCACGCCAGGCCCTCCTGTCTTCCACTGCCTGCCGGAGTTGGGTCAAATTCGTTTATGTGACAACTCTTAAGAGTCACATAAATAATTAATCGTATGTGCCGTACAGTCAGTGCTGACTTACAGGGTTCTCTAGGCACAGAATACTCAGAAGTGATGATATCACCCGTAGCAATATCTACCCTCCATCCTGCTTGGTCATAGAGACATCCAGGGCTCTTCCCTGTGCATTCCAGCCTTTCTGGTTACTTCTCCCCTTGCTCCTGATAAAAGCTCTCCACAGAATCTCCCTCTCCCACACAGGTCACTGACAGTCATGAGAGCGGTATGCATTCTTCATGATTCTGTGCTCAAGTGCAGCCGAGGAGCCTTAAGGAGAAGTGAAGCCTTTAAATTTACGTTCTCTTCCCTGTAAGCCCTCATGGGGGGGGGGGGGCAGGGGTGATCAGCAGAGAGTGATGAATGAGGTAACTCAGATGCAGCTTTTCTGCTCTAAGACTCAAGGGATACCGGGCAGATTGGCCCTCTCTGGGAGGGAGAATGCCCAGCCTTACAAACTAATACAATATTTCTGTCCTCACTGTAAAAGCATTGCAAAAGGTCCTCGAAACAATTTTCTAACCTGCAGCCTCCTGTCTAGTTATGTATTTTTATTGCATGCTAGTTTATCCAAATGGCCTAGGATAGCAGAAAAGTTATAAACCTTTGGGAGGTGAGCACACATTTGTGTAAAAAGAACATACACATTTGAAATGAATTGTTCCAGCATCCTCTGTCATCCAGGCAAATACCAGAACATACTTAACAATTGCTGTGCTTTTACCGGAGTGTCATGGTATAGATTAAGCTTTTCAGGAGGGAAACATCATGCGAACATGAAGAAACTGAATAACTTTAAAAGAACTATTCTGAGTGCATGCATATACTGAGGGGTGGTGCTGTTGATCATGTTTTTTGCAACTTGAGGTTAGCTCCTTTACGAGACAGAAAAAAAGAGCTGGTGTTAGGAAGGAAGATTCACAGCCTGTTCTTTTCTCAAAAGAGCTGGTGATTGCAAAAGAAAAGATCCTGGACACTTGAACAATGAAAACTAGGAAGTTGATATCATCCACTCCTCTTGCTCACAGAGTTGTGCATTTATGCTAATATCTGCTTCTATACCTAGACACAAATCCTCTTAGGTCACACTCTGAAGTGGTGAATGTACTATTCCTGAGATGGGGGGAAAGTTAGAAAAGGTAGACGGATCAGAACAGCTGCTTTGATTTGGTTTTTCTCCTTTAACCATGCCATTGTTCAGTGTGCAAAGCACTGGACACTAAACTGCTGCTAGTGTTGTGATTTAAGCTCCCCAAGAGTTCAGCAAGTTCTTTAGACAAGCAATTTTGGCTCCCATCCCATCTTTCATACTGAATAGGGAATAGGAAGTTGGTTTCCGATTATGGAGCATGAGCTACCAGGCCTAACAATAACCTTCCCATGGCCACCTCTCAAAGGAACATATGCTGCTGCAAGATCACTTACAGCTCTTTCGACCCAATCTACTCCAAGGGTTACTGTGAGGACAAAAGACATACACTGTGATACACCCCAAATCCTTGGGAAGCAGTAATAAAGCATTAATTTCCCAACTTTTTGATTTCTTTATATCTACTGAATAAAGTTAGTTTTCCATTTGTTTGTTTAATTTTTATACTGCCCATATGGCCAAGAGCCTCTCAGCCCTTAGTACAATCTACAGGGCTTGAAAAATGCACCCGTCCACTCGTCTGTGATGAGTGAAAAATGCTGCTAGACGAGTCACAGCTCCCTCCCTGCCTGCCTCCTTCCCCTCCACCTCTCTCTCTCTCTCTCTCTCTCTCTAATCCTGTAGTCCTTCCCTCCCCCTCCCATTGCAAAAGGAAAACTGCCCTCTTCTTGTGAGAAGAGAGTTTGAGCAGCCCATAGAGATATAGCTCTGCAGGAGAAGGTAGAGTAGTCCCATGCTGGAGAATATGGAGATTCCCTGCTCCCAATTTCAACTGAACCAGTACACATCCTGGGGTGGAAGGGAACCGTGGCTCCTTAAGAGGCCGGGCACTTTTGCTTTCAGTTTTATTTTTGCCGGAGACATTCAAAAGAAAGGCATTCAAAATACAAGCTTCATGACCCCACAGGCACGCAGGTAATAAAGCAACCCAAGTCTGAGGGTATAAATCAGTGATTCCCAATCCCAATAAATTGCAAGGCTACAGTCCGGTCATGGTGACTGGTGAAATTTTTGACTGACTGGTGAGAAATTCTTAATTTATTCAAGCCCTGACAATCTTGTAATTTCACACACAAATTATATTGCTAGGTTCCAGTTATAAACACTTCAGCTGTTTGTATGTTTTCGAAAATATGTGAACATATGAAACTGTGTTGTTTCACTCTGCTTAGTTCGATATTCAGACTAGCAGGAACTCTTCAAAGGTTTCTGACAAGTCCCTTCTCCAGCCCTATCTGGCTATGTAAGGGACTGAACTGAGAACCTCTACATGCAAAGCATGATCTTCTGCAGTCAGTGTGGTGCAGCGGATAGAGTGATATACTACAACTCAAGAAACCTGAGTTCAAATCCCTACTTGGCCATAGAAATTCACTATGGGGGTAGCACTGCTTAAACCTCTCCTTAAATATCTCATACAGTATATTGAAAATTCTGCTTGGAATGCCATAAGCAACTAGCTGGTACATAATGGCTGAAATCCAGTCATAAGTCAAAGCTAAAGTATGCCCACTGATTCAGTGAGGGTTTGGTGAATCAACTCCTCTGTCCCTTCCAGTGATTCAAATGGGCCTACTCTAATTGTGACTCATGACTGGATTTCAGCCAACACAAAGTAAAGAACTGCAATAGAATTTTCCATAATTTTCCTTTTTTAAACTCTAATAACACTATCATTCCTGAATCTACTGAATGGATACAGAAAGAGAATGCTACACCCTATCCTTCTAGAAGATAATAAATACTACATATGGATACATTTCTCAGCTGAGAAACAATGTGATATAATGGGTAGAATGGTGAACTTAAGACTCTGGAGACCAAACTTGAAAATCTCTCTTGGTCATAGAAACCCATTTGAGAATGATAAGGGTAAGCCGTTCCTTGAACCTTTCCCTGAAAACCATATTAGGGTCACCATAACCCAGAAGCAACTTGACAACACATAACAACAACAAAAACGCAGCACCTTTTGAAGCAAAAGTATTCACAACATTCTCATCAACATCTCTGAGGAAGAAATCAAATGAGCATGAAATCCATGGCTGGGTTCAAACAAAGTCATGCATATTAAACCTTTTTGGTTCTCTAGGTGTAGCTCATAAACATTCTCTACCTCAGCAATTCTAATTCTGCACCAAGATCTCAACTCTGCAGTCTCTATAAATTCTCCAAAAGTAACTTGATTTCTTGATCACCTATCCTTCCAGTAGCATAAAGTTACACAGCGTTAGCTGCAGCAGTTTTTCAGGAATTAAAAGCTTCTGATTCTCCTCCATCAAAATTTCTGAGGTTCTATTAGGATTCTTTTTGTCCTGGGGAAACTGCCAAAGGCTGAAGAAAAGGTGAGTCTGTACAGTGGTACCTCAACTTATGAACTTAATCCGAACTGGAACAGCATTCATAAGTCGAAATGTTCGTAAGTCGAAGCACCATTTCCCCTCGAAATGCATGGGAACGGGATTAATCCGTTCCAGCATTTCAAAAAAAAGAGCAAAAAATAAAAATGCAAATAAAAATAAACAGAGCAAGTCCCATGCTGGGACTGCAAACCCCCCCCAAAAAAAACCTCCAAAACAAAACACAGAAACATAACCCTCACAGTCCAAACCCACCCTCCAAAACTCACACAGAACAGTTTTTTAAAAAGGACTTAATAGTCCGAAGCCTCCTGGAGCTCTGCTGCTTCCGCCGCAGCCGGGAGTGAGCAGCCAAGCGCCCGGCCAACTCAAGCCTCCTGGCACTGGGTGACTGCTGCCTCCGATCACGGCGGCGTGGGACCCCCCAGGAGGTCTCCGAAGGCAGCGAGGAAGCACTCAGGACTTCCCCACCACCGTCGGAGACCTCATGGCAGCAGAAAAGGGCAGAAAATTTAAAACTGCTCCTTTGCCACCGCAATCGGACCTCCAGGAGGTCTCCGATGGCGGTAGGGAAATCCTGGGAGCTTCCCCGCCACCATCAGAGACTTCCTGGGGGTCCCTTTTCCTAACCACTGCCTCTTCACCACCAACAGTTTGAATTGAATGAAAAAAAGGCAGGGGAAATTTGAATTTCCTGCCCTTTTCCCCTGCCTTTTTTGTTGTTCGAAGATTGAGGCTCCGCTCACAAGTCGAAGTAGATTTTTGCGAACGCAGCCATTCGTAAGTCGAATTGTTTGCAAGTAGGGACGTTCGTAAGTCTAGGTCCCACTGTAACTCCCAAAGGTAGCTCCCACTGAGATGATTTTATTATCTATGACAATTTTCAAAAATTAAAAACTCCCAACTCTCCCCATTCCATGGTCCCAACAGTTTTCCCAAGATGAAAAGGATCCCAAGTGAACCTCAGAACCTTCAAATGGTAAACTGGAAACATTCAATTCCCAAAAATAAACCAGCCATGGCTGATGATATCATCAGCTTTATACAATGTAAATTTACAATATTAGATTTCATCCATTATCTGCAAGAATATCAAAGTGGAAAGAACAAGTGAAGTTTGGACTCTGAACCTAGATATTAATGTGACAACATATTCTGAGTAGATGGGATCTATCCAGAAATCTTTACAGCCTTGAGCAGAATATATTGCACCCTTAACATGCACTTCCTGATGTCTAACTGCTTATGGATTTTCTGCTATCTAAATGTGCGTCTTTAGTGCCCTTTATAGCAGTCCACCAGCAGCTGAAGTTATTACAGTGGTGCCTCGCTTGACGACAATAATCACTGTTAAGCGATATCATTGTGAAGCGGAAAAAAACCCATTGAAATGCATTGAAAACCGGTACAATGTGTTCCAATGGGGGAAATACCTGCTTGTTTTGCGAAGATCCTCCATAGGGCAGCCATTTTGCGATGCCTGTAAAGCGAAGAATCGGTCCTGAAAACAGCGGGGAGCCATTTTGCGACCCACCGATCAGCTGTTTTCAATAATCGTCCAGTGAAAAAACGGTTCCCGAAGCAGGGAACCAATTGTCATAAAACGAAAAAACCTCATTGAATCATCATTTTGCCAAAAAAGGCATCGTTAAGCAATTTCAGTGTCAAGTGGGGTAATTGTCAAGCAGGGCACCACTGTATTTTCTCTTCCAAAACCATACACTCTGTTCTGTTAGACATAAGATGCCTCAAGATCTAAGTAATTTTTCACTCCTATTCAGGTTTTTGCAATCCAAAATTACATCAGCCCTTTTTGCAAGAGCATGACATCACTGGCACGTTTAGGATATAAGAATCCTGAAGGAATACCAGATCACTACACAATGGACCAAGTCCATTTCAGCAGGAAGACATTATGCGACAATAACAAATTTGGTTTAATTTACATTATATGTGTGTTTTGTGCAGCTATATATTTTGAAGCAATTATTTAGCTTTGCAGAACTTTACGTGCAAGTTTATTTGCTAGAGACAACTTTTTCTGACTGAGGAAGGATGGCTGGGTCATATGGAGAGACAGGGATCACTTTATGCAGCTAATATACAGTTTCCAAATGCATGACAGTCAACTCAGTTCAACAGTATATTTAGTAGCTAAGAGCATGAGCTGGGGGAAAAACCTTAGCTCCAATATCTGGCTCAATCATGAAGTCATGAGGTGGCCTCAGGCAATTTGTTCTCTGTGGATCACCACCCATGAAAAATATGAAGGTACAGCTAGCATCAACATGATTTTCTTTATGGCATCAGGTCAAAACCTGCTTGGATACCCAGCCATTTTAAAATAATTTATTTTAATGATTTATTTCCATTTTGGTAGAATGGGTCTATTTTGTGGGTGGGGGATTGTGGGAGTGAGTGAAAGTTCAAAAAGTAATTTTTCTAAGCTCTGAGTTTCTGAATGTCAGGCCAAATTAGTTTATGCAATATAGTAACCCCCATCAACCATCCATTTTCTATTGCCTAATATTTTACAAAGGCTTTTTACACTTCCCATAAGAAATTATCCCCATCCTCATTTGATCAATGTGTAGAAAGGCAGCCAACTGGTTCAGAGATGCTCACAATGACTATTTATAAACACAGGACTTGGCCAGGCTAGAAATCCCTCATCTTACAGTACCAGAAATACTTCTGCTTTAATATATATATTAAAGGGCCAAATCATTTTTTTATATATGTTCTTAAATTAAGTGACAGCTTTGTACTCATTACAGAGAGAATTAGCCACAGTTTGCTTTTTACGGCGCTGTATGTTATTTCAGCTAATTACAGGAAATATCTAAGCAAGAGGCCAAGCAGAGTGCAGGATCTGCAAGGAAGACTGCCGACAGCTCTTAGCCCAACCCTGACTTTAGTCCTACACTGTGAAAAAAATAGATTATTTTCATAAGGCAATTAAGTGTGTCAACTGAAGTCTTCCCTTCACCGTGAGTAATTAGTGTGAGGCACTCTGAACTCATAAGGGACCGTGGGGAGTGGAAAGGGTTAAGCCTTCTTCTCCCCAAACCACACAAAAAATTATTTGGCCCAGGCCTAGGTCTGCTCATTATTTTTTTTTTAATAAATAAATTAGCCAGGCAGTGTCAACCCAAACAATATGACACAAGTTACGCATAGTTTGAATCTAAAAAGTTCTTTTCCAGTGGCTACCCAAAAACGTACACAGTAATGTGGATAAGGGGCTAGGGAGGCTGTTGCAACAGAGAAGAGAGAAGTAGATCTTGATTCCTCTGGAGATGAACTTGTTTGTTTGCAGTTACTTTGATCCCATGATGCTCAACAGCTTGGCAGACAAGAGATAGGAGATGGTGAAAAATGCACTGGGAACCATTAATTGTATAGCACTGTTAAGACTAAGAAGATACCAACTTCATCAATGAGTAGAGGGAAGACTACCAAGAGGCTCATATAAATTATTCTGAATTTTCAAAATGAACAGCCAAAATCATGATCATCTAATGCACTGGTTCTTAACCTTTGTTACTCGGATGCTTTTGAACTGCAACTCCCAGAAACCCCAGCCAGCACAGTTGGTGGTGAAGGCTTCTGGGAGTTGCAGTCCAAAACTCCTGAATAACTCAAGGTTAAGAACCAGTGATCTAATTCACCAACAAATATGACCCAGGATTTTTCAAAAACCTTAGAAAGTATTAAACATATGACTGAAACAAAACAAAAAACAAAAAATAATCTGTCAAAGTAGAATCTGCTTTGGAAATGAGGGGGGAGACACAAGAGGCACAACAAATCATTTTCTATAATATATGATAAAACATGTTTTTAATACTCCAACCTATACAGAGAGATCTATGAAATTCCCAGATTCAGGCCTAAATCCCTTGTTGGCGTACCAGCGCCACAAAAAATCCTCCCCTTTCTCTCCCTCCAGAAGGTCTTGGAGCTGCCTCCCAAATGACTCCAGTCCTATGGAGCAGTTTAGGAACACATAAGAAGTTGTCACAACAACGCCACAGGACTCTCTCAAGTCTGCCAGGATCCCACGGCTTCATCTGAATAAATCCTGCACTACCTCCTGTTCTCTCCGTGACGATGATCAGGTTGTGCGTGATTGAAAAGATGCCTGCCTAAGGCCTCCAAGAGTTCTGCCAATCAAGGACTGCCACTACTAGATTAGACGGGTAACTTTTCTGCCCTGGCAAAAGGTATTTGGTTATGTCTATTGGTGTTCCTTTGTTACTCCAGGGCTTGCTATTCTCCTTCTTATCTCTAACACAAGCAGAGATACGAGCGACAGCAAGATTCACCGCTATATTCTCAACCCAACTTCTTCACAACTGTGACAAGTCGTGACTATAAAATTCAACGTCCCATTCTAATTATCCCCCCACAATAAGTATATATAAGGTGGTGTTAGGCAAATACCCCCTGCTCCCCCCCCCCAAAAAAAACACTAATTAAGGCAAAACATGCTGGTTTTCAGGTTGTGCATCTGACCTACTTTTAAACTGAGAGAGTTCCTTTTCCAGACACATTCTAATCCCAAACGCACGGAGATGGGACTGTCTATACCATCATTCCTGTGCAGCTGTCATCCCTTGTCTGTAACTTTATACGCATGTTCTTCTGCTCATATCCTGTCCAGCCGCACAGGCTGTACTGAACAGCACAGATACACTACAGCATGTACACGGGGAAATCTGAATCACTGAGTGTAGGACTGAGGAGAGGGGGCAAGTCTTTAACAAAAGAAGGCAAGAAAGAGCATTTAAACTTTTCTTGCCATTTGCAGTAGCAAACCATTCCTGGGAGACTTACCTTTTAGAATACAAGTCCCCCACCCACCCCCCAACCAGCAAAGCCGGCTTGTGAATTCTGGAAATTATAGTAAAATAACCACTCTTCCTGGTAGGGATGTAGTTAACGTTCAAGCTGATCAAGCTGATCCAGAATGCCCTAAAACCTGACCTGCTCCTCTCTCAGGGGAATGTATTACCTTTCTAGATAAGGGGGGGGGGGGGAGACTGCCGTCCTAGGGTCTGTTATGGATATATAGTGTGTGCTTTGTGGATTAGTAAAGGCACCAACAGCTGGCTTGCACCCACAACAGAGAAACCTGCGACCACCGACCACCCCGGTACTGCAATTCACACCTCACCCTATGACCTGCCTTGGCAAGCCCAACTGCCAGGCATTCCAGAGAGTTAACTCTATCATTAAAGTAGGCTGGAGAGACCACTTCACAGCTTAAACTGGGCTAGCCTGGGAATCTGTGCAGAAACAAGCACGAGATATTTCTTTGGGTCAGTACTGTTTCACATGTTCAGTGCAGAAGGAAGGACTGCACCATACTGTGTTTCCCATAATATAAGACAGCGTCTTATATTAATATTTGCTCAAAAACAACAACAACAACAAAAACAACAACAAAAATGCATTGGGGTTTATTTTCAGGGGATTTTTTTTTTCATGTACAACCATCTAGATTTATTCAAATACAGTCATGTCATCTTTTTCTAGTTGCTGCACAAGGGTGGAGGCTGGAGTTTCCCTTAGGTAAAGGTAAAAGTTCCCCTAGACATTTAGTCCGGTCATGTCCGACTCTAGGGGGTGGTGCTCATTTCTGTTTCCAAGCCGTGGAGCTGGCGTTTGTCCATAGACCATTTCTGTGGTCACGTGGCCAGTGTGACTAGACACAGAATGCCGTGACCTTCCCACCGAAGTGGTACCTATTTATCTACTTGCATTTTTGCATGCTTTCAAACAGCTAGGTTGGCAGGAGCTGGGACAAGCGACGGGAGCCCACTCCGCCGTGTGGATTCAATCTCACAATGGCTGGTCTTCTGACCTTGCAGCCCAGAGGCTTCTGCGGTTTAACCCGCAGCGCCACCACGTCCCTGGGGTTCCCCTTAACTGGGGCTTATTTTTGGGCTAGGGCTTATATGACGAGCATCCTGAAAAATCCTATTAGATGTTTTTTTTTCTGGTTAGGTCTTATTTTCAGGGAAACAGGGTACATACATACCTCTCTCTACATTTTAAACATTGGTAAGTAAATAAATAATATAACAGCAAAACAAGTCCTGGAGCATCCTAAAAGACTGACAAGGTTTGTCTGGCATAAATATTCAGGGACTTTGGCCCAGATGCAATCGGACTTCTTGTTCTTTAATGTACTACAAGATTATTTGCCAATTTGGCCACAATAGATTAACACAGATACATGCCTAGAAATTATCTGCTCGTGCCCCCTTTTGTACAAAAAGTGTTCTCAATGAGGTTGAGCCTGCCAGTGCACTGTGCCACAGGTGTTCAGGACCCTCCACTGCTTCCTTGGATGATTTAATGCTCTGCTACTATCTGGTCTCTTGCAGATGGGCAACGGACAACAAGAAGATGGCACTAGAATATATGGATAGTTCTGATGCTCTTTTTTTTCCGGGATGGTTGCAATTTTTTAATAGGATGCAACACCTGAGGCAAGAATTTGAGTGGAAGAATGGTGTGGAGAGTAGAAAAGGCTTCTGAGACATTTCCTTTGCATTCTTTTCTGCTATCAGTCATTTATGGCCCCAGTACAACTTTTATCCTTTGTGGGGATAAAATCTACAGGTGTCTGAACCTTTTTCTAGTGAGGATAAAAGCACGTGGGGAGCTGTTTTTATCAGAAGGGTGAAAGGCTACAAAGCCCTTCCCCAACCCTGCTCACAATTTCTTATTCTATCTGCACCCCTTACAACAAAATACTTTCCGGAAGAAAGAGTCCCTGATTTAAAAAAAAAAAAAAAGAACTACATACGGGGCATAATTCTAGCCTAAGAAGAGTGACGTGTTAGGTTCCATTTTTTTCTCTCATCCATTCAGTCTGTTGCAACAGAACAGGCCACCTCAACAAACAATCTTTAAGGGCAGAGATTCCTTGCCTCCAGTGGGACAATGAGTGTTTTTCTGCCCTGAAAGTTGCTTCTACAACTTTCACACAAAAATTTCAGTGCCAGACTACAGTTTCTTTTCTCACACACAGGAAAACGAGTAGAAAGAGAAATCGGTTTCGCCATTTGTGCTGCAGTTCTCCCTGTTAATGTGACTATATGACATAAACCTACTCATGAACAAACTCAATCACATTCCATGAGCATTTGGTACATTTTATGTGACCAGCAGAGCTGAGGTGTTTTTTGCTCCCACTGTTGCATTCCTGATTGCCTATATTGGTAGTTTAAACCAGGGGTCCCCAACCCCTGGTCTGTGACCCGGTGCCAGTCCGTGGCTTGAGCTGGACCGGGCCGCCGAGACAGACCTCCTGCTCCCACCCCCCGCATGCACTCAGCTGGTCTGCGGATTGAAAAAGTCTGGGAACCGTTGCTTTAAACCAGTCATTCGCAATCTTGGGTAAACCAGGTATTCCTGAACTCCAGTTCCCAGAAGCCTTCACCACCAGCTGTGTGGGGCATGGTTTCTGGGGTTTGCAGTCCAAGAACACCTGGGTTACCCAAAGTTGGGAACCACTGCTTTAGACAAATGGGAGAGGGGTATGACCTACCTGCCGTGAGGCTGACATATTCAGTGAGGCAGGCTGTGATGGTGCAGTATTATTTCCTTGAATTTCATACCACTAGGGTTGATAGTCCTTACGTATTTAAAGAAGAATTTTTAAAACATGTAACACAAATTTCCTAGTTTAGCACACGAGATTATCGGCCAGGGCTGCTCAAAGGATGTTCAATGGCACGGCACGGCCTTTTGGGCTCCAGATCTTCTTCCTTCAATATTGGCTCTGACTATGACAAAAATATTTAAGGCATGAAAAAAAGGAAAAGGAAATTCTTCGGAGTGAAGACAGAGGATGGTGGTTTTGTTTCCTCTCTCAGTCTGTTAGGAAGATGTGACAGTCTCAGAAAGTGATTCTCTTGCCAACAATAAGCCATAAAACTCACTGGGAAGCAGCAATAGTAGGGGGCAAGAAGGGGATGGAGAAGTTCATCAGGAGAGGGGGGGTGCACAGTGGTGGAGGTAGGATGATTTCACAGAAGGAGTCTTAAAATACATTTCTTGTGGATGGAGAAATGGCTAGAGGCAACCACCAGACATTTTGTTGGTTTTTACAAGACAGCACCTGGTCAGACATAGTAAGCCAGAGAAAATATCTAGGTGATAAACTGAAACAATTCCTTCACGGCTCATGGAAATCGGCTGAGAGGAGCAGCAATTCCATGTTGCCCATGCTAGGTGGAGGAGGAGTTCTGTCAACCAGGACATTTATAGCAAATATATTGATGCACAATGAAGAGAAATAATGCCATAGTAATTCAGAAAGTCCATGCCATGTCCTGTCATTCCAGTGCCATGCCACTTTGTAAACTAAACAAAAAAGTGGAAGGCTGATGGGGAACAAGGCAGGGATAATGGAAGAAAAGACAACATTAACTACAGGGAGAAATGTACAAGTTTCAGGCTGCAGTATACAAAACTTCACATCACCCTACAACAGCCTCCTATCTACTCACTCCCACATAATAGGATCCCATTTGGAGATATCCTTGTATCGCAGCTGAGGTCTTCCTCTGGGGCGATTCCCCTGCACTAATTCTCCATATAGGAGATCTTTTGGAATCCAACCGTCAGCCATTCTCACGACATGCCCGACCCAAAGTAGACATCACTGTTTCAGTAACGTATTCATGCTAAAAAATTCCAGCTCGTTCCAGGACTCTATTTGGAACTTTGTCCTGCCAGGTGATACCAAAAATGCGTCAGAGAAAGCGCATATGGAACATATTCATGCACAAAGGGTCCAGGACTCACTATAGTACAGGGGTGTGCTCAGGACACAGGCTCTATAGACCTGGATCTTGGTATGTGCCATCAACTTTGTATTAAGCCATACTCTCTTATACCATATGTATTTATACATAACCCTTTGGTGGTGTGGGTCATGACATTGAAACAAATATGTGTATCCTTTAAGGTGCCATAATATCATCGTTGTTGTTGTTGTTATCTTCTTAGAACTCCAGAGCTAGAAGGGACCCTATGGATCATCAACTCCAGCCCCTATTAAGGAGGCACAGTAGGGAATCCAACTCCCAACCTCTGGCTCCACAGTCGGATATCTAAGCCACTGAGCTATTTTGTCTTCTCCCCTCTTCCCTCCAATTATGCCTAATCTTTCTAGGTAGACAATTAATATTCCTTTTTTATATATAGACTGTGAGTTAAGGCTGAACTATGAGCAACTTGCTGGCAGGTTCTTTGCACCTTTACCCTCAGCGGCTAAGATAGAATTGATTCAGATTCAAATAAAAAATCACTACCCCTTTTCAAACATTTTATTTTTGACGGTACTAGCCGTATGTTCATATTGTTTTTACTACTGTCATTAGCTGCCTGGGATCAATCTGAAATATTTGGAAATGTTTGTGTTTTTGTGTGTGTGTGTGTGTGTGTGTGTGTGTGTGTGTGTGTGTGTGTGTGCGCGCGCGTGCGTGCGTGTGTGCGTGCGTGCGTGCGTGCGTGCGTGATTTCACTACAAAACTCCTTTACCAGACTGTAGCTCAGCTCTACATGTAGACACCTGCAAGGGATAGGGGATAATCTGTTAAGCAGGTGTATTCTATGAGACCGAGAGCAGCTCCTACATTCCTTTTGTCCAAGCAGGTGAAACTTCCCAGAAATTTGTCAAGAACAGCTCCCTAACTATGGCATCCAAAGTCCTCCTCCTTCATTCCCAACAAATGAGTTTACATTCCCACTGCCAGTCTTAAGAAATCTAGTTGTAAAAATTATAGCATCTCTTTGCCCCTGCTGCCAAAGGAGCAGAACTCAAGTTCTGTTGTGCTATGAACCAAAGAAGGCAGAGAACAGCTTCAGAATTGCCTTACCACCATAGCATAGGCATCCTTCAGTCTCAAGAGACTATGGTAACATGCTCTGAATCGAGGAGTGTCCTCTCCAGAGCATGAAGCCCGGGTAAGGTAATATGGAGGATAGGCTGTTACCCAAGCAGCAGATCCCCCCTCTCCACATTGCTGAAATGATCCAATGGAAAGGCAAGAGCCAATACAACTGGTTCCAGCGATGTCGCAGGAGTTGGCAGAACGACACATGCTGCCTTAGGGACTCCAGCTCCGGATTTTGCCTCGAGGTTAACTCCTGAAGCCTTTTCCATGAATGGATATAGCCACAAGGCAGTGGAGGTTTGAAATCGGAGTTTTCCTTCTCCTAGATGGGCTGCCTTCCATGGCTGACGAGCCCCACCTACCCGGCCTGCTCTTTAATAGTGTAAAAGTATGATCTGATCCTTAAAACTTTCCTAACTCCCCGGCTTATGCAAATCTAATTGGCTTTCCTATTTACCATATTAAGGCCAGATACAAAATTTGAGAATTTCACGCGCCGTTAGGTGCGTGGTCCTGGGAAACGCTCTTATAAAGCAGGAAGTCCCACCCCTAGGCCCCACCCCCAGGCCATGTGCTGAGGAGACAAAAGGAAATCCCAGGAAAAAAAATCAATATGATATAGGGTAACAGCATTGTTCTCCTTGGCTCTTTGAAGAAATGCCTCTGTAGTTAGGCACTGGGTGGTCCTTAGTTGACTTTTAATTGGTTTGCTGAAAGATGCAGCAAAAGGAAAGTGAAACACCTTCATAAATTGAGTAAATGTGATACTGTTCAAGGGCTACCTGCCTGTCAATGGCACACAACACAGCTTTTGGTATGATGTAATGGGTCTCATCTTCTGTTCTCCTGTTAAATTCTATCCAGAGAAACACCCGATAAGCAAGTTAGTGCACATCTATTTGAGATTATTATAGAACTTTGCAAGGCCTGGATGCTGTCCAATCTCCAGTAGGAGAGGAAGGAAAAGACAGGTCATAGCGCTCGTCCTTTTTGGCCAAAAAGAATGGAAAAGAGTTTGGACTTCCAGCAGAAGCAAGAGTCTGGGGAGTGAGAGTGATTATAGCCATATCCATTTCAACAACAGCCCCTCCAGAATACTGATACATGCTACTACTCAATTGTTAATCCAGACTGGACAACATGTGCGCAAATGTGGAGAACTGGTTGTAAGATAGTTTCTCAATCCATAACCAAACTAATGTTGACAAGAAAACTAAGCTGAACTTCCCCATGCAATTCTGCTCCATGCCAGAGTCCTCTTCTGCGGCTAGCCAATATGCTCCAAAGATAACAACGAATAGAATTTTTGAGTGGTCCTTATGTCTGTTGAGAAAGGTGGACTGTTCTGCACAACAGCAGGCCTAGGGTATTCTAATGAACAGGAACTGAATCGTGGGGCCTCGGAACAAACAGGACTCCCATACCAGACACTCAAAAACATTCTGTTTAAAATATGCAAAAGATAAGGCGGGCATGGCAGTTCTACGTAGCACAATGCAGGCACGAAGAGCATGAGAAAGCAAGGTGGACACACTCAGCTGGCCTTCTATTTAAGATGTCAAAAATATGCTCTTTGAACATTCACACCTTCTGAAGGGGAATTATTATAGCCTAATAATTTGCTCCACCATCACCCTGAAAATATGGGTTCAAGTTGAAGCTATTTCTCATCTAACTGCTGTCTTCCAAGAGACATAAAGCAAAAGTCTTTTGTCAACCCATAATTAGCAGACCAAGCAAGCGGTCACCATGGTCATATAAATAAAAGGATGGACTTGGTGCTTAACCCTGATGCACAAGCACTTGCTTCTGGAGAGATCGGGATCCAAATGTACAGTCGTTTTCTCTCCTTTTTCAAGGGCTGGGGAAAGGCAGGCTGGCACCGTCCTAGTCAATGACTGCTTGACAAGCCACAAAATCACAGCAGAAACTGTGACTGAAATTTTTTAAAAATCATCTGCACAATATGTATGGCTTTAAAGAGCACTTAATAAACCCTTTGACTTTTTTTGCCCATATGAACACATTAATTAGATTTCAATGCATTCCTATGGGAAAATGCATTTCACAAGACGAATTTTTCGCAAGACAACATTAACTGCGGAACGAATTAAATTCGTCTTGCGAGGCACCACTGTAAATGAATTATAATGTGCTATAATTAAATTATAAACCTCTCACAGAGTGTTTTAAGCACTATGGAGTGTATATAAGCAGCACACTTTGCTTTTTCGTGACAAGCAATGGAAGAAGATTCTAGCCTTGAACTGGGAATCAGGAGATCAAGACTTTAGACCCACTGGAGACAGAATTCATGCAGTTACCTTGGGTGATTGAACCTATTTCACAGGGTTGCTGCAAAAATAAAGCAGCGATATAAATGTAACAAAAAATGTCCACAACATCTCACACTCCACAAAGTGCATCTAGCAGGTAGAATACATTCACCCACAGATTTGCCCTTCTCCTGAACATCTTCTGTGCAGTTACCAGTAATATTTGCTGTTCACATCTACAGTACAACTGAAACTTACACCAAGCTAACAGAATGGCTCTTGGGCTCCAGCCCCTAGGATTAAACCAGATAAGGGAGATTCCTTCAGGAAGAACAAAGCCGGGGCCTGAAGGAAAGGTGTGGCATCTAGAAGGAGGAAGGGGAGGGAAATGTGTCATTTAATGGAGAGTGGATGGGGGAAGCAATGGCTGAGTTCACTTCCTTATCAACCCTCTAATCTGGTAAACTAGGTGGTGATCGGAATTTCAAAAGCTGCTTGCTGAACAAATAATGGAAGTGCCTCTTTGTGAGCTGATTAGCTCCAGGGAAGCGGGTGGGGAGATGGTCTACATTTCACATGTGAGAGTGTATGTGTTTGTGGAAAAGTTCCAACATCTGAACTATTGATGCAAAGATGATGGCAGTTCAAGAATGTATGACTGGAAGTGAGATACTTGCATAATATTACCCAGAGAATTTGTCCATGTTCCCTTTGGTGCTGCTGTTAGAGATGGTATATTTTTTAAAATGCAACTATTTGCAGGCAGATCTTGCATTTTAGTTTTATGTCTGAAGTTTGCCCATGAAGATTGCTATGTTAAAGACCGCCAGGATGCAAATCCACTTGCAGTAATCATCTTCACCTTCCCAAGGTGACTAGCAACTTAAGTCTGAATCGGTCTGTTTCTCCTGGCAAAAAATAATTTTCACACAGATTTCTCCAAACGGACAGCTGTGTTGGTCTCCAGGCTGTCACAACAATAAGAACAGAGCCTTGTAGCATGTTAAAGACCACAACGTGTTATCTGGCGTAAGCTTTCATGGATTATAAATCACTTTCTACAAATGCATGGTGGTTGTAAATGCATTTAAAGACATGGCCTACAGTCTGCAAAAGATCACGCCAAATGAAACTTTTAAGTCTTCATGATATTACAAAATTTTACATTTTGAAGTTCATTTTCGCAATGCCTCTCATCCAATATGAACATAAAAAGAATTTCTTCCTACAATGCTTTTCCACTGTTAAAACAATACTTCACATGCTTGCCCAATCCACCCTTCCTGCTTGATCACACCCCAAATTTATACACATACCTTCGTAGATGAGTTCAACTCACACCCAACTTGTAGATATTGCTGCAAGGAAGCTATTCATGTGCCTGCATCCCAATGCGCAAGCACAGAATTGGCATGTGGGGAGGCCAAAATCCAACCATGACTTATTTAAAATCAATTAAGGAAATCTATGTGAATATTTGTTGCTGTTGAACGAATTTTCTGTGACCCAAATGGAAAAGGTTTTGCTAAAGGAGACATCAATCACTGGCATTGCATGTAACAAATGAGAAGAATTTGTAATTAGGCATTTTCGTTGCTATTCTTGACAGAATGTGATGCCAGTAATTGTAGAATTAACTGTGCCCTTAAAGGTCTCTATGCTTTTCAACACTATTCATGTCCTTCACTACTGCAAGCAAGCAAATCACGTGTGTATTTTGGATTGTTTCTATGGTGAGCTGAAGCAAACGTCTTGCTCAAATTTTAACAAAAGCTCTGAAAAAGGCTCCTTGTTCCATTGCCAGGATCCCTGGGTGTGCATGTACACTTTATAGAAGTTCATTAAAGTACATTTATTTCTGAGCAGAACAGTAGTTGTTAGAGAAGGAATCACTACCTATCTTAGCCTGCCTTGAGAAGCGTTCAGGTAAAAGCACCATCACTATACAACGAATAATAAAGATGTCCATGCTAGCTGAGGGATTCTGTTAGGTGTAGTTGAAAAATAACTTTTCCAGACTCTGAACTGGCTTACAATATATTTTGAATAATGCTGTTTCCAGTCTAAGAGCAGGTTTCCAGATGTAGATAGTCTATATGGCCCAAATAAATGATTCCCTTTTATTAAATGTTATGTCTGCTCTTTAGCAAAGGTTCCCTAAATTGTGGCCTCAGAAAAAAAATTTACACATTGTACCATCATACAACATCTTTTAACAAAAAAGATGACAACCCAACAACATAGTTTACCATTAAAAACAAACACAGAAAAATATATAAAATATTTTAAACCAGAAACACAGACAGTTCTTCTTCTCACCAGAAGCGAATAAAAATGTGTCTACTGCAGAAATGAGATGCTTTGGCGGACATTCTGTTTGTACTGTAGCATAAGTCAAATTGGAAATTTCTGTCAATTCCTCCCTGGTAAGCAAAGCACTCATTGCCACAATTCTTGGGAGTGTGCATGCACCAAAGCCACAATGCCCAGCACTCCCACGAATCACTGCAAGGACACTTTGTCTACCGGGGAGGGACAGGTGGAAAGTTACACTTTGGCTTATGCTATGAGCAGGATTTCAGCCACTGCTGAGTTGTTTTTCTTTATGAAAATCTCATGGAATTTTACCAGGAGGATAAATACCATTTTCTCTTACTTGTAACCCTCTCATGTTTTTCTAGTACTTCTTTTATCTTTTTCTTATCAGAAAAAAAATCAGTTGAAGTGGGACAGACAGCAATGAAAATTCTCACCTCATGGATCAATTTTGTTCTCCATTTATCGGAGTCTTGTTGTCTTTTGAAAAATGGTTTGTTTGCTTGCTTGTTGAGAATTTTGTCCTTCCCTCTGAGATTTTTTCTTTGCTTCCCACCCCATAGAAATGTTCTTGCACATGCACACGTGCGCACACATGCGCACGCACACAAACACACATGCAAAATTGCTACTATTGCAAACTTGTTAGGGCAGAACTACATGAAATTAGAATTCTCATAGCTCTACCACAGAGCAGCTTAAACTCTTTACAGAGATCCTGCTCTACTTTCTTCCTGCTCCTGCCTTGAAGAATAACGACTGAGTTATTCTCACAGATCAAAAGCAGCAAAAAATGAAATAAAAAATAAAGTAATGTTGACACCATCTATTATACCAGGCTGCTCCTCAAGATTTGAAAAGCACCTGAGCCATAACTCATAATTAAGTCTATTGCTCCGACTAGTACACCGAGTTTGAAGCAGGGACAAAAGCAAACAAATGTTCGCAGTATGTTTTGAGAAGAATTTCAAACCCAGGTTGGCTAGCAATGCACCCAGTTACACAAAAGCCTGAGAGGCCAAACTGGAGCCGGGCCAGGGCCTGACTTCCCACTGAGCCTGGGTGGGTGCAGCTTTTGTGAGGGACTGAAGGAGGATTTAGCTGCAGCTTCAGCAAACAGTTTGTAACAACAACAGTGAAGCAATGAGGAGGCCGGAGCAGCAGTCTGTGTTTGCAGTGCTCGAGTCTGCGTTTACAATTGCAGAAAATATGCAAAGTCTTTGAAAGAGCAAGATCTTTCTCTTTATGAAGAAAACTCAATATTGTTACATGGTCAGCTGAAACCTCTGGCACAAGGCTAACCGTATTGGCAGCATTGAAGAAAACTCTGTGCCAGCAAACAAACCACACTGTGTACCTAAGAAATCCCAATTTCATACGTTGAATAATTATAGAATATGCATATTTCTGACTATATTTAAGGAAACACCTTGGGCTTTTAGTTCTGTACAGAGCACCTCCTTCTCATTACTCATAACAATCTCTGTAGTTTGTTGTCTGGCCACTTTGTGGCACACCAAACGTCACCAGTCTAAATAGTTAGGGGAAAAACATTAGAAAGTGATCATCACTGTGGATGTAACATATTGCAACTCTCTTTCACCAAAATACTGAGCCCATGCTTTACCAGGTGACTCTGTCCCATGGCAAATCTGAACAATATGTGATCCATGAAACTTAAAATAATGGCTTGGTTATGTACTGTGGCCTACAACATCTTGGTTCTGAGTTCCTATGAAGGTAGCAAGGAGCACATTTCTGGTGGGTTGCCATACAAGGAACCATTCTATTGTATCCAGCCTGAAGCTGAGCAGACCTATATTGCACTTGTCTAAACACCTCATTGTTGTTGTTTAGTCGTTAGGTCATTTCCGACTCTTCGTGACCCCATGGGCCTTCCTGTCTTCCACTGCCTCCCGGAGTTGAGTCAAATTCATGTTGGTTGCCTTGATGACCCTGTCCGACCACCTCGTCCTCTGTCATCCCCTCCTTCTCTTGCCTTCACTCTTTCCCAACATCAGGGTCTTTTCCAGGGAGTCTTCTCTTCTCATGAGATGGCCAACGTATTGGATCTTAAACACCTCATAACGGAGTATTAAAGAACTATGTTTCGGGACGGATACGTTTGATACAACTAGCTCAGAGTTATGGGATTTTTTCAAAAATTACATTTTCAGCTTTCCTTTAGACTAGAACATAGGTTCTTAACCGGGGGACCCCAAACCCCAGAGGGGCCACAATGTCCTCACGGGGGGGGGTGTCCATGAAGGCTCTGAGCAATATGTGATCCACAAAACTTAAAATAATGGCTCGGTTATGTACCAAGTAGACTTTGTCTAAAAGGGTGGGATAGAAATCTAATCTAATCAATCAATCAATCAATCAATCAATCAAACAAACAAACAAACAAACAAACAAATAAATAAATACTGTGGCCTACAACATCTTGATTCTGAGTTCCTATGAAGGTAGCAAGGAGCACATTTCTGGTGGGTTGCCATACAAGGAACCATTCTGTTGTATCCAGCCTGAAGCTGAGCAGACCTATCTTGCACTTGTCTAAACACCTCATTGTTGTTGTTTAGTTGTTAAGTCGTGTCTGACTCTTCGTGACCCCATGGACCAGAGCACGCCAGGCCCTCCTGTCTTCCACTGCCTCCCAGAGTTGGGTCAAATTCATGTTGGTCGCTTCAATGATACTGCCCAACCATCTCGTCCTCTGTCATCCCCTTCTCCTCCTGCCTTCACACTTTCCCAACATCAAGGTCTTTTCCAGGGAGTCTTCTCTTCTCATGAGATTGCCAAAGTATTGGAGCTTAAACACCTCATAACGGAGTATTAAAGAATTATGTTTCAGAACGGATACGTTTGATACAACTAGCTCAGAGTTACAGGGACTTTTCAAAAATTACATTTTCAGCTTTCCTTTAGAGCATAGGTTCTTAACCGGGGGACCCCAAACCCCAAAGGGGCCACAATGTCCTCACAGGGGGGTCCATGAAGGCTCTGTCCCTGAGACTGTTTCATAAGAAACTTTAAATAAATATTTGATGCGCTTTAGAGTTTAAAATCTTGAGTTAAATCTTGGTGATCTGTGGTAACAAAAGATATTTAAAGGCGGTCTATGGTAAAGAAAAGGTTAAGAACTGCTGCTTCAGAGTTTTAAAATCCAGAAAAGGGCAGAAGGGAAAAGAACAGCCTTACCCTCTCAGGATTCTGTGGCTGAATGTTGAGGAGTAAATACTTGAACTATGTTTCAGAATTGATAAGTTTGATATAACTAGCTCAGAGTTACAGGGTCTTTTCAAAAATTAAATTATTAATTATGCCTCAGTATTAAATTGCTATTTGATCTTAAGCATAGCCAACTGGCTCATTAAAAGCCTTGGTTTACGATGTAGAGTCTAAAGCTCTACATTAGTAAACAGGCTTTTCCAGTTTGTTTTACATACATCTATATTTTGAAGGGGGAAGGAGCCCCATCGAGACCTGGAGGCATGAGGAACCCAATCTCCTCTTTGCTGCTGAAGACGGTTCAAAAGACAAGGGTAGTTGAGCTTGGAAAAGGATGGGTATTTTGACTGAATTGTGAAGGTACAAAATTAGGGATATCCTGGGAGTCATGTGGAAAGTTGCCTGAGGAAAGACCTCCAAGGGGAACAGCAGTGTTTCCAACATTAGAAGAGAAAAAGAGCAGGAGACGGAGAAAAGAACAGTATAGAAAGATAGCAATTTGCATTCTAATTAGGCAGAACATGCTATCTGTAAAAATCCTTTGGAATAAACTCCCTCCTGAGATCCGTATGGCCCCTTCGCTGGGCATTTTCAAAAGCCAGTTGAAAAGCTGGCTGTTTAAGCAGACCTTCCCTCCAGCCACTATTTGATTTTTTTTCTAAAAATTTTTTTCCATCTTGAACAATTGATTACCAATGCTGTATATTGTTGTTATATTTTAAATTGTTTTATTTTTATGTGTTGTTAGCCGCCCAGAGTGGTCAATTGACTAGGTGGGCGGGATATAAATAAATAAATAAATAAATAAATAAATAAATAAATAAATAAATAAATAAATAAATAAACAAACAAACAAACAAACAAACAAACAAACAAACAAACAAACAAACAAACAAATAGTAGATGGTACATTCACAAGCATCTTGCAAAAGCCTACTCTTCCCAGATAGAAGAATTTCATAATAATTCATATGGCATGTTTGCCCCACACTCCGTACTCTTTCCGGCTTCAGTGTGCAGTATAACACATGCCATGTAGAATTACGAGAATTCAGAAACTGGAAACCGTTTCATCCTGGGACCCCCATTTTCTCTTTCAAAAGAAGGGAGCAGTACAGTCCTTGCCACTGACAACTAATCCTAAAAAGAGGAGCCAAAATCCAAGTTAACAGATTATGCCACAATGGTTTCTGTGGAAAAGCTCTTCTTGAACTGTCTCAACTGTGGGTGGCTATTAGGAAACTAAATAGGCGCTGTAAGGAGCAAGACAAATGATTCTTTTCTATAGAGAACACGGGTTTATTGCAATCACTAAGGGAAACGACATTAAACTGAACCCTGGAGGGGAAAAAAACGAGCTTCTTTTTTCTTCTTCTGAAAGTTGCTGACAAACACCACCTTTATTTCATCTAAATTGCACTACTTCTGTCTGTGTTCGAGATGTTGCATCTGTCTCTTTAGTATGAGAAAAGAGAGATACCTAAACAGTAACTGAAGTCATCTAAAACAGAAATAAGACCACAACAGAAGGCTACATTTATTCTGGGATTTTTTTAAAATCTCAGTTGTACAGCATGTATAAATAATTACATATTGCCTATTTTTATTATTTTGGATAATGTATTGTTCCTACTATTCTGCACAATTTATTCTGGTTTTATTCATCATGGAGGTGCTATTATGGGGCAGAGCTAAGCAAAAACACTGAAATGTCACACCTGGCCATTTATTCAACTTCTGTTTCTTCTGGCATTTTAGCTAAAAGTGTGTTGTTTCTATTCCACCCCATAGTGCTTAAAGCACTCTCTGGGCAGTTTAGTTATGCAGGCTACGCATTGCCTCTCCATGGCTTTCAGAAGGATGGAAGGCTGACTGAACCTCAGCTGGCTACCAGGTCATGAGCAGAGTTTTACCTGCAGTACGGCAGTTTAACCATAAGGGGCAATATGCATAGCTGCACGACCATAAGGACTAAATAATATCTTCAGTTTTATACTGAAAACTAAAATCAATATTTAGCGCCTCCCTCAGTGGACCTTCATTCTGTTTTTCTACAGAATAACAGCACACACAGAGAGCTTTCACTATTTTCCCCTTTGAATGACAAAGTATTTGAAACCATTTGGTGCCTCAGATCTTTTATTATTATTTTTATTACTTGGCTGTTGGCAACCTACTCAAGATATAATGTACTGCCAGAATCATGCTCCCAGTCTATGCATGGACTATCAAATGACTGCATCTCCAGGATAATCCACACCCAGCAATCCCTCCCCTCCCATCTGTGCCTTCCCCATTAATACTGCTTAACTGCAAGCAAGCTCTAGCATGAACACCCTTTTGTAGTCTCTTTCCAAGACCCCCAAGCGTTTCTTTTCATGCAGCTTACCATGTAATGCTGACATCACAAAAACAGTTCTGTGGTGGTTTGGCCTGGATTCACCTTCACATGAGACAATGTCAGAGGGCTGGAAAAGAGCCAGCTGTTGGATATTCCTTAGAACACACCTACCTCTGTGCTAAAAGAGTATCATAGTTCTCTGACTGTGGTGTATTTCCTCATATTATTATCTTCCAGCAAGATTATTTGGCTTAATTCTGATATAATTTCCCTTGTCTCTTTATTTTATGTTTTTATTATTCTATTATTACACTGTTCCATTCTGTCCTGTTCTATGATTGTATTCCATTTTGTTTGTTCTGTTGCATTTTACATTGTAAACTGCTCAGAACAGTGCTGTGGCACTACTGGGACAGTATATAAATGAAACGAGCAAGGGAGCAAGCGAGCAATTTCTTAGGATTCGGCAGTCGTATTAATCTTTCTCTCATTTCCTTCTGTGAAACAACAGATAAAGGTTCGCCTTGCCATTTAGTCCAGTCGTGCCCAACTCTAGGGCGTGGTGCTCATCCCCGTTTCCAAGCCATAGAGCCAGCGTTTGTCTGAAGACAGTTTCCGTTGTCATGTGGCTAGTGCGGCTATACACGGAACGCTGTTTACCTTCCCACCGAGGTGGTCCCTATTTATCTACTCGCATTTACATGCTTTCAAACTGCTAGGTTGGCAGGAGCTGGGACAAGTGATGGGAGCTCGCTCCATCGTGTGGATTCGATCTTACGACTGCTGGTCTTCTGACCCTGCAGCACAGAGGCTTTTGCGGTTTAACCCACAGTGCCACCACATCCCTATGTGAAACAACAACACAAGAAACTAATGTTCTTCAGGAAGAAACCCACACTGGCACACGTGTCCCCTAAGAAGGAGCAAAACAACTTTTTATCTGCCCACCAGCTACATGGCATATGGTGGCATGAAGTCCAACCTGCTAGAAAACAACACCCTGAAATGTATGTGCCAAGAGAAGAATAACAGCTCTGAAGAAGCTTCATCATACCTTGCTGAAATCCTTCCCTTTCAAGTTAAATAATAAACAACAAATGTATATTAAAAGACAAAATAACCTTATGCTACCCACGTGTGGAACTCCAGTTACCTCTAATCTTTGTCTCATTTGGTGCACCATAATGAAAAGTTAGAAACACATGAAAAGTCTTCTGCAGCCACACCTTCCTCTTCCACAGTACAGCATTCTGCTGCTCACGACTGGGCTACAAATATCACATTCTCCCTCTCCAGCTGGATCACAGCCATTGTTTCATTGCCTTCTGATAAGTGAGCAGCTTGCTACTGCAAAGTATGTTCACTGGAGGATTTCCAGAATTATGTCACAAGAACCCAAATTATCATAAGGCCCAATTTGTTTCTTGCTTAGTAAAAGGGTTAATAGTGACCTGTGAACATGACTGCAAAAGATGAATCAGTTATTTTATTCTAAACTGAGTTTTTGGATCCTTGCAAGGATTTAAAATCTTTTGACACAGAGGAAGGGACAGCTGGCCACCAGGAAAGGATGCATAGTCCTCTTGGACACAAAAGCTTACCATCTCTAGAGACGTTGTCCAACATCTGTTATTCTGAAGCTTTCAATCTGATTTTTTTTTAATTAAGAAAAGATTCTGTGGCAACCCTGTGTAGAACTACTGAAAATAGACCCAACTAAATATATGCAACATAAAGAAGCCCATTCAACTTGTGCCAAAATTAAATGTTTAATATCTATTTAAAATGAAGTTATGAAGAGATATATCAGGAAAAAAAATTGTTAGGATACCCAATTGATAGTTTCTCAACTATTTTTCTCTGTTTTTACCAGTATTGCCAAACACCAGGCTACTGTATCTTCCAGGTCATAACATGACCTCTCTCTCATTGCTTCCTCCACATGAACAGCTTTCGAATCAGAACAGTCCTATTTAGTTGTTACCCATCCAACTTTTATCAGTGTAATTAGAGAGAAGCAACTCCTCCTTCCGTCTCTGTTGCCATTTTCTTTACATGGAAAGCAACTTGCCTGAAGACTTGACGAAGAGAAACTCCTGCTCATGTGAAATCCCTACAGACAACTAAGAATCTTGGACAATCAGATTTCATGTTGGCATGTAGAGCCAACATGAGAGCAGGAGTCTCTACTCTTGACACCTCACTCTGATGTTTTAGGATGTATTAATAGAAGTATAGTTTCCAAATCCTGCAAGGTGCTATTCAGCATTGGTTAGGCCTCACCTTGAGTACTGTGTCCACTTCTGGACACCACACATCAAGAAGGATGCTAACAAATTGGAACAAGTTCAGAGGAGGGTGACAAGGATGATCAGGGGGCTGGAAGCCAAACCTTGTGAGGAGAGACTCAAAGAATTTGTCATGTTTATCCTTGAGAAAAGAAGATTGAGGGGAGATAGGAGAGCACTTTTCAAATATTTGAAAGGCTGTCATACAGAGGAGGGGCAAGATCTGTTCTCGATCACCCCAGAGTGCAGGAAGCCGAATTTCAGTTGAATATCAGGAAAAATTTCCTAACTGTTAAGGGTCGTACAACAGTGGAACCAGTGACCTTGAGAGTTGATGAGTGCTCCAACACTGGAGGCATTCAAGAAAAACTAAGATAATCACCTGGCGGATCTGCTTTGATTGTATTCCTGCCTTGAGCAGGGGGTTGGACTAGATGGCCTTGTAGGCCCCTTCCAACTTTACTTTTCTATGATTCTATGCTTTCGGAGATAATACACAAAGGGATGCAGCTAAGCTAGAACAATTACAACATCCTCCCTACTCAAGATAATCTCACACAGCACCTTCCCATTCAATTATACTGCTTCTTGACCTCCTCTGCCAGACAACTGTAAACTTCCAGCCATCACAGCCATTTGATACATGATTTAAGTCTATTATATAAATTACTCAACCTGGGTGGCCAGACCCTTTAGATTTCTTTATTTACCCCCACACACACACCTCTGTTTTCCTTTTTTCAAGGTTGTCATTCATTTATCAGGAATTTCAATACTTTTTTTTTTTTGCTTCTTTATTTGTGGGTTTTAATGCTACTCAAGACAGATGGGCCGGCAATAGCAAAGGGCATGAATAAAAGGGACAGCTTGTTAAATGGGAATAATAGCAGCCTCATTCACTGACTGGCTGTGAGGGTGAACGACACAAGGGTTCCCAAGCAGTCCGCACATTGAAAACTGTTATGGAAAGATTTAATAATAATTTTAAATTTGACAACAGGATAATTCTGCAGGAAAAAAACCTCCGCAAAACTGAAGGGGAAATCTAAAGCCAGGATAGGTGACACCAGAATCCTGATGGAGTTACAGGGTAAAGGAGGGCAATTAAACCAGCACCATGTGTTTTACAGACCGCTTGTTGTGCATAAAATGCAAAGATGGCTGGGGTAACTGCCCTTCCACAGTAAACGCCAACACAGTTCCGGCCTTCATTTGTTTCCATTGGTCCCAACATAAAAAGTGCGAAGGACCACACCTATCCATTTGCTCTGGACTCTAGACCAGTAGTTCTTAACCTTTGTTACTCGGATGTTTTTGAACTGCAACTCCCAGAAACCCCAGCCAGCACAGTTGGTGGTGAAGGCTTCTGGGAGTTGCAGTCCAAAACTCCTGAGTAACCCAAGGTTAAGAACCAGTGCTCTAGACCATAAGAAATATTAATAAGTATTGTGATGACAAGTGGTGACAACCGTGATAAGTTGTCACCGTGATTGGTTACACTGGCAGGTAACTAACCAAACTAGGATGTAATCTTCTATAATTCTTCCAAGCACTGATATTATTAATAAATGTCTTCCAGCTCCTTCTCCAACATGACCTCCGGCTCCTTGCAATGAACATATTGTTTCAAGAGTTCCAGAAGACAAGACCAGTTCTAGTGTGAAGGGAAAAAAAACAGACCATATGAACGTAGCGCTATTTCACTCATTACCTATTTGTCTCTACATTCAAATCAAAATTCTGATTTGAATGTTCTATATTTGAAAAACTTAGGGTGTGACATTGGTTAGGGAGCAGACTATCTGAAGGACTTCCACTGCTTTCTATACAAATCTGCTTGATCGATGCCTGGAGCTCTGATGACTGGCTCTGCCCCTAATCATGTGAAATGGAGCACACAGGAATATGGAACCGGGCTTCTTTTAAACTACCATAGTTCAGCCATGGGACACACCTTCTAGAATGGCTTCTCTGTCCATCTAGTTGCTGGTCTTCTTTTGGCAAGCAGCAGACACAGTGCTTTCAAGAAAAGGTGGGGGGAAATAACTGATTTGCTGCTTTTAAATGCCTTGAGACTTGTCTGATAGACAGGTGGAGTGAAATACAGTAATACACACAACTAAATGTATCAAATAATGGTTGGAATTATCTTCCACAATTCTGTGAATGTAGCAGCAATGATATCATCAGTGTCCACAAATCACCAACAATTAAAGGCTTTCCTTGGTTACTTCGAGCTGCATGAGATTCCACTGGATTATGTATGCACCACAAATTGCTTTTAATTAGCGGTAATTTGCCATTGGTGTTGACATAACCCTTGCTACCTACGAGGACGTGAGCAACAGGATTTTGGCCAATCTATCTCATTATAGGGAAAGATAGAGGTTGTCATAGGTGTAGTAGAACTCAAATAATGGAAAAACGACAGACCTTGTCAATTAGCTACAACAAATTTATGCAAATCGTATATAAATACCAACAGGATTCTACCCATTGTTTCAGAAGCACTGCCCTTCCCAAGTACTCCAACAATTTTAAAAGACTATGTCCTATCAAAGAAGATTTTGTATGTTCTTTTTTTCTTTCATCATAGTACTCATGTATGGCCTCTTATAACCTAATTTCAACTGATATTCCTTTAAGCTGCAAAAGTACAGTAATTCCTTTCCACCAGAAGAGCTTGACCCAAAGTGAAGAATTATCTGGGGGTCTCCCTCCCTTCCACAAGATTTAACCCAAAATGAAGAAATCAATTAACTGGGTTATTCTTGAAATACTAGAGGATAGGATTAGTGACTGACACTCCTACAGCATTCAGTCTTTTTCCAGAGAATTTGGTGTGCAAATCTTATAAGCAAAAAACACACTCTGCAGTCATTCAAAATTTCAATACCTAGTCTGCATTGCAAGCAGAATTCTAACACATCAGTTTTACTGGAGAAAAAGAACATAAGGAGGCTACCATGCCTCTAGCCACAGACTAAGTTTTGATATATACATTATATATATAGCATTTAACAATTGCTATAAACTGTTGTTGTTGTTGTTGTTGTTGTTGTTGTTGTATACCAACTTGTGGAATTCAATGAATGAATGACCTCCAAAATGTCCTATCATTAACAGCCCTGCTCAGTAATTGTAAATTCAGACAAGTTGCCTTTATGGAATCAATCCATTACATATTTGGTCTTCTTCTTTTTCTGCTGCCTTCAAGTCTTTCTAGCATTATAATCTTTTCCAGCAAGTCTTATCTTCTCAGGGTGCTCCCAAAGTATGAGAGCCACCATTTCACATGGTTTCATCATCCTAGAGCTCAGGCTTGATTTTATCTAGGATCTAACTATTTGTCTCTCTGCTTGTCCATGGTATCTGCAAAGCTCTTCTTCAGCGCTATACTTCAAATGATTCAATTTGGGGTTTTTTTGTCTGCTTTCTTTACTGTCTAGCTTTAACATCCATACGTAGTAATCAGAAATACAATACTGAGGATGATCTTGACTTTGGCTTCCATAACACATTTGTCAATTATAGAAAGCTATACTGTAACTCAGAACTTGGGTCTTCTACTCTTTTTTGTTTATTTTTATCTCTACAATTCCATATCTGGTTAAGAGAGCTGGCTGGGGAATTCTGAGAGCTGTAATTCAGAAGACAACTTTTCCCATGCTCGGCTGGAACGTATCAGAAACCGATCGGAATGATATAGCAAGTTTATAGCCAAGCCTTCTGGGATACAATAACACTTTAAATGCTGCACTGTCATGATCATACTTTTGAGATGAATGTCCAACGCTCTGCATTCCAAAGAGAGAAACTGCTTACATTGCATACTGCCTCCTCTGCTTGTTCTATTCAACAAGAGACTGGAAGCCCCAGTTCCCACTAGCAGTTTTGCTTGCCAGATTCAATGTACATTTCAGGCATAGAACAGCTCTCTCCCATCTTCAGGTCCCCATTTAAGAAAGCTGCCCTTCTCCCCTCATAGACTAGAGCCTTGTTTAAATATTTAACTAAGGAGTTTTGAAATGAAGCTGCCTGCTTCAAAATGAAAAGGGAATTCCTAAGCAAGCTATATTCCTAAATTTCAGATTGGACTCAAACACCTACAATGACAGATCACAGAACTGTGAAAAGCACCTTAAAATCATCCCTTTTAATATGCTGCTCACTTTCAAGAAGAAAACGCTATCCAGTCTTCTCTCTTGGGAGAACCTTTTTCAGATAGAAGGATTCTCAACAGAACAAGCCCTAAACTGGCCAAGCACACAGGAATGTTGTAATGTGGTGATCAGTTGTAACGTTTACAGGTTAAATATGAATGTGTAAGCATCTTCACCTGGTGTGTAGAAATATTGGACAAAACTCTGTTGCGAGGTGCTATCTGCAAAGCACTTCCACCAACACTTTGTGCAATCGTTCATACTAGGGATGTACAACTAATTGAACAGCACAATTCCTTGTTGCCAAGCATAATGCTCGGCACATTTTCTCCAGTGTAACTTTATGTTATGTTAGCATGAATAAGATTTTGCCCAATTTCCTTCTCTTTTCTTAAATAATTAGCTACCTTTTGTGCTGCAGCAAACATGATGAAACGGCTTTTAATACCCTGAAAGGCTAACACATTTTATTTAGTATTTCCCGTCCCCCTGCAAATACACTTGTGGGGCAGGTTTACCTACACTACAGTGGCCAGAATTTTCTCTAGTTCACTGGTTCCCAACCTTTTCCAAACCATGGACCAGCTGGGGGGGCGGGGGTCCATGGAGGGGCAGGGCACCCCCACACTTGTGAGTGGGTGGAGCGCACTCGCAGATGGGCAGGGTGCACACTCGCGCATGCATGGGTGGGCGGGGTGTGCTTATGGTTGAGGGGGAGCACGTTCGTGTATGCGTGGGTGGCCAGGGTGTGTTTGCGGGTGGACAGGGCACACTTGTGTGCATGCGTGGATGGGCAGGGCACACTCGTGAGTGGGCAGGCTGCATGCTCACATGCACGGGTGGGCAGGGCGTGCATGCGGGTGAATCGTGGGTGCATGTGGGCGGACTGCGTGCAGGGGGGAGGAGATCTGTCTCCATGGACCAGTCTTGCCAAGGCCACAGCCCGGTACCGGGCTCTAGTTTACACTGGCAGAAGTACAATGGTGCATGTAGGAGCAAATTGCCACTAGTTAACAAGTCACTGCTTGTATCCCTTGCCATGTACCAGTCACATGAGCTGGTGTACAAAGAAGGGTCCAAATAGCAACTTATTAACTAGGGCCAATTTGCTGCTGCAAATTACACCACTAAACTTATGCCAGTGTTAAGTTAACAAACAGATTCTGACCAGAGTAATTTATATATTTTCTGGTTGTTCTGGGTTTTTCGGGCTCTTCGGCCGTATATTTTCTATTTGACGTATATATACATTATATATCAGAGATACCATTTTAACCTAAAAATTAAAAATCATAATCAGCCCAGCAGGTTACGTGAAACATAAGGTAATTTTTATAGCTGTTGTACATTTATTTGGTAGTTTCATGCTGTGTTGTTTTGTTGTTCTTGATTTGCAGTTTTATGTACCATTGCACAATATAAATCCTTTGTCTAAATCCAATAGTTATACTCAACATACCTGCTGATCACTCTGTTTAATTTACTGATTTAAATATTGATTTTAAAAATATTTTCTTGGCAATGATTTCACAATTCACTCTATGTTATACTTAAAACACCAAGCAAACTTCAAATGAAGAATAAGACCGTGCTCTACTAACCTGCATTATACAATAGGTTTGAATGAACCACTGTCAATTCACTCTGCACCATAGCCACATTATCAAAATGAAGAAATGTTAACGGACACCAAATACTTTTCACATTAAAATGATTTCACTTGGACTTCACAAGCCATCACAAACTCTGGTCCCTGAAAGTTTGAGTTAACATTCAACCACAGGATATCAGCAATTCTCTTAAAAACCCTTGAAATGACTATTCAAACTGAAGTTATTTGCTTTCTTTTGTATTTGAGTGGAGTGTCACCTTTCAGATTCTTCAGTCTGTCTGTACAAAAGATCCTGAAAGCTCAAATGTATGGCAGCCTCACCAACAAAAGCAGGACCAATATTGACTTTGTGTCTTCAACTCTTTGAGATCGTATCAACAGCAAGGCTCCAAACCCAGCCTATCGGGTAATTCACTAGCCATTAAATACTGATGAATGTCAGTTAAATACACGGAACATGTTTTGATAGCCCTCTAGGAATAGTACCCTTGGGGCCAGCTTATACAAATAGGTTGATCAAGGAGAAAAAGCTTGATTTAGACCATATATTGCTTCCTATTGCAAGGAGAATGCTCCCATCACAATCCGTCTCCCCAATTTACAATTTTTCTAAAAGCATGCATTTTTTTCTGATGCCGAGGAAGTAAAACATGCCGCTTGTCCTCCCCCCCCAAGTGACACAATGCAGTGATATCATAGAATATAGTTCGATTTATATAGATTTTGGCAGGCAGTGCATCACGGCCTCTCCCAATTTGAAGAGACCCTTGACCAGCAGGCCGAGGCAAATAGGCAGTCCCGGAAGCAGCAAAATCAGGGAGCTGGACAGGGGACAGATTGTATTTGTCTTCAGTGTGGAAGGGATTGTCACTCTCGAATTGGCCTTTTCAGCCACACTAGACGCTATTCCAAGTCCTCGATACAGAGCATGTTATCATAGTCTCTCGAGTCTGAAGGATGCCTAAGAATATAGATTTTTGACTGGTTGAATAGTTCAGTGGTTTAGGTTACTGGCTGCCGAGCCAGAGACTGGGAGTTTGATTCCCCACTGTGCCTTCTGTGAGTAGAGCCAGCCTCTGTGGCCTTGGGCAAACAACACAGTCTCAAGGCACCCCCAAAAGAAGGGAATGGTCAGGAGTCTCTACCTGGAAAGGGATGCCATAATTGACATGGTAGCACATGAGGATGATACAGACTTTCATTGTTCAGCACATTACAGGGCAACATACAGTGAGTGTGCAGTAATACCAGTTCATGCTCACAATACATTCCTAGAACATAGTGTGGCAACCGAAACGGTGGTAAACAGAATCTTTCTAACATTATACTTCATTGGATAGGTGAAAATACAAATGAAAAACTGAGTGGATTTCAAGTATGTAACGTCAGAGAAGGAGGAGGAAGAAGAAGAGCAGGAGGGAAAACGTGAAAGGAGGAATGTTGAGTTATATGTAACATTAAAAAGTAGGCAAAAATGAAAGAGAGAGAAAAGGAACTGCAGCTGTCCTATGTACCCAATGCCTCTGCCACCTTAACGGAATGGGAAGGGGCCAGTAAGTGAGGAGAGGTTGCAGAAGAATTCTCCACCAACCAACCAATTGCTTGCATACATGTGTGGATAGCATATGTGTTTCTGTCTGGAACAATGCATGTGAAACAGAGCTGGGGTGGGGAAAATAGAGGGAGAGAAGAGAATGGAGAAAAAGAGATGGGCAGTTTACCCCAACCAAAGAATTGGCTGATTGCCTCTTGAGAGGATGGAGAAAAATGTACCCTGACGAAACACTGCTAAACATGGCAGCGTTAAGCAGGGTATTACTGCATGTAGCAAAAGACAGGTAAAGGTTTTCCACTGTGTCTTCTAATTTACTAAAAACTGAATGACCACAGAAGCACTCTCTTGTTTCTTAGCACCTGTCAAAAGAAAAACCAAGGAATAATTATATAAACCCAAGCACACTGTCTACAGTTACCTGCCCAAGATCTAAAGTAACGTTGACTTCGTTGAATTCCAGCCTACGAGAAAGAGGGGGACTCTGCCACCAGCGCTCAGTGCCATCTATAGCATTGGTGATGGGATGGGCTTTGTTGCTGATTGCTGATGAACAAATGTCACAGTATTGTCCCTGTAGAGAAGAACATATAAAGAAAAGGTTAGAAACAAGAGATGACCACACTTATTTATTCATGAATAAAACCAATTCACTCCCAGGCTCTCCAGCAAACTATCCCTTACAGCCCAAAATCCTCATATTAAAGAACAACATGCTGCTTGTATGCATCATCAACCATTGATCACACAATAACAGCTTTCTCTCCAACTCTTTTCATGGGGTCTTGTCCCAAAATAACTCCTCCCACACTCACACAGAGGCCCTCAAATGTCTAGACCTCTTTTTGGTTCAGCAATTGCAAATAACACAAATATTGCTCCTTATCGAGTTCCATATCTAGAAATGAAGAAAGGCGACATTCCTTCTTCCGGCTGCAGTGCCATTATCGCTCTGAGGAAAAAAAATCTAAGACAAACTAATTGCCTACAACTGGAATAAAGGAGCCAAATCAAGACAGTGATTAAGTTTTTTCTGGGGCATTTTAGTTAATGGCTCAGCACAACCATATATATATGAATATAAAAGAAATATTACAGAATGGGCTGTATTAAATATCATGCTATCAACGTTCAGGTTTATATATAAGGAGCCAAAGCAAGACAGTGATTAAGTTTCTTCTGGGGCATTTTAGTTAATGGCTCAGCACAACCATATATATGTGAATATAAAAGAGATATTACAGAATGGGCTGTATTAAATATCCTGCTATCAATACCAAGCCAAACATATTTTATTTAACAATGAAAGGGACATGAACATTGCAATTAGCTTGTGCTATATTTATTTGTGTATTTTACATGTTTTTAGAAAGGAAAACACTAGGTCACAAGTACTATCTCAGCAGGAGTATAATGTGCTAACAGGGCTGTTGGCCTTCTGCTCCAGCCATAGACTGGATCAGTGCCTCCATTTTGACCTGCTGTTAGTTGCTATGGCAACCACACCACTAGAGAGCAGGCCAAACTGCCAATGTTTGAAGGCCCCCTTGGCACTTTGGTAAATGAAACGAAACCAAGTGTTAAATGGAAACAAAAACAAAAACACAAAAAAACATTCACAGACTACCCAAAGTTATCTCTGCTCCAATAATGCCATCTTAAACCCCTCTCTCTCTCTCTCTCTCTCTCTCACTCTCACTCACTCACACACACACACACACACACACACACACACACCTTTCTATCCCAAAGAACTCCCAACATCCTATTTTCAAATTTGTCTCCGGACCAATGAATAAAATATATAGTTTCTTAAGACTGCACACACCCCAATGTGGTTCATATTACAAAGATTACAATTTTTTTGTTTTCAAACTACATGTATGTTATATGGGAAATGATGGGAGTTGTAGTGCAAAAACACAAATGTGCACACTTTTAGTTTATATCGTCTTAACAGAAGAAGAAACCTTTTTCTACTTCCTTAAAGTACAGTCTTCAGAAAGAGAACCACCTGAGACAGCAGCCACTGACACCAACATCTGCATCTATTTAGGTGGACCAAATTCGTTGCCCACCTGAAAAGAAACAGAGAACCCCCTATGATCTTCTGCGGAGCCTTGGAGAAGGAAGACATGGCATCCAATTTTGCAATGTTAGATGTCTGGAACATATCTCCCTTTTAATTAACTTGCCCAGAGACAGGGTATGTCAGTCAGAGGAGTATACGGTGAAGGGCTAGAACCAGCTGGAATATTTCCTGGCTATGTCATCAGGGGTGAGAGATTGTTACTCTGGATGAATTTTATCTGGGTGCCACCACTGCCCACCTCTCACAGAAGAAGAAGAAGAAGAAGAAGAAGAAGAAGAAGAAGAAGAAGAAGAAGAAGAAGAAGAAGAAGAAGAAGAAGAAGAAGAAGAAGAAGAAGAAGAAGAAGAAGAAGAAGAAGAAGAAGAAGAAGAAGAAGAAGAAGAAGAAGAAGAAGAAGAAGAAGAAGAAGAAGAAGAAGAAGAAGAAGAAGAAGAAGAAGAAGAAGAAGAAGAAGAAGAAGAAGAAGAAGAAGAAGAAGAAGAAGAAGAAGAAGAAGAAGAAGAAGAAGAAGAAGAAGAAGAAGAAACAGAATCAGCTGCAAAACTTCCATTTACATATTTTCTCATAATGGGATGCTCTGGGCTTCACGGGCTTTGAGAACAAGCACCCATTTTTGGGACTCTGCTGCCCATCGGATGGCTCAGGCGAGGGGGAATCAATGAGGTTCATTCCAAAAAAGAACTGGACAAATCAGAACCAACCCTTTCAGAAGAAATCTACCACTTAATACTAACTGCTGTCAAGTGTGATTAGCCACACTGGGAAACAAGACATTGGCTTAAAACCCAATTGCTCCCAATGTTTTTATTGGGGCAAGGGAGACTTCCTAGGCTTGTAACAACTATAGTGGAGTACGGCAAAATTATCCCCATTGACCCTAACGGGTGTTAAGGACCTTTTCGAGTGAATACATAGGCATTTTTTTCTGCACCATCCACAAATGGTGGCTGAAAGCTTGCATTTGTTTGCTGTTTTTTATGGTCTAGTGGAGGTATTGGGGTACCCAGTATGGACAGAGTAATGGAATAGAACTCAGAGGGTTCTATTCGCCAATTCTGCCATGGAAACTCACTGGGAGGTAAGTGGAACTAGTAAAACCACTCCTTAAATACTCTGAAAAACCTACTTGTGTCACTGTAAATAAGTTCTGACTTGACACCATATAGCAATGCTTCTTTTTTTGTTGTTTATTTATGTATTTATATTATTTTATATGCTGCCTTTCTCCCCACAGGAGACCCAAGGCAGTTCACTACAATTAAAATACAAGTTTGAAATACTATACAAAACTATATATTTAAAAAAATAAATAAACATTGGTCAAGATTAAATAGAGGTATCACCTAACCCTGCCTTTGGAGTACAAATTCAATGGCACATAACAATCGCAACCACATTGGTGTTGTTGTTTAGTCGTTAAGTCGTGTCTGGCTCTTTGAGACCCCCTGGACCAGAGCATGCCACGTCTTCCTGTCTTCCACTGCCTCCCAGAGTTGGGTCAAAGTCATATTGGTTGCTTCGATGACAATGTCCAACCATCTCATCTTCTGTTGTCCCCTTCTCCTCTTGCCTTCATATTTTCCTAACATCAGGGTCTTTTCCAGGGGGTCTCCTCTTCTCATGAGATGGCTAAAGTATTGGAGCCTCAGCTTCAAGATCTGTCCTTCCAGTGAGCACTCAGGCTTGATTTCCTTCAGAATGGATAGGTTTGATCTCCTTGCAATCCAGGGGACTCTCCAGAGTCTCCTCCAGCACCACAATTCAAAAGCATCAATTCTTCAACAGTCAGTCTTCGTTATGGTCCAGCTCCCACTTCCATACATCATTACTGGAAAAACCATAACTTTGACTATGCGGACCTTTGTCGGCAAGATGCTGTCTCTGCTTTTAAAGGTTTGTCATCACTTTCCTCCCAAGAAGCAGGCGTCTTTTAATTTCGTGGCCGCTGTCACCATCTGCAGTGATCATGGAGCCCACAAAAGTAAACTCTGTCACTGCCTCCATATCTTCCCCTTCTATTTGACAGGAGGTGATGGGACCAGCATTAGAAAATGTTACTTCTACTAGTTTTCTCCCAACAATGAGCATTTTAGGATACAAAGAGCATTTTAGGATACAGTAGTAATGTATAGTCTTGAATAAGGAAAATAAAGTTCAACAATCTGGTAGACAAATAGCTAAATCTTGTTTACAGAACGCCTGAAAAGACAAACCCCTCAACCCTGTAGATCTAAGGAAACTGAAATAAAAAACTGAGGAGGGGAGAGATTGAATTACAACAACAAGATTTTCTCAGGAAAGAGATGGGGGACTATTGAAATGGTAATGGAAGACAAAGAAGATACAAAAAGGTTTAAAGAATTTAATACCTCTGCTATCAGCACAAACAGAGATAAGCAAGCATGTTTGAATGGGAGACCTTCCTTTCAAGGAATTACAAATCTAATCCTTTCTCTCATTTGAATCAAAGGGACTCTTAGAAGTCTTTGAAGAGTGCAACATAAACCTGTGAAGAAGCAAGAGACAGATGCAAGGAAACTGGCAAAGAAAATGCCAGCATTTTTTGCTTTACCAGGAGAGTCCATTACACCCAAATTCCCCTAGTCATACAACTCTATTTTATACAAGAGATCACGGAGTAGCAATAACTGAAGACATTCCAAAAGAATTATTCAAGTCCTTGCAATGAGGCAAATATTATTTAGAAGCAATTTTCCAAATCACAATTGATAACAGCTAAGAGACAGCAGTATAGAATAAAAATGACTGATTTCCCATCTCACAAAGGGTAGACATTAGGAAATCCTAATTCAAAACAAAACTTCATTATGTTATCCAGTAGCATAGTGATAGCAGTGATATTATGCTATCACTATGCTATCCAAAGAGAACAACTCTATCCATTTTGAAGGAAATCAACCATGAGTGCTCACTGGAAGGACATATCCTGAAGCTGAGGCTCCGATACTTTGGCCATCTTATGAGAACAGAAGACTCCCTGGAAAAGACCCTGATGTTAGGAAAGTGTGAAGGCAGGAGGAGAAGGGGTCAACAGAGGACGAGATGGTTGGACAGTGTCATTGAAGCAACCAACATGAATTTGACCCAACTCCGGGAGGCAGTAGACATCTATCTATGTAAGCCACCCCGAGTAGACAGTGTCTAGAGGGGTGGGGTAAAAATCTAATAAATAAATAAAATAAACTCCAGGAGGCAGTAGAAGACAGGGCAGCCTGGCGTGCTCTTAAAGAGTCCACTTAACATGACTTAATGACTAAACAACAACAACAATGCTATCCAGTACCATTCTGCACTTTGCATAGCATACAAAGTTCTTCCAGTTACTAGCTTTCTCTAGTCTTATGCTTTCACGTGTGATCGGCTTATTGTGACAAGAACAAGCTAACTTCCCCATCAGCCACTGCAATTGTGCTGATCACTGGTGCCTCAGAAATTAAAGCAGGAACTTTGAAGGCATCACAACATGAGAAAAACAAGACTATACCAAAATGAGGGCCAACAGTTTGCACTGAATGTTTTTTAAAGTATTGCTAAAGCAAGGTGCTTTTGAAAATGCAGGCAGTAAATCACTAATGGATGGATGGATGGATGGATGGATGGATGGATGGATGGATGGATGGATGGATGGATGGATGGATGGATGGATGGATGGATGGATGGATGGATGGATGGATGGATGGATGGATGGATGGATGGATGGATGGATGCATCTCTATGTCATTGCACTTCCCATGATCAGCTACACATTTGCTACTACATCTTCAGCATAAAGTTACAATATTTCTTACCAAAATCCATTTTGAACTTAAAAAGTATTATTGTACGTTATCTCCTTCTGATGCTCAGTATGGTGCACTGGACAGAGTGACAGGCTAGTACTCAAGAAATCTGGGTTCATATCCCTGCTCAGCTCTGGAAATTCATGGGTAGGTATGTGTGGCAGCAGTGGTGAAACTACTCCTTAAATATCTAACTCTATTAAGGTTGCTATAACTCCAATGTGACTTCACAGCATGTGGAACACAGACATACAACCTCCTTCTAACACATTCTGGAAATCATGCTTAATTCTTCCCCTGAAATTCAAGAGAAACACTTTCTTGAACTGGGCCCTCAGTTTTTCTCTGAGCAATCAATAGACAAGATATAGCCAAACCAAAAATAAATCAACACAAAAATAATTTGCCACCTTTTTCAGGATCCACTTCCTCAGACATTGTGACAGTATAATATCTCCAGATCTTTGAAATACTAAATTTTTGGACTACAACTCCCAGAATCCCCCGGCCATCTAGGGACTTCTGGGAGATGTAGTACAAAAAGGAACATTCCCAAGTATTGGTAGTTCTGCATGGGCCTCTATTGGTAGACAGCCCTAGATACACCCCCATAAAGTTCCCCTTGACATTTTCAGTTCAGTCGTGTCTGACTCTAGGGGCGGTGCTCATCCCATTTTTTCAAGCCATAGAGCCAGCGTTTGTCCGAAGACAGTTTCCATTGTCACTTGGCCAGCGTGACTAGGAAAATCGTTTTACGTTCCCACCGTGGTGGTACCTATTTTTCTACTCACATTTGCATGCTTTGGAACTGCTAGGTTGGCGAGGAGCTGGGACAAAGCGACGGGAGCTCACTCTGTCACGTGGATTTGATCTTACAACTGCTGGTCTTCTGACCCTGCAGCACAGGCTTCTGCAGTTTAGCCCGCAGCACCACCACATCCCTGCATATATCCTCAATTTACCCCCATATATCTCCCCAATTTAACACTGAAAGTCATGATTACAAGTATGGGAAGCCAGAAAAGGCAGTGATCAGGAGAAAAGTAAAACAGGGGATGGAGGAGAGGAGATGCTTCTGGAAAGTAGTCTATCTATAAGTACATTCTCCAAACAAAAAGTGCCTAGCAATTTAGAGTTTTTTACCTGATGGCGCCAACTAATTCAAAAGGATTGCTTAACCTTGCACTTAAATCGTTATCAAAACTTGTATTAAGGCAAATCCTTTTATTAAGCCAATTTAAAGATTGCAAAATACTGTGCAAGCTCTAATTGTACTAAAAATAAAGTAAATATTCAGGGGGTTACTGAAAAGTACCAAGTATACAAAAATGAAGCAAATAAGCTTTTCATCTCAACCTCTCAAAGTGTGAAGAGCTTCAGTGCTGCATCTCTAAAAAGGTCTGTGCTGCATCTCTTGCTGTAATTCAAAGAGAAAATTTGCAGGCTTACAATCAATATGAAACTGACTGGCTGATTGCCATTTTCAAACTCATGTAAAAACAGCTATCTCAGCCTGTAATTTTAGGTAGAGACTAACTCTTGTAGGGCCCCATCTACAAAGTCTTGTGGTCTTTGGCTGTGTTTTGTTAGAGAATAATATATGAACTGGCGAAAAATTAGAGCAAACTCAATTCGTAAAACATGAAGAGCTCTAAAACAAAGTTCACTACTGGTATTTCAGATTACTGAAACTGAACATTTCTCTTTTTCTTTTGCTCAGTACCCTGACTCTCCAAAAATAAGACCTAACCTGAAAATAAGCCCTAGTATGATTTTTCAGGATGCTCGTAATATAAGGTAAAGGTTAAAGGTAAAGGTTCCCCTTGACAATTTTTGTCAAGTCGTGTTCGACTCTAGGGGGCGGTGCTCATCCCCATTTCCAAGCCATAGAGCCAGCGTTTTGTCCGAAGACAATCTTCCGTGGTCACATGGCCAGTGCGACTTAGACACGGAACGCTGTTACCTTCCCACCGAGGTGGTCCCTATTTATCTACTTGCATTTGCATGCTTTCGAACCGCTAGGTTGGCGGGAGCTGGGACAAGCGATGGGCGCTCACTCCGTCGCGTGGATTCGATCTTACGACTGCTTGGTCTTCTGGCCCTGCAGCATAGGTTTCTGCGGTTTAGCCCACAGCGCTACCACGTCCCTGCTCGTAATATAAGCCCTACCCCAAAAATAAGCCCCAGCTAAGTGAAACCCCGCCCTTCTGCAGCAACCAAAAAAATGACATGACTGTATTTGAATAATGTAGATTGTTATGCATGAAAAAATAAAACATCAGCTGAAAATAAGCTCTAGCATGTTTTGGAGCAGCAAAAAATTAATATAAGACTTTATCTTATTTTCGGGGAAAATACGGTACCTCCAGGACCAATGGTGTTGAAATCCCTAAAGAAAATGAGCTTAGAACAGTGATCTTTCAAGAATATGTCTCTCCTCTTGCTTAGCCCCCTCCCCCTTTCAGGTACTACTTCCTGTTATGGGAAAGTACCAGATACTGAAGGGTTTAAGCAGAGACAAACCAGCCAACAAAGTAAGTTTCAGATCAAAGAGGCATCAGTATCAAAGCCATACAGAAGATCGGAAAGTAGGAAAACAGCGTCAAACTACAGTCTATAAAGCCAAAGTTCTTTCACTGGATGTCACTAATAGGTTCCCAAAAAAGTTGACATAAAACAAGACATGGCTGTGAAACAGACCTCATGAGAGAGGTATAAAAAGTTTTTAAGCAAATGTGACTCCTTTCCTTAAGCCTCTTGAGCAACACCGATGTGGCCAACTATAAACTGGATAATCTGACAAGGCAGCATCACTTCAAAAACAGATTGGTGGCATAACATGTACAGCATAACTTTTGGCAGAAAATTGTTTCAAGTTACAAAGTCAGAGTAAACAGTACTTGTTACCCATTGACTTGCATAACTCAGTACACAACAGATAATGTCTACACTGACTTTGTAACCTCTAAAGTCTGTGCTATTTGAGTTAAATTTGTTGGCATAACTAGTAGGATTTGGGCCACAGGTAAACATCTGTTGTGTTACAGAGACCACGTTCAAATGCAAATATAATAATGATCTGTTAAATAGTGCTGAGGCAATGTATTAGTGTAAGCTGCTTGACTACTTTTGCTGAAAATAGATGCATCTAAATGAATCACACACCTTCCTCCCACAGTTTGCTTATCTGTATATCTGGGTGAGAAAAGTCACTTTGCTGGGTTCAAACTTCATAATAAACACGCCATGGACAGAAAACATATCCACCAAAATTCGAGTAGGGATTTGTTAATCACCCGAAAGAACAGACTGTAAATTATGCCGTTTGCCTTCTGCAGGCATAACAACACAACAGGATTTTGACCACTGACAGCCAATTCAAAAACTATGATTGCATTGACACATAGCTTGGGAAGGTGGGTCCATTCACACAGCCCATTCAGTGACAGATATACTCTTCTGTACACGAAAAAGTTGGGCTGCCCTTTGTTGGTCACCAACAAGACCAGGTAACATTTCAAATCCATGGCATACCGGTAATTGGTGTTTTAATCTCCAATTCAAAATATGTTATATTCAGTGTGTAACACTGCTGATGAAGAGCAAAGGGAAATCTTTCCTTGTTTTTGTCCACCTCTCCCTCATTATGTTAATTGAGGAGGACTGGCAATAAAGCAACAGACATCTCACAAAACAGAACTGCAGCATTGAGGTTGGACATTAATCTGCTACAAATCAAACCATGCAGCAAAAATGGAAGAACTGGGCAGTCAGCAAGCTCCTGTCACTGTGCCACAGTCACTCACTGTGAGCAGGCTTAGTGTCTCATACCAGAGCATGAGGTACATACAATATTGCTCTTAATTGTGCAAGATTTTATCAGTAGGTGAAGGCTGCTGTACAAAAGGCATACACCAACGCAGTCTATCCAAACTCCAAAACTGAGGGATTGGCAGAAGAGAAGCCACTTAAAACAACTACCAATGTAGACCTGAAGCTTTGACTATGTCCTCCAACCACCACTGCCCAACTATTCATTCATTCATTCATTCATTCATTCATTCATTCATTCATTCATTCATTCATTCATTCATTCATTCATAGTTACAACTTAACATTTACTACAGTGTGGGCACCCACTGGGAAGGACATTTTACTGTCTGATGCAAGAGATGGAGAGCAAAAAGCTTGTCTACTTAGCAGTGAGTCAATAGGACCTAGTCTAGTTAATTGGATATAGCTGGCTGGACAGCTGGAGTTAGGTATCTGGCTGCTGAGCCAGAGGTTGGGAATTTGATTCCCACTGTGCCTGCAGGGAGAAAAATGAGCCTGTGTGGCCTTGGGCAAACTGTACAGCCCTAGAGCACCTCCAGAAGAAGGGAAGGGTCAACCACTTCTGAGTACTCTCTACCTAGAAAACCCTGAAAAGGATTGTCATGTCAGAATTGACTTGATGGCTTATGATGATGAATTGTATATAAGACTGCAGCCTTCCGCAGCAAATATTCTAAAAGGCAAATGCACGTTGCAACAGCTGAACATAGTACTGTAATCCTAATAATCTGGAATGGGCAGAAAAGGGTTCAGAAGACAAGGCAGTATTGAGATTCTCTTTCATTCTCCATGGGGAGGAACAAACATATTACGCTAAAAAGTGTAATATGTTCATTGGTCCTCAGGATCCGCATTCTGAACCAACAGTTCATACAAATATGATTTTAGATAACCTTGCTGTTTCAAACAGGGGGCATATTCTACATTAGCCTCTGAAGCAACACGGGTATGAAGCAACTATTAAATGAGGATTCGAAGCCAATAATCCCATGGCAAAACAAATAACAATTCCCCCCAATTAAATATGCCACACTTAACTTTTTATTTGTGGCTTCCAAGTGCATTTGAGTGTGAATGTACAGAAAAGGATACAGCGCTCTGTAACGTTCCCCACAGAAAGGCCTCCAGGTGAACTGGCATTTTAAGTTCTTCCTAACCCAGCAGAAACCACGGTGGTTCCTGCTGCTTTGGTTTGTCTTAGGCTTTCATCTCACACTGGGGGAGGTTTCCGATCCCATTTGTTTCCCAGCTACTCTGGTTTGCCTTCCCAGGATTTACAAAGGGCCTGGGATTCAGGGAAATGAAAGCTCATTCGGTCTTCTCAGTCCCGTTCCCACCCACCCCCTTCGCAAATCCTTTCTTGCAACAGGTTCCCCCTCCATCCCAGATGTCCACAGTTGTTAAGCACTTTGCCAAGCAGAAGTCACTCCAAACAGCAGTACGCTTTTACCATCCACATTCCTAGGAAATTCTTGGCCTCGGGTACTTGTGGCGTCTCAGCCAGGCTCCAGTTTAAGCAGGCAACATTTACTTTGACATAAGCCTGTAATAATTGTTTATCCTTAACACACCCTTCTCTCCCACCCACATTCCTTCAAATAATTTAAGGACACCTTCATCCCTATATTCTCCACATTCAACACATTCCCCTTGGGGTTGGAAGATAAAAACACTTTTTCCTCAAGTACTGAACACGGTGTGTCAGACGTCCCGCATGGTGTGCATGCTTAGCTTGCCTATTGCCTCCATTCAAGGGTTTAGCTAGTTTTTGTTCAGTTTTTTTTTAAATCACCAGATTTGCTTGTTTAATTGTGGCAAATGAAAGTAACATATACATATGCTACAAGGCAGGATTATTATCTTCAGGTTTCTTAGCAATATTTACTGTCTATCTCTTAAATAATAATAACCAGGTGCCATTATGTCAATTATGACTTATGGCAACCCATAAGTCCCCAATGGGGAATTGAACCCCCAACCTCTGGCTCCACAACTAAGTACCTAAACCACTGGGATAGCCAGCCAGCCTGTTACATGTTATTTACTTGTTCACAGCCCATTCCTCTAATGAGCTTAAGACAGCCTACACAGCCCTCCTCTTCTCAGCAGATGGGGGAGGGAGATCCTTGACTAGCTGAAGATCATTCAGTGAATTTTATGGCCAAATGAGGGTTTGAACACAACGTTCCTGAGTCCTAATACAACACTCTAACCACTACTATGTCACACCAGCTCACATATTTTAGACTGAGTTTGAAATGCTTTAGAAGTATACTCAATCTAAAGCTTGCGGTATATATGCTTGGAGGCCCTGTCTGTCTGATTTTAAACTATCCAACCCTTGCACTGGGCAAATCCTGCCATGTTCTTCAAGCATCCATGTACAGCTTACATTGTAAGCAATGCAATCCAAACATTACAAATATGAACCTGGATATCTGCAGCTTCCTTTATATCAAGCACAAACTTATTACACAGCCTGAAGCCAAGCCACTGTGCCTTAGTCACCATGGATAATACAGACATAAGCACACCACTCTGTCCTACAGAGTTACTGTAAGAAAGCCAATACGAAACACTCCAAGCACTTAGAGAAAGCAGTATATAAATGCTAAATATTAAGCAATAGTTGGCTGGATAGCTCAGTGGTTTAGGTATCGGGCTGTGGGTCCAGAGGTTGAGATTCAATTCCCCACCATTTCTCTTGCAAGTACAGCCAACCTGTGTGGCCTTGGGCAAGCTGCACAGTCCCAGGATGCCCCCCAAAGAAGGGAACAGTAAACCACTTCGGAGTATTCTGTACTTGGAAAACTCTGAAAAGGATTGCCATAAGTTAGAATTGACTTGGCAGCACACAATTATTATTATTATTATTATTATTATTATTATTATTATTATTATTATTATTATTATTATTATTATTATTATTATTATTATTATTATTATTATCATTATCATTATCATTATCATTATCATTATCATTATTATTATTATTATTATTATTATTATTATTATTAAAGAAGTACTTTGAATGGGCCAATTTGGGTTTTTTCCCAACCCAACATCTCTTCTTTTATGTCCCAAAAACATACGTAATGGGATTATTTCGCAGACCTAACAAACGAGACAATCACTTGAGCAAAGTTAAATATCAGTTCCACAACTTTAAAGCAGAGAAGTTAAGCACATGTTTACATAGGGTTTTTTTTTCCTCCCTGAAATCAATGGAGACAATACTGTCTTGTATTCTTGAGAAATATTTCACTTTGGCTGGGTAGCAACCTTTATTTTTGGCAGATAGACATAAACTCGGTTTGATAAGAGAAAATCCAACCTGCACTTGTTAAAGTAGCAGTGCGAGTACACACACCGCAGTCAAACACATTTAGCGCAGCAGCGCCAGTTTTGCTTTCAAGTCTGTGTCTGCTGTAGTGAACAATGAAGGCAGTCAACTCTTCACTCACCACAAATGACTGCCTAAGCCAGTTTTTTTTTTGTACAATCCCGCCAAATTCCAAATGAATAGCTAATCTTTTCATTCCCTTTATTGCTCTAGATTTATAATCCGGTATGCAAGCAAGGTGGGTTCTCCTCACCCACCCACCACCCCACCCCCATCTGGCAGTGAAGTTCAGACAGCAGGTTTCACAATAGCCTTGTCTGTACTCATCCAATGTGTATTGAGAGACAGATAACCATGTCTCTCTTCTTAAAACAGGAGGGTGACACTGCCATTTGACACCAGTTATTTTATTTTTTTAAAAAAAAAACAGCCTGGAGAACATTACTTTTGGAGGATGATGAATTCCAAGATGGCTGGGGATTCTGGGAACTGCAGTCCCAAAAGGTAACATGTTCAGATGGGGGGGGGGGGATCAGCTAAATTCATTGGTCAAAAGGGAAGCAATGGGGCATTGCGCTCAGGAGACGCACACGCCTGGGTGGGCAAAAAAGGTGTGACCACAGATGTGCTCACTTCCCTCTCAAGAGATCTAGTGTGTCTGTTGCACAAACAGAAAATGAAATTTGAAGATAACTGGAGAATGGGGTTATAAAGGGGGGAGGTGGAGAATTCAGCCCATCTAGGAACTCACACTGGTGAAGAAGAAAAAGATCTCAGATCTAGAGCAATTGCTTTTGATTCAAGATAACACCTCCCCCCGCCCAATGTTGTAACACACCAGTTGTATGTCTGTGTTAACTCTGAAGCTGGTCCCCCTATGATCGACAGATAATTGACCAGATAGGCGGGATATAAATAAATAAATAAATAAATAAATAAATAAATAAATAAATAAATAAATAAATAAATAAATAAATAAATAATTTGGTTTACCCCCACAAAAAATGCACATGATTACAGTATAGCAAATGCAAAACTCACATATCACTCTGACCTATGAATTATTTGCAGAAACAACGTTCTGAGTCGAAGACCGCTTTTATCGAATCGTGGTTTTTTTTGGGGGGGGGGAGGATCACACAAATAAGGCAAACGTTCGCACTCTCCGAAAACTCTTCACCAGGCTGAGAAGTTATAAAAGTTGGGGTTCGAGCAGAAAGTCCGAATGTTGGGCGACCCGGATTACAGCCTCCCTCTTAGCAAGCCCGACGTGAACCTGCGCGCTCTGGGAGGGGGGGGGGGTGTCAGCCTGGCATGTTTTCTCTGGCAAACAAACACGCGGATGATGAGGAATAAAAGGAGAGCCTCCAGAGACGGGGATCGGGTGCGCGATCGCCTTTCCCCCCCCCCCAGAACTTCAGAGGGCAAAGATACCTGGATGGTCTGGTTGGGCTCGCCTCCTGCCACCGGCCCCCCCACCAGCTTGCAATACAAATCCTCCACCGGCCTGGGGTTCCGGGATCCCGGCTCTTCCTCGCCGCAGGTCGCCGTGGCCGAGATCCGGGTGCCTTCGGCCAGGTTGAAGTAAGGCGGGTGCAAGCTGTGGCCGTTCACGTCCGCGTGGAAAGAGACGGGTCGCCCTTCCGAGCCAGAGGGCACGGCGGCCGCCACCGCCACCGCCACCGCCGCCAGCAGCAGCGCCAGCAGCGCCCGGCCCCAAGGGTGGCCGCTCGCCATGGCCAAGAAGGATGCTTTCGCCAAGAAGGGAAATTAAGAAGAAAAAAGATGGGGGGGGGGCAGAGAAAGTCCAAGATGGGAGGAAAGGAAACAAGGATCGATGGGTCCAGGGGGGGTTGCTAGGGCTTCCCCCGTGCATTCATGGCCGAGGAGTCAAAAGCAGGAGGGGGAAAAAAAGTTAAAAAGCGGGGCTCCCCACCGAGGAGAAAGCGCCAAGGCGCACCAGAAAGTTTCGCCCGGGCGAGGAGCAAAAACCAGGCGCTCTAATCAAGTGATGAGAGATCAACCTGCGCCGGGTGGATCGCCGCCTCTTTCCCCCCCACTCACAACCCCACCTCCGCCCCCCGTCGCCGCCCCCGCCGATCCCGCGTGCGGCCGCTTGGCAAGTTTGGAAAAAGTTTTTTTTTCCTCTCTCTCTCTCTCTTCTGCAGCGGCGGCCCCCAAGGAGGGCGGGCGATGGGGAGCGGTTGCAAAGGGGGGGAGGGAGGAGTGGCCGCGGCGGGGATTATTCATGCTCTGATGCTGGCCATTGTGTCGGCCGCCCTTCGTGCCGGGCTCGCGTCCCGGGTTAACCCGTTCGCACACCGCCGCCGGTGAGAAGGGGCGGAGCGTCGTGGGAAACCGCTGCGTCGGGGGAGAGGAAAAGAAAGGCGGGGGGGGGAAGGAAGGAAGGAAGGAAACACACACACACACACACACACACACACACACACACACACACACACACGGCGCAAAGGCGTGCACAGAACCATACACACACACAGGCGCAAAAGCGCGCACAAAGCCACACACACACACACACTGGCGCAAAGGTGCGCACAGAACCACACATACACAAAAACACACATACACACAAACGGCGCAAAAACGCGCACAGAGCCACACACACACACACACTGGCGCAAAGGTGCGCGCAGAGCCGGCCTTCTGGAGTGGATAAGAAGAAAAAAAACGTGTGTGCAGTTTTGCGACCGCGAAAAAAAAAGTGTATTAAAATTGCCCCGTTCCACCTTTCTGCCGCGATCCTGCGCGCGTGTAAAAAAGAGGGAGCTCCGCTAAAGTCTGTGGGACGCAGCGCCAGGCTTAGGATCGGGTTGAGGCGCGCTGCCTGGGAAGTAAAGTGTTCCCTTGCCTAGCAAGCATCTTAAGCACTAGTCCTAATTAGAGTTGATCTATGGATGCAGCGGGGTGTACACACGCGTTGATTTAGCACGGAGGAATTGGTTCAATGGGCCAACGCTTCCTTGCGGGTAGCAATAGGATACTAGGCTTCGAAGCCTTTAAAAACTCCCTTACTTTTCTAGGCGGTGAGCATAGGACAGGGTTGTAAGGCTGTCTAAAGTTTTGTAACATGCCGGTAATTGGGAGAGTAAACTCCATTCAATTCAATGGATTGATCTTTGAGGAAAGGGTCCGGATGTAGCGCTTCTTGTGCGTCTCTGAATGTTCTGTGAGAAATAAAAAACAGAGAGTTGCCTTTGAAACAAAGGAACAGGTAATCCAGCCAAAATACACAAAAAGTAACGCAAGTATCATCCATGTGTCTAAAAAAGATTCTTAGAGCTTAATCCTATCCAAGTTTATTTGGAAGGAAGTCCCTTTTTATTCTGAATTTCTTTCCAAATATGGCTTTCATAAGAACACCTTAGAGACTTGCTACCCCACTAAATTCAAAGGAACTGCTTTCTAGATAAACATACATAGCCCTTGAGAATGCTGGTTTTTTTTTTCAAACACAACCACTGGAATTCCCCTGCCACTGGTCATGCTGAGAGGGGATTTAGAAATTGTAGCTCAAAGAAATACTAGTATTTCCAGGATCTGAGCATGCATACAATTGTGATGTCTGTGTGTATGTTTTATCTCGAGAAACAGACAGAAACTGCTCATCACCAGCAGAATTTCTTTGCAATCAAGGTTGCTATTCAGACATTATGGCTAAGTCATAGCAGGAATTCAGAGCACAGCCCTTTATGGTGCCAAAGACACTGGAGTCATCGAGAATGGAAGGCCATCTTCACATCTCAATCACATCTTTATTTATTTATTTATTTATTTATGAGAGAAATGACCATAACCAAGCTGATCTACAGACATGCCAAAAGCTAGACCACTGATTGTAGTCTGAAGATGTGTGCATGGCTAGTTACATGTCATACAGTTATTCCCAAATGCTTCCCTGCACTTAATTCCTTCTTCAGGCATTCAGAACTAGGTAGGATACTCACAGGCAGCATTCTAGTCCCATCCTTACCATTGTCACCTTATGCTGATGGAGGGAGAGGGCTCTGAAGATGCCAAGTCACTGCTATCCATGCAGATTCTCTGTGGGAATCAGTACCTGAGGTAGGAGGGTGGCAGCAGTGATGAGAGAGGAGATGGGGCTGATATAGCCCCCTCTGCTTATGCTCATTCTACCTGGTTTAGAACACCTGAATAAAGTTTCTTTCAATGACTGAAATCCAGTAGTTGCAACAAGAGGGGGCTTATTGAGTCAGTAGGGGTTTGGTGAATCAACTCTTCTATAGGTTCCAGTGATTCAATGGGCCTACTCTATTCAAGACTCACTCCTGGATTTCAGACATTGTACGTAAAGAAACAAATTTGGGATAACCAGCACTTATTTGCAGGAGACTGCTTTTATGATTTTTGCTCTCATTGTAGTAAATTATCAGTGCAATAGCAGTAAACAGTTCTAGCAGTTCGATATCACTGAAATTGGTGTAGCTGCATGTGGGATTTTCAGTTTGGTAGGGCACTTTGAATTTGCTCCTGAGGTTTATGGGCCACATATTCATAAACATAAAATAATGATTAGAGGGGATGGTATAAATCCTCTTTCAATACTCATTAACTGGCAGAACAAACAAGGTTGCTGCTTGTCATCCTATTTGCTCAGACCATTAACTACTTTACTGAGAGAAGACAAATCCAGTACAGTAGTTCAGGTTAATGGACAAAGATGCGTACTAAAATTATTTACAGATGACATGGCAGTCTCAATTTCTAATCCTAGGACTTTAAAGAACCTCATTGACTATGAGGCAGCAATAGGTCTAACAATTAAGTTCTACAAGAGTCAAAACAAAACACGACCACCTGACAACTAAAACTTGATATTTTGTTTACAACACACTGTGTTTTGTACTTCGACAATGAAAATGCTTTTAAAAGTACAGCCTGAACCTAGTTGTTTTCAAATCAATCTACCATTTCTCAAGCTCTGGCAGAATAAGATCAATGAATTATAAACAATCTTGACATATGAATTAATGTCTTGCTTGGGATCTGTAAATGTAAAGCTCAAAATTATCAAAAGTAACAGATGAATGGAAGCAAAAAGAGGTATTGTAACCTTATAGTGCTATCTTTTGGGAAATATAAATCCATTTATGTAGGTTTTTATATTATTACTAGACTAGCAGATATGTCTGGTAGGAATTTCCTAAGATAGCAAGAATAGTCAAAATATAAATGTTTATCAACCTTTTCCCCCTTAACCCAGGAAAATAAGTGGATGCGAAATCTATGGGGTTTTATATTATGGCTGCACATTCACTAGCTTTCTATCATCATAAAACCTGCATGAACAAATAAGGAATGTTTACAGTAAGAAGAAAAGGAAAATTCTTAAAAGTTATAAATATGTGGAGATAACACACACACACACACACACACACACACACACACACACAAGCAACAAGGCATTCAACACATCATCACAACTCCACACCGCTTTGAGCATCAGACATCTAAGAACAACAATTAACATGAATTTTCCTCCATAGATTTTAACTGGTTTGGCTGGATGAGAATATTAGTTAATCATTTTTCTGTGTGATCGTCAAAGAAGAAGAAGAAATAAGAGCAGGTTTCTTCATATGCTACTTAGCAGATGATATAAGAAACACTGGGTATTTCACCAGATAATCTGGTGTATTGCTTCACCAAACTTGAAGCCTGCTTGAAAAGTCTCTATACTACTGAAATATCCTGCCTTGAAGGACATCAAGAGCTTTATGAAACTGTCACAGCCTCCAGCCTCCAGCTATTCCTCTGCTGACCCCAAGCTGCTTGAGATTGTATTGACATGACATCCTGACTTTCAAGTGGAGTTTTTCATGAACTTCAGGATAGCTCAGCAAGAACCCCTGGTTTCATATGGCAAAGAAGCATTCAACCACAGCGACGGAGCCCATTCAATTAGGAGTGACTTCCTGGAGTGCTTTCAAAACTTCATTTAACTTCTGCCACTTTGGAGAGTGTTTTCTTTTCAAGCTTAGAATGAAATCATAAAAGCAAGTTTTGTATTCAGAGGCAGCGGTTCTTAATTCAAGGCCAAAACCCTTTCAACCACATTAAATGTGGACAGTTCTGTTTAAGTCCAAGTTAGAAGATAAAGGCAGGAAGTTCTCAAAATGTGACAGAGCCAGCTGCCTGAAGACAAGATGTTGAGTTTTCTGTAATGTAATAGATATACTTCCGGTCTCATGCCCTCCAACTGTACTTATTTAATAGGCAGAACCCCTCCCCCCACCCCCCAGGTATTTTATTTCTGGCATGTACTGAAATTTAAAACAGGAATATATCTCTAAATAGTTCTTACTGACTGATCACAATTGGAAGTATTTTATTTGACAAAGCCAACACTGGCATATACTAAACTCTGACATTCTAGAACTCTCAACAACATTTTAAAAGCTATGAATATGTGTGCATGTTGTTATTTTTTGAAGACTGCTGTTATTACATTTAAGCACAAAAAAAGCTCCTAGGAAATGTATATCCTAAAACAAAAATGTTGAACATAAAACAAGTGTAGCTATTTTATTCTCTCAGAAGAAGTAGAAGTTATGTAATGCCAGTGAATGTTTTTGTAATTTTGATTCAGTGTGTCTGGTATTTTTTAATAAGAATAATAATATCTCGCTTATGGATGAAACATACTTCATCAACATCACGGCTTTGTGAACAAGATCAAGACATTTCACACAGTATTATAAGCAGTTACAAATTCCAGAAATAACATCAACAGAGGTATAAAAATTGCAGTATTAGGAACAGGATCTATACTATGGTGATATTATTTAACATATAACAACACCAACAAATCTAAAAATTTAACATATACTTTGGTTTTTTGTTAAAACTTGTATCTATTGTATAATACCAATCAGCGCTTTTATAATTTTGATGTACTGTGCCTGGTATTATTGAATAATTATTGCCGTCAAGTCAATTCTGACTTATAGCAACCCTTCCCAGTGTTTTCTAGGTGGAGACTAGAAAGAAGTGGTTTACCATTTCCTTCTTTCGAGGGGCATCCTTAGACTGTGTAGCTTGTTCAAGGCCACAAAGGCTAGCTTTTCTTCCTAGAGGAACAGAGAGGAATCAAAGTCTCAGCCTCTGACTCTGCAGCCACATACCTAAACCACTGAGCTATCCAGCCAACCACATGATATATAGCCAGGGATATACAAATTCTCATGCAGTGTGCAAGGCAGTTTGGCATTAAATTCAGTGTTATTCAGTGAAGAACCTATATCTGACAGCTACATGACTAGCATTCTTGTATCTTCTCCTTTTTTTTCCTCAAATGAACCATCAGGAGATAGAGAAACCTAATTTTAAAAAATTATTACATTCATTAGTTTTCAGTGTCTTTAAGGCAAGTTTCTAGATCTCATGATGCCTTGAAAACAAACAGGAATACGGGCCAAAATTATGTTGCTAATCCTTTGATTAGACTCATTGACTCAGTGGGATTTGTATATTACCAGTCAACAGCTTATCCAGTAGTCTAGATGAGCATCAGGATACAGGCTCTTGGCCATATATGTAATGTGAGAAATGTAATAATCAGATACCGGGTTCTTCAGTATTTCTAGCTCATCTTTCCCACATGGGTAGAAGATGCTGAATATGTTTATCAGGCAAATGAACTGCCCTTTGGCTATATCATGTACTTGAATCAATGGTGATGTCCCATTTTTAGGGCTACAAACTTACACAGGGCAGTCTTGGGCCTGTGCCACCAGCCCTCCTCACAGCTGTGCATGTCAGTTTTGAATGACTGCATCCAGCTGTACCTATACTAGGAGGAAATGCTCCCTTGAACTCAGCAGACACACTGCACCTTTGGTAATATGTGCACCATCTACTGAGTGACAACTGTCACAACTCAGAGCAATTGTTGCACTCTCTATTTGCACCAATATTTGCAGAGAGTCCAGAGAACTAGATGATTCTGAGCTATGCTGTTCTTGTATACGGGATATTTTAATGTAAACCTTCTGGTCTGTTAGCCCTGTTTGCTGTTTCCTATGGACTTACAAAACCCCATTCAATTGTCCCCTGATTGCCAAATTAGACATGATGACTAAGGATGTCACGTCTTTTTTCCACAAATAAGAAGCACTCAGAGGGGGGCTGGCGGGTTAGACTACAAGTCTGAGAATCTCCCAACCAGTCTCAGAAGGCTGGCTGAGGAATTCTTCTTCTAGTAAAAATAAAATAAAATAAACCAAAACCAAACCGATACACAACCCAACAAAGCAAACCAAAAACCTACCATTCCCATCTCTTTTAAAATTCTCCAACTTAAAACAAAAAGCAAAGCGTAACAGGCTGGATCTAAAGAAAGCAAGCCCGGGAAGGCTGCTTAACTCTTTAGCCCCTTCCTGTCCTTTTCTTCCGCTCAACTTCTCCATCTCAAAGCAATTTTTTCCTTCTGTGGCAGGGGAACATAATGGGAGCCTTCACTCTTCTCAGCAGGTGGGAAAACAGCTTAGAGGTAGTTGCAGACCTCAGTTCAGAAATGATAGGGAAGGAAAAAGTTCAAGAGCCTATCTCCCTCTCTTCTTGCCTACACCTCTCATTTCCCCTCATGCCTGACTGAGATCTCAAATATATCCTTCTCTGTTCAACAAAAACTCTTCCCTGTTCAACAACAAAAATCGAACACACCTACCGTGTTTCCCCCAAAATAAGACAGGGTATTATATTAATTTTTGCTCCAGAAAATGCAGTAGGGATTATTTCCAGGGGATGTTTTGTTTTTTTCATGTACAACAATCTACATTTATTCAAATACAGTCACACCTTCTTCTTCTGGTTGCTGCACAAGGGTTGAGGGTGGGGTTTCACTTAACTGGGGCTTATTTTGGGGGTAGGGCTTATATTACGAGCCTCTTGAAAAATCATACTAGGGCTTATTTTCAGGTTAGGCCTTATTTTGGGGAAAACGGTAGTTTGTATTCGGGAGGCAGAGAACAAGGAGGCACAGGGCTTCATCTGACTCTTAGAATTTGCAACATATAGTTTCTGGCTATACATCGAGCACAAACAGTGAGTGGTGGGTATTGCACGTTTGCTTTGTTACCTTTTGTTTTCGTTTCGGGATCCACAAAGCATGAAGCAGTGCTTCAAACATAAGTTCGAATGCTACCTTGTGTGTGTAGCTCTTGTACATCTCCATCTAGATCAGTGGTTCTTAACCTTTGTTACTCGGATGCTTTTGAACTGCAACTCCCAGAAACCCCAGTCAGGATAGCTGGTGGTGAAGGCTTCTGGGAGTTGCAGTCCAAAACTCCTGAGTAACCCAAGGTTAAGAACCAGTGATCTAGATGATCTCCAAAGGCTCAGCATGACAGCTCTATGAATTGCTGGCCATTCTCTGTCCTAGCTAGGATGGATAGAAATCAAGGTCTGAACATCTGGAGGGCACCAAATTTTTTTTGGAGGCGGGAGGCTAGCTTCACTGGGGAGGGGAGAATTAGATCTTTTTTAAACAGGGCAGGGCAACTGAAGCTTTGCCCAGGGGCACCAAAATGTAGAGGGTACCAAAATCTAGAGTGTTTTTTTTTTAAAAACAACTTTTTAGTTTTATTATTACACATTTAACATTAAAAAACCAAAATTAAATTGAACTTACGAAATAAAAAAGAAAAATCAGAGCAAAAAAAAAGGATAAATGCAGGAATATACTCACTATAAACCAGCATTATAAAATTACAAATATAGTTTCACTGCATAGATCTTATATTACGCATGTAAACCAGTACAGGACTTCCAGAAGTCCAGGTAAGCGTCCTTGTGAAATTATATGATTCTCGTTCAAATTAAACTAGTGCTCACAAGTCCTCCAACCATTGTGTAGGGCAGTGGTTCCCAACCTTGGGTAACCGAGGTGTTCTTGGACTGCAACACCCAGAAACCCTGACCAGCATGGCTGGTGGTGAAGGTTTCTGGGAAATGCAGTCCAAGAACACCTGGATTAACCAAGGTTGGGAACAACTGGTGTAGTGGAGGAGGGATGTTTATCCCTCCAGACTTGGAATATGAATCAATATCTAGAGTTGAATCTACTGGTGAATGTTAGGAAAAATAAATGGCAGTACTTCCCAGTTCTGTTCACCCGCCCGCATTCTTTTTTGAAGGCATAAACTTTCCGCTGATTTTTGTTTTTGTTTTGTTTTCTGGATGCGGGATTATCACATTCTACTTTTTCTTGCTGGAGGCTCAGACCTTTTGCTCAGAATAGAATAGGTAGAAGGCAGTACTCCTTACCCCAGGTGTCAAAATAGCTAATTACACCTCCGATTTTAGTGGGCATTGTTGCCCTTTGCTTGTCACATCTCTGTTGTATCAGGTTAATGCACAGCAGAGAGGGACTAAAATATAATAATTAACACGCTCCCTCAGATTGTATTTGGTTCAAGCAAGAAAGCAATGACATTTAAACATAAAATTAGCAACAAAACAGGAAATGGATTAGTTAAAAACTTCCAAAGGAAGAATACAAAAAACTGAGTCCTTAAGATTGTTTTAATTCCCCCTGGTCATAACCTAGTGACACATAATTAATGTTCTCTCCAAAATCTAGAATTTTTTTGTAAACTATTTAAATCTGAAGTAAGCACTAAAATCAAACAAGCTTATAAAACTTATAGGAGCAAATGAGCCAAAGAAATACATACGATACATTCTAGTCCTGCCAATGGCCTGTATCTGACTTATAATTGCTTCAGAAATGAAAGGTATGGTTGCAAAAAGTTCATACGAAAGCGGAACTTAGTTTTAACGTGTTCTATCAAAAATGTGAGAACCTGCCTTGATAGGGCTGTCCGTTTAGTCCCAGCATAATGTATTCTGATTCGCCACGCCTCTCTGGGGTCTCCCACAGGGTTTCCTCCCCATCACCACCTGTCTCAAGGGTTGGCAACTTCAGAATGTCAAGAGAGCTAATTTTCAAATCACAGGATCTACTAGGGGCCTTGGCAGCCCCCGCCCCGGGAACAAAAAGTATAGAAAATCAAAACCAAATGTTGTCAGGAGTCTATCTCCGGTTTTATTTTTCTGGCTGAGGGGATTCAGGGGGCCTGGACCTCATTTTATTTCAAAGCTACTCTCCTTTTGGGGGGGGGGGTCTTAAGGGGTGGAAACGTGCAATTTACTTGCAGATTTTTTTTAAAATGGAGGGGACTTCCAGGAGCTACAGAAAGATCCTGGATCTCACACTTCACCTTCTTCTAATCTAACCGATCCTTTCAACTGCAGATTCTAGAGTTCCAGTGAAAGAGCTTTTTCATACAAAACATACACTCTACCCCAGGAGTGCATCAAGTGTAGGATTACAAGTCCATTCCCCACCATTGGGTATGTTATCTAGAGCGGATGACGAATCCTAAATGTTTAAGAAATATCTATGAAGATCAAAGTTTCACGTGATACCAAGGAAACCAAATATTTTTTTTCCAGTGAAGTCGAAGAAAATTGCAGTGTTTTCAGTACAGAAATTCAAACTTTTTTTTTTGACATTAGCAAATAGGCTATTGATTTCCATGAGAGAATGTTCCTTGCCATCTTGCAACTTGTAGGCTCAGTCTTGGAACATCGATAGTAACTAAGGACAGTAGTAAACAAGATCGTAAGGATTGGTAAACAATAATGCATTTTTTTTTACATTCAACATGGATAGTCTTTTGATATCCCTCATGTAGACATATGGAAAATATCCAGCCATGCTTAAAGTGTTTAACTTTTTTTTAAAAGAAAATATGAATAGTAGTCTGCTCGATACAGGACATCTTTCACAATGAGTCCAACAATTCTTTGCTTTGAGCACTTGAACAATCTTGGTTGATTGAAGGAAGACATGCCTCCACTTCTGCCACTTGACAATCTATATGCACCTCTATCCCTATAAGTTGCTCAAAATTACTAAAAGTAAATTTGTTAAAAAGGGTCCATCTATACATATAGAAAACAACGTATGCTCACACCTTCAGTGGGATCTGAATATCTTTGCTGGGTTGTCTAGATCCAGAATTAGACATCCTTAGAGTAAGTCCACTGAAATCAGTAGAAGTTATTCATGATTCACTAAATTTTTAAGCAGCAGCTCCAAGCTGCTATTGACTCTAGTTCAGCTGAACGTCATATGAAGATAACTTTTATATTGGACAAAATCCTGTTGTGCAGTTGCACAAATAATGTAACTTTTAGACGTGGCCTGCCATAAGTTAAAAAAAATTATATACACGTTATCTATTGCATGATTCAGTATCCAACAGATAAGGCGATTGGAGATTACTTAGGTCAATATGCATCTCAATGTTACACTGTTTGTATAACTGGGCAACAGGATTTCAGCCACTGAGTGGAAACATTGCTCTGTTCTGCCCAGTATTTTTTTTTTCATTTGATGCTCTGTGCCTGTCTGAAGTTTCAAGCAAGGGTCGTTCCGCAAATTATTTCAAACTGGGATACTTAAGGACGAACATGGGATCTTGTGTGTACAAAGAATCAACTCAGATACGGTACGGAACTTTGGCCACCCACAGTGAACTTAAGTGCATAGTTGACATGGAGTTGCTTTATGTTCTTTTGATTATTTTCCAGCCTATACTATTTAAGTCTCACCAAATCTTTTGATCAAGAACCTCTCTGTATACCGCTCATGTTTCCGCAGTGCACATGTATTTGACAGCACCACCTGGCTGCCTTCACACAGCATTTGCTACTATCTGGCTTTAGCCATCTCACCATTAGTTTAAAACATTTCCCTCCACGAGTTAATTTAATAGCCACACATGGGCTGTTAAATCACCAGGATTTGTTTCTGCTAAAGGAAACGAATGAAAGTCTTGGAAGAGAAATCATTAACTCACTTTGGCAGGTCCAAGTTGTTTTTCAAGACCTGACAAGAATGAAAGGGGGGAGGATGTAATGGGTAATATACAGAGAATGCCCCCAAGTCTTAAAGAAACAGAACAGGTAGCTTTAAATTTTATGAAATGATCTTTTGTTGCTGTTGGTGAATATCTCCCATCTTCAAATTTTACTTTCCCTGTGTGTTTAGTCGTTTAGTCGTGTCCGACTCTTCGTGACCCCATGGACCAGAGCACGCCAGGCCCTCCTGTCTTCTACTGCCTCCCGGAGTTGGGTCAGGTTCATGTTGGTTGCTTCGCAGACACTGTCCAGCCATCTCATCCTCGGTCGTCCCCTTCTCCTCTTGCCATCACACCTTCCTAACATCAAGGTTTTTGCCAAGGACTCTTTTCTTCTCATGAGATGGCCAAAGTACTGGAGCCTCAGCTTCAGGATCTGTCCTTCCAGTGAGCACTCAGGGTTGATTTCCTTTAGAATTGATAGGTTTGTTCTCTTTGCAGTCCAGGGGATTCTCAAGAGCCTCCTCCAGCACCACAATTCAAAGGCATCAATTCTTCGGCGGTCTGCTTTCTTTATGGTCCAGCTCTCACTTCCATACATCACGACAGGAAAAACCATAGCTTTGACTATTCGGACTTTTGTTGGCAAGGTGATGTCTCTGCTTTTCAAGATGCTGTCAAGATTTGTCATCGCTTTCCTCCCAAGAAGAAGGCGCCTTTTAATTTCAGGGCTGCTGTCTCCATCTGCAGTGATCATGGAGCCCAGGAAGATAAAATTTGACACTGCCTCCATATCTTCCCCTTCTATTTCCCAGGAGGTGATGGGACCAGTGGCCATGATCTTAGTTTTTTTGATGTTGAGTTTCAGACCATTTTTTGCACTCTCCTCTTTCACTCTCATTACAAGGTTCTTTAATTCCTCCTCACTTTCTGCCATCAGAGTGGTATCATCTGCATATCGGAGGTTGTTGATATTTCTTCCGGCAATCTTAATTCCGGCTTGGGTTTCTTCCAGTCCAGCCTTCCGCATGATGTATTCTGCATATAAGTTAAATAAGCTGGGGGACAATATACAGCCTTGCCGTACTCCTTTCCCAATTTTGAACCACTCAGTTGTTCCATGACCAGTCCTAACTGTTGCTTCCTGTCCCACATATAGGTTTCTCAGGAGACAGATAAAGTGGTCAGGCACTCCCATTTCTTTAAGAACTTGCCATAGTTTGTTGTGGTCCACACAGTCAAAGGCTTTCGCATAGTCAATGAAGCAGAAGTAGATATTTTTCTGGAACTCTCTGGCTTTCTCCATAATCCAGCGCAAGTTAGCAATTTGGTCTCGAGTTCCTCTGCCTCTTCGGAATCCAGCTTGTACTTCTGGGAGTTCTCGGTCCACATACTGCTGAAGCCTACCTTGCAGGATTTTGAGCATAACCTTGCTAGCGTGCGAAATGAGTGCAATTGTTCGGTAGTTGGAGCATTCTTTGGCACTGCCTTTCTTTGGGATTGGGATGTAGACTGATCTTTTCCAATCCTCTGGCCACTGTTGGGTTTTCCAAACTTGCTGGCATATTGAATGTAGCACCTTAACAGCATCATCTTTCAAGATTTTAAATAGTTCAACTGGGATGCCATCACCTCCACTGGCCTTGTTGTTAGCCAGGCTTTCTAAGGCCCACTTGACTTCGCTCTCCAGGATGTCTGGCTCAAGGTCAGCAACTACATTGTCTGGGTTGTCCGGGATATCCAAATCTTTCTGATATAATTCCTCTGTGTATTCTTGCCACCTCTTCTTGACGTCTTCTGCTTCTGTTAGGTCCCTCCCATTTTTGTCTTTTATCATGTTCATCTTTGCGCAAAATGTTCCTCTAATATCTCCAATTTTCCTGAACAGCTCTCTGGTCTTTCCTTTTCTGTTATCTTCCTCTATTTCTTTGCATTGTTCATTTAAGAAGGCCCTCTTGTCTCTCCTTGCTATTCTTTGGAAGTCTGCATTCAATTTTCTGTAACTTTCCCTATCTCCCTTGCATTTTGTTTCCCTTCTCCTCTCTGCTATTTCTAAGGCCTCGTTGGACAGCCACTTGGCTTCCTTGCATTTCCTTTTCTTTGGGATGGTTTTCGTTGCTGCCTCCTGGACAATGTTACGAGCCTCTATCCAAAGTTCTTCAGGCACTCTGTCCACCAAATCTAGTTCCTTAAATCTGTTCTTTACTTCCACTGTGTATTCATAAGGGATTTGGTTTAGATTATACCTGAGTGGCCCAGTGGTTTTTCCTACTCTCTTCAGTCTAAGCTTGAATTTTGCTATGAGAAGCTGATGATGAAGCTTTCCCTCATTTCGTAGAATTAATCACAGTTTAGACAGTACCTTGATACTATATTTTATAACCCTAACAATGGCTTTCTGTTAAATGAGAATTTAAGGCCAAGGTTTGAAATAAGTTCCCAAACAATGGGAAGAGAACAGAACAGAACTTGAAAACTTTCATTACCTGGAAACCCCTAGCAGGCTGGAGGATTCAGGGAGCTGTGATGCAATCAGTCCATCAGTTTCCAAGGGAGGACAGTGAGCATTAACTAGAAGTGTCTCAGTTTCTATATTTGGTCTACAACTACCATAACAATGCTTTCTGGGAAATTCTGGGAGTTAAAGATGAAAAACACAGATCTTAACACCACTTGTGTTAATTGCAAAAGTCTCAGAACCTTTGTGGTACAATGGTTAGTGTTTCAGCCTACCACTCTGGTGACCCGGGTTCAAATCCCCATTTGACCATGAAATTCACTGATTGACCTGGGGCCATTCATGGTCGCTCAACCTCATCTAACCTGACAAGGTTCTGATGAAGATAAAGTGGGAAGTCATGAACCTTTCCTTGAGCCCACTTCAGTAAAGGTGAAATACACATGCAATAAACAAACAAACAAACAAACAAACAAACAAACAAATAAATAATCTATATAGACACAAGGATTACCTCCCTTTCACATTACACATTGTGCATCCAGACTGCTGTGTATATGTCAGAGCCGCTATACATACATGCTTATTTTATTTGCAATCCACCCTTCTTTCAATGCATTTGGACAGACTTAGTTCAGAGTCTAGATTTACTCTTTTCCTCATTGTAACAACTCTGAGATAGGCTGAATGAATTAGCACAGGTATAGGATTCCAATAACTTACCTTCTGTTTATAGGTCACCTTGCTTCCCAAATTGGGAAAAGGAAGCTGCCTTCGAAACTGGTGTGAAAAGCTGCCATTGGGAGCACTCGATTGTGAGTTTTTCATAAATAAAAACAGGCTTTTATCAGTTTAAAGCTAATTTGTGTGATAGATATTGGTTTTAGAATTTAGTTTCTCCCCCCACCCCCGAAAACTTAATTGCACTTATTTCTAATTTAAACTTTTTACAAATTCAATTTTTAGGTAAAAGGGGGCTGTAGGAGGGTAAAAGAGATGTAAGAAGGCACAAACATTTCTCAAAAATTGAAAAAGGACCTGATGCTGAAAGGTTTGGGGAACCCACTAATCTAGAAGAAAACCTAGAAAGATATCATTGTTTAATTCAGCTGTGACATCTTCAACTTCCTGATGGGTGTGCCGATTGAAGAATTTAAGAAGTCAACTTTTATTCATTCACAAACTTTGCCACTTTGAAAGTCTGGTCCTCTTTTATGATTTTTAAACCTAAACTTCATTTCCAAAATCCCAATCAAATGGGAAGTCCCCATTATGCCTCCTTAGAAAATTCAATTAACTTTTAATGTTACACCGTACCTTTCTGTGTAATCAAATTACTTCAAGGTCCACACAAAGCCAGAACAGGTGTTTCTTTCATTCATGTTGTCTGTCTACCTGGCAAAAGCCCAAATAGGGTTATTTTAAGCTTATGCTGTACACAACACATGGACATGTATCTTGAGGCAGTCCTGAAGCTGGTTCATTACAAAGCTGAACACAATTTTACTTTATTTTCCTTGTATCTGATGCAAACAGCTGCTTTCTAACTCTTAACTAAGTCACTGTCTGCATTTATGCCATATAGGTTATGACAAGTGCTAGTAATAAACCTAATGCAAAGCATATGAGCATTTCAGTAGAGCAGACATTATACAGAAAGCTTAGAAAGATACAAATTTACCTGTAGCTTCTGTCACCTCTAAATTGAACCAGCTGTAGCGAATACCCTGGAAGACAGAAACAAAATTCAAAATGATCTAGATATGCTTGAGCACTGGGCTGAAAACAACAGAATGAGATCCAACAAGGATAAATGCAAAATACTGCAAAGAAACCGAATGCAATGTCACAAGATGGGGGATCCCTGACTCAGCATTACTACAAGCGAGAAGGATCTTGGAATTGTTGTAGATCACAAGCTGAATATGAGCCAACAGGGTGATGTGGCTACAAAAAAGGCAAATGCTATGTTAGGCTGCATTAATAGAAGTATAGTCTTCAAATCCAGCAAGGTCCTAGTTCCCTCTATTCGGAACCAGTTCGGATACACACTAATGGGTGACTGGCAAGCTGACTAACCACGAGGAGGGACATCATGAAAATGTAGAAGCCAGGACAGCTCGACCTATTGCAGTCTGAGCCTTGGGCTGGACATCCAGGCGGTAAAGCGAGGTGAGGATAGAGTGGTGCATGTGGCAGTGTGGCAGACATCTGTGATGTCCATTCCACAGAGAAAGGCTGTTGAGGATGCAGTGAGGTCTCACTGATTTTGGAAGAGGAGTCTGTGCCAAATCATAGGGAAGACGGATGGTCCGGACTATCCATCTAGAGATGGTCTGAGAGGAAGCTGGTGCTCTGAAGGCGGAGCCAACAAAGGTGCCAAAAAGATGTTGTGAGGCACAAAAAGTGGTCATGCGATGCACATGATATGACAGAGCACGCTTCACGTCTAGAGCGTGCAGAGCTCTCTCAAGCAGTGAAGATGGTGTGGGAAAGAAAACAGGAAGGACAGCTGGCTGGTTCAAATGGAAGGCAGAAAATACCTTAGGCAAGAAGGTAAGGTCTGGCCGCAACGTTACCTTGCAGAAAGGAGGATCCGCTCTTAGTGTAGCCAGTCCTCCAGCCCTGCAAGCTAGGGTTACCGCCAGGAGAAAGGCAGTTTTGAGGTTTAGCAAGTGGAGCGATCCTCAGTCGAGCATGCTGTCCCACAGCTGTGGTAGATGCCATCAGCCCTAGGAGTCGCTGGACTTATAGGACAGGGAACCACACGCCTGAAGAAAAGGAGAATAACAAATCATGCATTTTCACAGACTTGTTGTCAGGGAAAAGAAAGCCTGCTTGAAGAAAGCATCCAAGGTCACATTGATACAATTAAGTAAATATTACACATTCGAATCTAGTAATTAGAACAAATGGCACACCATGAATACAAACATAGTAATAGTAAGTACTCGGTTTCCCCAAAAGTAAGACCTAACCTGAAAATAAGCCCTAGTATGTTTTTTCAGGATGCTCGTAATATAAGCCCTACCCCCAAAATAAGCCCCAGTTAAGTGAAACCCCACCCTCAACCCTTGTGCAGCAACCAGAAGAAGGTGACATGACTGTATTTGAAAAAATGTAGACTGTTATACATGAAAAAAAAATAGAACAGCCCCTGAAAATAAGCCCTAATGCTTTTTCTGGAGCAAAAATCTATAAGACCCTGTCTTATTTTTGGGGAAACATGGTATTAATATTAATACTAATCCACAAACACCAGCAGAGCTTCAACCACAAAAAAAAGTCTAAAACTCTACAAAGCCTGGCTCCCAGCACTGAAAACTACAGCCTGAAAAAGGTCAATGAGCTCTACGCAACCACAAGGACCAGTGCACACAAAAGACCAGCTATCGACACCCATCAATCACAGTGACAGATCATCTCTCCCCTCCTTATCACAACAATACACCCATAACAAAAATACCCTGATCACCATAATCACCCAGTCTCCTGAAAAGGACAAAAAAACCCTTATCCCTCAACTACAAACACTCAACTATCCCACACACTACACAAGAACACAGACAGAGTTCTAACTCCTGTCCTCTGAAGATGCCAGCCACAGAGACAGGTGAAACGTTAGGAAGAAAAGCCTTCAGAACACAGCCAAATAGCCCGAAAAACCTACAACAACCAATTAATACCAATACTTCTAACATTAAATGGCAGGTGTTATGACCTTATTTCTCATAAAAGTACAGGCAGTTTTATTGCTTGTAATAAGTTGCATCCAAGCTCCATAATGTAAAGATGCTAATAAAAAAACAAATTAATAACCAGTCTTGTGAAAACAAAACAAAACAAAAAATTACAGCCATAATTTTGTTCAAGCAGTTCTTAATGTCAAGCATTGTTTGCTTTTATAAACCAAGCCTGGAAATAAATTAAGATAAATGGTGTTCTGTAAATGAAAGGGGGGGGGGAGCTTGGATTACATGCTGCTTTTTCTCCACCTGCTTTTCTCTCCCCTGAATATGTTTTCTCAGATAAAATGGAGCAATTACATGTCTGAAGTATGACAGCTGTTGAAAGAATTTCCTCGACACAATGTGTTTTTCTTAAAATATTTGAAATGAACATTTTTTCCCCATTCAGCTCAACATTTATTGTTTTATTAAACAAGGGGCCAGCAAGTAAGACATCACAATGGCAAAACAGTGCAATGAATTATGGTTCAACAATGCTTTCTATCATCACAGTTGTGTTAAATACTTGGCTAAGCCAAAATTCAGATTCAGGAGAATGTGGTTTACATGGTAAAATGTGTCTGAAGATCTGGATTGCAGCTGATGAAAACTCACACTGAAATATATTTGTTTGTATCAAAGGTGACACAATAATTCTGTTTTTATGTCTCTTATTGCACAAACACAGCTCACTCTCTACTAGAAGAAATCATGGCATATTTGTTTATATTTATTTATTAGATTTATATACCGTCCATCTAGAACGTGTCTAGTCTGGGCAGTTTACATATAATAGAAAAATAAACTAAGATAAAATTCAAATTAGTCCAAGGTGGGAAAGGAAGAAAAGAAGAAAAAGAAGAGAGAGAGAAAGAGAGAGAGAAAAGAAAAAGGAGATATAGGCTAGGTAATGGCTGTAGGGAAGGCCTGCCTGTATAGCCATGTCTTCAGGTTAGTCTTGAAGGCTCTCAGCGAGGGAGCCAGGTGGATCTCTACAGGTAAGTTGTTCCAGAGGCGAGGGGCCACTGCCGAGAAGACCCGATTTCTAGTTTTTCCCCACTGGGCCTCTCTTGGCATTAGGCCCCTCAGCTGCCCAGCCTGACTGGAGCGGGTAATATGTGTAGAACTGGGCAGAAGAAGGTGCTCTGCCAGGTATCGAGGTCCTAAACTGTTACAGGCTTTATATGTAATAGTTAGCACTTGAAATCAATGCGGAAGCGAATAGGTAGCCAGCATAAGGCGGCCAAGGTGGGGGAGATATGATGAAATCTTTTCACCCCTGTTAATAGCCTGGCCGTCGTGTTTTGGACCATCTGTAGCTTCTGCAGCAATCTCAAAGGAAGCCCCATGTAGAGAGCGTTACAGCAGTCTATTCTTGAGACTAAGAATGCATGGACCAGTGTGGGGACTGCCCCCGTGTCCAGATAGGGATGCAGCTGGGCGGTCCGCCAAATGTGTAAGTGGGCAGACCGAACCACGGATGCTACCTGGGTCTCCATGGTAAGTGCCGGGTCAAGATGGACCCCCAGACTGTGAACAGAATTCTTTGTGGTGAAAGTTGCCCCCCCAAATAGAAAGAGGTCCCCAAACCACTGACATAGGAGCCACCCACCCGCAGGACCTCTGTCTTGTCAGAGTTCAACCTTAGTCCATTGGACTGCATCCATTGCAGGATGGCCTCCAGGCAGCGCCCTAGAGACAAAACAGCATCCGCTGTTGTTGGAAAAAAGGAGTTGTAGAGCTGAGTATCATCAGCATATGAAGTTCCACATCCCTGGATGACCCCCCCCCTCCTCGTATAGATGTTAAACAGCATTGGGGAGATGATCAAACCCTGCGGGATCCCACAACTGAGGGACCACGGGGCCGATACATTCTCCCCAAGCTGAACTCCCTGGGGACGGCCCTCCAAAAAGGACCAGAGCCAAGCGAGAGCAAGGCCACTGATCCCCAACTCAGAGAGCCTCCCCAGGAGGATACCGTGGTCGATGGTATCAAAGGCGGCTGAGATATCAAGGAGGACGAGCAAGGCCATTTTGCCCCCGTCAGCCTCCCCAAGTAGGTCATCCAGCAAGGCAACCAATTTCATTTCTGTGCCGTGGAGCAGCCTGAAGCCCAAGTGAAATGGATCCAGGACATTGGTTTCATCCAAGAGAGCCTGAATGAAGCTGAGGAGGCATATCGAAGTATTTATAGATCTCAGATGGAATTTAATCCAAACATGTTACTTAGGGAGGGCTTACACCTATACTTGTTCTCTCTAGGCTTACGTATACGGTTATACCTGGCTGTTCAGAAGCTCCATGGAATTATCTTCGGAATCATAGAATGTTTGATTTGGAAGGGGCCTATGAGGCCTTCAAGTCCAACCTCCTGCTCAAGGCAGGAATCCAAATCAAAGCAGATCTGAAAGATCAAAGTTTCTCTTGACTGCTTTCAGTGTTGTTCACCACCTCCCAAGGTACAGTAATTGGTTAAATTATTGTACTGCTCTAACAGTTAGGAAGTTTTTCTTGATATTCAGCCTAAATCTGGCTGGAGCTCATTATAATGTACACAGGTAGACCAGAGGTCCCTCTTCTCCTGCACTACAGGCCCCTTCAGGCACATTTCGTGTTTAGGTCTAAGAAAGGACACCCTGTGGACCTCTGTGGAGGGACTCCAGCAAATCCCAGGAGAGACCCATTTGTACTGCACACCAAAAAGGGTGAACACCAGCAACTTGTAAGGTTTTGAGGCACACAGATTGACCTCAAGCACATATGTTCAAATGAATTATGATGAGAGCAGTGCAGAGCTGTGCAAAGACCACACAAGGAAAATCAGATAAATGGAGCTTTGGTAAACAAAGTTAGGAAGAATTGGGTGGAGGTTGGGGAGGAGGCTGCATTCCATAGTAATTCCATAAAATGCAAAGAAAACATCAACAGGATAACACAGAGCATTAACGCTATGATGTTGATCCTCCCCATATTAACATCCCAGCCAGCTTATTTTTCTCCTTGCTTCAGAATGTTGTAATTTGCTTAAAACCTCTGGAAATGGGCAGGGTAAGTTGATAACCCATTAATTAAGTAATTTAGTACCATAGACAGCTGAAGGGGAAATATTTGCTGCCAGCTATGTGATGGCAGTATCTTATCACCTCTCATCAGCTCCATGGCTCAAAGCTGGTCTCCGATAGCATCTCCAGCCAGCTTGAAAATACACATTTCATACTTTTATGTTCATTAGGAAACCAGGATCGAAAGGCAGCTCTTTGTCAATCGTATAAGCAACAGTAAACCCAGGTTTGCTGTGTAATGTGTAAATTGTTCTGATTAGGTTGGGAGTTCGATTTTGCACTGTGCCTCCTCGAGAGGTACTGGACTTGATGACCTGCTATAGGGTCCCTTCCAACTCTGCAGTTCTAAGATTACATCTAGTCTAGTATTTGATATCATGAGCATAATGAACCCTAGTCAGTCATAAAGAATGTTATGAATTGCAGTTGGACAACATCTGGAGGGCTGCACTTTCGTTCAAAATACTGGAATAAGGTGGGCTATATAAGTGTGAAAATAAGTGGAAGGACTGTTGGCTGGGAAGTATCTGCACTCACACTTTCCTCTATGAGGTGAGGTGAGTCACTACCACCTCAGCTTTTTATCTGTAAAATGGGAAAAAAATAAGGACTTACCTTTGAACAGTGGGGACATGGTGGCATTGCGGGTTAAACCGCAGAAGCCTCTGTGCTGCAAGGCCAGAAGACCAGCAGTCGTAAGATTGAATCCATGCGATGGAGTGAGTTCCCGTCGCTTGTCCCAGCTCCTGCTAACCTAGCCATTCGAAAGCATGTAAAAATGCAAGTAGATAAATAGGTACCACCTTGGTGGGAAGGGTTCCGTGTCTAGTCACGCTGGCCACGTGACCACGGAAACTGCCTGCACACATCCACCTCTGGAGAGCAGAAAATGGAGGAGAGAGAAAACACAGCTAACAATGGAAGCAGCAGAGAGGAGGAGGGGGTCTCAAAGACTATAAGGTATGGGGGAAATCCCTCTATGTTTAGTGGCAGATGCAGAGCATGATCCCCACAGACATCTGGTGTCAAGGAAAAACTGTGCAAGACTGTATTTCTTTCAACCAAGGAAATTGTTAGGTTAGGCATCCTTCAGTCTCGAAAGACTATGGTAGCATGCTCTGTATGAAGGACTTAGAACAGCGTCTAGTGTGGCTGAGGAGGCCAATTCGAGAGTGACAATCCCTTCCACACTGGAGACAAATCCAATCTGTCCCCTGTCCAGCTCCCTGGTTTTGCTGCTTTTGTGACTTCCTCTTTGCCTCGGCCTGCTGGGCAAGGGTCGCTTCAAATTGGGAGAGGCCGCGATGCAGTGCCTGCCTCCAGGCTGAACGCTCAGATGTCAGGGTTTCCCATCTGTTGAGGTCTATTCCTAAGGACTTCAGATCTCGCTTGCAGACGTCCTTGTATCGCAGCTGTGGTCTCCCTCTGGGGTGATTTCCCTGCACTAATTCTCCATACAGGAGGTCCTTTGGAATCCGACCATCAGCCATTCTCACGACGTGCCCAAGCCAACGTAGACGTCGCTGTTTCAGTAATGTATTCATGCTGAAAATTCCAGCTCGTTCTAGGACTACTCTGTTTGGGACTTTGTCCTGCCAGGTGATACCAAAAATCCGTCAGCGGCAACGCATATGGAATGTGTTCAGCTTCCTCTCCTGCCGTGCACAAAGGGTCCAGGACTCGCTGCAGTACAGGAGTGTGCTTAGGACACAGGCTCTATAGACTTGGATCTTTGTATGTGTCATCAGCTTCTTATTGAGCCATACTCTCTTTGTGAGTCTAGAGAACATGGTGGCTGCTTTGCCAAAGCGTTTATCCAGCTCGACATCCAGAGAGAGGGTGTCAGAGATGGTTGAGCCAAGGTACACAAAGTCATGAACAACCTCCAATTCTTGTGTAGAGATGGTAATGGAAGGCGGTGAGTCCACGCCCTGGCCCATGACTTGTGTTTTCTTCAGGCTGATTGTTAGTCCAAAGTCTTGGCAGGCCTTGCTGAAACGATTCATGAGTTGTTGGAGGTCTTCAGCAGAGTGGGCAACGATGGCTGCATCATCTGCGAAGAGGAAGTCCCGCATGCATTTCAGTTGGACTTTGGTCTTCGCTCTCAATCTAGAGAGATTAAAGAGCTTTCCGTCTGATCTAGTCCGGAGATAGACACCCTCGGTTGCAGTTCCAAAGGCATGCTTCAGCATGACAGCAAAAAAGATCCCAAAAAGTGTTGGTGTGAGGACACAGCCCTGTTTCACTCCGCTTCAGATGTCAAAGGGGTCTGATGTTGAGCCGTCAAAAACTACAGTGCCTTTCATTCCCTCATGGAAAGATCTGATGATGTTAAGGAGACGAGGTGGACATCCAATCTTGGGAAGTATTTTAAAAAGGCCATCCCTGCTAACCAGATCAAATGCTTTTGTAAGGTCTATGAAGGCCACTAAGAGTGGCTGTTGTTGTTCCCTGCATTTCTCCTGCAGCTGTCGGAGGGAGAATACCATGTCAGTGGTGGATCTATTAGCTCGAAATCCGCACTGTGATTCTGAATAGACTCTGTCTGCAAGCACCTGGAGCCTCTTCAGAACAACACGGGCAAGCAGCTTCCCTACAACGCTAAGAAGAGAGATGCCACGGTAGTTATTGCAGTCACCCCTGTCTCCTTTGTTCTTGTACAATGTGACAATGTTTGCATCCTTCATGTCCTGTGGTACTCCACCTTCCCTCCAGCAGAGACAAAAGACTTCATACAGTTCGGTGGTGATGATCTCCTTACAGCATTTCAGCACTTCAGCAGGGATGTTATCCCTGCTGAAATTGTTAACACTTCCAATATAGAAGCAATTTTTGTTTGTTTGTTTCTTAAAAATCCCTGATATATTACAGCGAACAAAATCCTGTTGTTTTGCTAAAGCCGAATTTTCAGTTTGTTCCTCCCTGGAAAACAAAGCATTGCCATCTGATTCTTGGGGTATATGTCTGTGCATGCATCACGTCAGAGCGGATATGTGCCTCCAAGAATCATGGCAGGGGTGATTTGTTTACTAGAGAAGAATGGACTAAAAGTTACAATTTAGCTTGTGCTAGAACAGGATTTTGGCCACTGAAATCTCTGTAAAATATTGAATAACCAATATTATTCTTAAAACCAAAATGCCAACGTTTTCTGCTAAAGACTGTAGAGTTTGATTAATATCTTCCTGGGTTAGAGTAAAACTACTCCAGATGTAGTTGCATGTATGAACAAGACAGCACAACGTTATAAATAATCTAAATGCCTCACAGGTTTTCCAAATGGAGAATATTTCTACTACTTTTACCCTACTGTGTCTCAGCGATTCAGGCCAATATTTGCCAGTCTGAATTTCCAGACTGTCACATGAATCAAGGAATAGGGAAGAAAGAGGGCCAAAGCAGCTTCTAAAAGATAAAGAACAGCCATCTGGAAAAATGCAGTTACAGTGACAGGTGGAGGAAGTTATGGGTCCTTTCGTTTAAAACATGACATCCTTTGTAGCTTGGCCTCAACTTCTTACTCCCTACTGACCAAACAAAAAAACAAAGAACCAAGGCAGAATTTTCAAGCAATGCAGATTGGTTAATATACTACAACACTGCCCAGAGATCAAAGTGCTAGAATTATAACACACACAAAAAAATTGCTTGGTGAAATTAGCACCCATTAAAACTTCATGGGGACGTGGTGGCGCTGTGGGCTAAACCGCAGAAGCCTGTGCTGAAGGGTCGGAAGACCAGCAGTCGTAAGATCGAATCCACGCGATGGAGTGAGCGCCCGTCGCTTGTTCCAGCTCCCGCCAACCTAGCGGTTTGAAAACATGCAAATGCAAGTAGATCAATAGGGACCACCTCGGTGGGAAGGTAACAGCGTTCCGTGTCTAAGTCGCACTGGCCATGTGACCACGGAAGATTGTCTTCTGACAAAACGCTGGCTCTATGGCTTGGAAACGGGGATGAGCACCGCCCCCTAGAGTCAAACACGACTGGACAAAAATTGTCAAGGGGAACCTTTACCTTTACCTTTACCTAAAACTTCATTAGATGTACAGTACCATGTCATCCTGGCATAGCCCCCACCCCACCCCATTTAGAACAGTGGGGCAACTTGCTTCAGGAGACACTTTGAGAAGGGAATAAAATGAAGGCAGAATGAAATTAGAAGCAACACCCAAGAAGTAAAGGATGCCTATTACCTTCTGAAGATCTGTCACAACTTTGCACGGTGTAAATGAGCTTACTTTTGTCAGCAGGAATTAACTGACAGGCTGTGCTGTACTGGAGTTTTTGCAACTTTGCATGCTGCTTTTAGCAAGTTTCACCAGGAGAGACTTTTCTGGGCTGGGGTGACTGTCAATCTATCCAACACTAGCCAATTATTCCTTCTCTGTCTCTGAATTCAAAGAGAGTCCTGCCTCTCTTCTCAGTGATTTCCCTCTCTCTAGAGTCTGTTGAAGTCTGTTGCTGAAAACAGTCATGTTTGTCAGTTTGCTGTTCAGTTGTAAGTAACGAATCTTTTTATTCTTTCTCTTACCAATGTCTCAGTAAGTTATTGAGATTCTAAGTCACAGATAATGGCAAAGGAGTGGACTACCTGGGGAACCTGAAGCTATTCTACTTCCGTGAATTTCTGCACTTCTGCTGAGCAACTAGAGGAATTTAACCAAAAATTCAAAACTCTGCAACAGTTCACATGTTGCAACATGCTGTACAAGTAGTAATGTTTTATCATTTTCTACTATGCTGCCTATTTATGCTGCGAGGACTGTAGCAAGGCTTAATCAGCAGCTCGTTTAATAGGTCAGGGTGCAGCATAGGACTCTTCTTCAGGCAGCAAATATGACTTGGGCTGGCCCTGCTTTGGTGTTTGTTCCTGTGATTGGTGGGGTGTCCCAATATATTTTGTTGCCTGAAGCAGAACAGCGTTTGACACCGCACTGCAGTCAAGATGCATGCATAGTATCCAAGTCTAGTCATGCCACTTTGGCACCTGAAGCAACACACACATCAAATAAGAATAATGAAAATGACAATGAAAAACCTCAAAAGCTATTAATAGAAAAACTGCTTAAATTTTATATTGAGTTGCTCTTCCTGTCGACTTGGTAAAGCTCAGTTTTTGAACCATTATTGTAAATGTAGCTCTTGTTATATGTGTATGTGTAGGCATCCTTCAGTCTTGAGAGACTATGGTCACGTGCTCTGAATAAAGGTCTTGGAACAACGTCTAGTGTGGCTGAGAAGGCCAATTCAAGAATGACAATCCATGCCTCGCTGAAGACAAATACAGTCTGTCCCCTGTCCAGCTCCCTGATTTTGCTGGTTTCGGGACAGCCTCTTTGCCTTGGCCTGCTGGACAAGGGTCTCTTCAAATTGGGAGAGGCCATGATGCAATGCCTGCCTCCAGGCTGAACACTCAGATGTCAAGGTTTCCCATCTATTGATGTCCATTCCTAAGGCCTTCATATCCCGCTTGCAGATCTCCTTGTATCGCAGCTGTGGTCTCCCTCTGGAGCTCTCTTGTTATGTACCCAAATTATATTTCCATACATCCTGTTTTTAAGAAAGATTCAAAAGCTATTAATACAAACCAGGCTTAAATTGCAGATTTCGTAGTGAGCTATCCTGACTGTAGAATTTATACAGCTTAATTTTTAAATCACTGTTGTAGCCATAGTTTCTGTTCACGTACCTGAATGGTATTTCCGCACACAGTGTTTTTTTTTTGGGGGGGGGGGGAATAGGAAAACTATTTCCATGTTTACAAAAAGGTTGAGCAGATGAACCATCACCTGGTCCACAGTTTTATTTTATTATTTTTAAAAGGCTGCCTAAAACAGAAAAGCATTACACGCCTATATGGAGAATGGTCAATTAAGGGTATCATCTGCTCTTGCATTTGTATTGTTTCCATAACCGTGTTTTCCTGATTTTTTTTAAAAAATGAATACAAATATAGCTAATAATCCCAAAGCACAATTACATCAGGTGAAATACAAGCTTGTTGGTAAAAATGCCATTCTTGTGCTACTTTCCACCCTTCTCCCCACCAAAGTAGAGCTGTAGTATGTACACAGTTTAAGAGAAAAGAGTAGAGAATCTTATAAACTCTCCTCAGTCTCAAGAAACCTTGAAAATGATGAAATAGCATAAAACATGGAAAGGGCTACTCACAGTGCCTTTTAAAAAATACCTCAAAATGCCCCTACAAAAAGTAACCGAAAATATTTGCTCTTCTTGTTACGTCAAATTTGAAATATAACTCTGTTATGTTCATAGTAAAGAGAGAAAGAGAGAGAACAGTACCACATTAAAAGTAGCTACATTATTTGTAATTAATTGCTTTCAAACTCTGGTTTCTGCAACTATTCATTATAGGAGAGACATGGGGAAAATGGAGATAACCTTATGTCTAGCTGCACCTGAAATAACTTTGTGCCAGGTTAATGGACATCGGGGCATAACATTTGAGTGTCCTAGAAACGACCGGTACTGTGTTATGTCTAGAACCTGAAAGACATAAAGACGAGGCCATTGCGGCTAGCATGTTCTTGCAACAAGTAGCTCCTCGTTTCAAGACGGGTTTGCAAACTGCATAGGGTCTTAAACTCTTGTTGCTGTCAACTAAGCATCATCTGGGGAAAAGGGGACTACAGGGTGGGGAAGGCCATTCTGCACCAGAGGGCCCTTAATCAGTGGATTCTCCCTCCCTTAAAGGTGGCTCCCAGAAAATTTGGCTGATACACTGCAAAAAAACACTACTAGCCCCAACCCAAACCACATCCCATTCAATCCATATAAAATGACAATGTTCACCTACTTAGCTGCACCTATACCCTTGACAGTACTCCCTGGAAGGACAGATCCTGAAGCTGAGGCTCCAATACTTTGGCCGTCTCATGAGAAGAGAAGACTCCCTGGAAAAGACCCTGATGTTGGGAAGGTGTGAAGGCAAGAGGAGAAGGGGACGATAGCGGACGAGATGGATGGACAGTGTCATCAAAGCGACCAACATGAATTTGACCAAACTCCGGGAGGCAGTGGAAGAGAGGAGGGCCTGGCGTGCTCTGGTCCATGGGGACACGACTTAACGACTAAACAACAACCATACCCTTGACAGTATTATCACACCTTCCAGAAACATCTAAAATGTTTCTGGAGCTTAACAGGCACCTCATATAATCTGGCAAAAAGCAGCAGTAGATTTTTCATCTCATTTGAACCACTGATATCTCCAGGATGCTATGAACCCATGTTTCCTGTCACAATGCCACAACAAGAACATCAGAAGGCCAAGGGCCCGTCTAGTCCAACTTCCCGCATCTCACCGTGGGCCCACCAGATGCCTCTGGGAGCACAGTCCCCCTTTCCCATCATCAGATCTTTTTGGATATGCTCACCTGGAGAAATAGAAACTTTTTTTTTTGGCCTACAACTCCCAGAATACTGTACCCCCAACTAGTATGACCACTGCCCTTTCTAGCTGGGGTGATTCTGGGATACATAAAGGACTGGTGGGTCTTAGGCTTTGGCAATGAGACTCAGGTTGGAAGGTTGGTTCTTGGGATTATTTCAGGATTCAGCCCTGAAATCTTAAGGAATGGGATCCTACTTACCGAGCAACCCTGACCTTGTTTTGGATCTGTTCCCCAGTCTACCATTCCCCAAGTTCATCTACCAATACATGCAAAACTTATTCTTTTCTTAATTTGGTCGAGAAAACTTTCCTTGCTTCACACTCTTTTATTTATTTATTTATTTATTTATTTATTTATTTATTTATTTATTTATTTATTTATTTATTTATTTATTTATCTATCTATCTATCTATCTATCTATCTATCTATCTATCTATCTATCTATCTATCTATCTATCTATCTATCTATCTATCTATCTATCTATCTATCTATCTATCTAGAACAGGTCTACTGTGGGCGGTTATATCTTCCATCCACTAATCTACTTCATTGGCCTTTACATTCACCTTTATGTCTCTACATTATCAATTTCTCTCTCTCTCTCTCTCTCTCTCTCTCTCACACACACACACACACACACACACACACACACAGAGAGAGAGAGAGAGAGAGAGAGAGAGAGAGAGAGAGAGAGAGAGGCATACTTTTGCAATTGCTGTTGAAGGCTCTGCCCCATGGCATTGGTAGGGCATGCCCTAGCTCTCAGGTTGCAGCCCTTGCATCTCAATGAGATGCCAATGAGGTGGTGACTCCATTCTCACCCGCAGCCCATCACTGCCTCTGTGCTTTTCTTGAATTCTTAAGATGGAGCAAGCCGCCTACCCTTATAACCCAACATGACCCCAAGCAGGGAGAAGACTGTCCGGCTATCATGTTACACCAGTGCCCGAAAGGCAAACACTTAAATCAGAATGACATTTCCTCCCAGCCTACACTCCTTATCCAAAAGCCAATCTAAGGGGAAGTGTATTTTGGAGAGATCTCTTGCCCTCCTCTCCAGTTACAGGTTTCATCTGAGGAATGCCCGGATGAGTTTCCTGAGAAGATGGGGGCAATCCTCACCTCCTACCATTCCCTGCTTTCTCATTCCCTTAGCTCAGGAATGTGATGCTTCATTTGCAAGGCTATCTGTAAATGCTCTCTGAATAGTAAGTGTACTTTGGGCCTCTACTCATTTACATGGTAAGCAATAATTAGTGGTGTATGAAATGCGTGTGTGCCAGAGAGAAAAAGGGCGAAGTCCTGTTGCTTAGCACACTAAGTCACACTACAGTTGGCCCCTTGAATCAGTGGGGATTTGGTCTGTCAACTTCTCCATGAGGTCCATTGATTCAAATGGGTCTACTCTAATTGCAACCTACTTTAGTGTAGCAAGTCACAACTAGAGCAGGCCCATTTAAATGAATGGAACTCATAGAGGAGTTACCTTACCAAATCCCCACTGATTCAATGGGCCTACTGTAGTGTGAGGGACGTGGTGGCACTGTAGGTCAAACTGCAGAAGCCTCTGTGCTGCAAGGTCGGAAGACCAGCAGTTGTAAGATCAAATCCACATGATGGAGTGAGCTCCCATTGCTTGTCCCAGTTCCTGCCAACCTAGCCATCAAAAGCATGTAAAAATGCCAGTAGATAAATAGGCACCACCTTGGTGGGAAGGTCACGTCGTTCCATTTCTAGTCGCACTGGCCACGTGACCACGGAAACTGTCTATGGACAAATGCTGGCTCTATGGCTTGGAGATCGGGATGAGCAATGCCCCCTAGAGTCAGACATGACTGGACTAAATGTCAAGGGGAACCTTTACCTTTACCTTACTGTAGAATGACTTATTCTACCAAGTAAGAGGATTTCAGCCACAGAAGGATGGAAGTCCTTGTGACTATCATATAGCAGCATCTACTTTAACAGCTTACATTGAGATAAAAATAGAAATTTTTTTAATTTTTTTTTTTGCCTCAGGAATAGTGCAGGAGTGGGGTGGGGAAAAAACTGAACTTGTTTACAGACAATCCGAAAATGGGTTTCTATGCATGTATAAGTACTTCCTTCTAATGAAAGAAAAATCACCACCAACAACACATTTATGACTTCCAAGAAGAAAAGGAATTATAGTAATGTATTGTTTTTGTTACAAGCCATTAAATCACCTCCAACTTGCAGTGACCCTATAAATGTCTTCTGAAATGTGTTGCCCTCAACAGCTCAGCTTGTAAACTCAAGGCTGTGGCTTCCTTTATGGAGCCAATTCATCTCTTGTTTGGTCTTCCTTTTCCCCTGCTGTCTTCAACATTTGCCTCATGTTATTGTCTTTTCTAGCGATTCTTGCCTTCTTATGCAATTTACATATCACAAAATTGTCACTTGGGGAAAAGAGACCGAAAAGCAAAGATGATGATGATGATGATTTACATGCCACATTTCTCCCAGCAAGGGACCCAAAGCGGCTCTCAACATTAACATTCACAAAATATAAAAACACAAAAAGTTAAATATTAAAAGATGAATTAAACAATACACAATTTAAAATAGAATTAAAAGATTAAAACATAAAAAAGATTTAAAATTATCTACTAAAATAGGGCTAGCATTCCATACCCAGCACGACTCAGGGAGCTTTTAAGAAAAACTCCCCTCTCATGCAGGTCAAAGAGAAGCCCTCCTTTACTTCTGTTTTTTGTTTGCAATTATGAAGAAGAACAGGGTTCTTCCTGTTGAACTTACTCCCTGAGGAGATGCACCTTAGTTCAAGGTTACTTGCTATCTTGGTTGCTGTTGTTGTTGTTGTTGTTGTTGTTGTTTAGAATTCCCAATACAGGACTAAGTTAGTCTCTAGTGCAGTAGCTGCACCCCAGTAGGACAGCAGTCCAAACCCTTCTCTTCCCAGCATAAATGGACCGTGGAATTGCTCTACCCATCCATCCATCCATCCATCATTTAGCGAGCCAAGACAGTATGTACTTACTTTCAGTACAAGGAGTGTTCCAGGACATCACAAGGAATGATTAAGACCACGAACTGAGTGGAGTGTGTTATATTTATTTACTGAAAAGATGGAGATACTTTTCCCATACTCAGAATGATACCCATAAACAGAATAAAACATTTTAACAGGGCAATCAAACAGAAAACATCAAAAACGAAAAGCCCATAAAAACTCAGCAGCCATCAAATAAACCGAAGACTCCGCCGAGCTGTACGGCGGTTAAAATCTTCCCAAATAAGTAGATGTTATCACTCTTACTAAAAAGCAAAGAAAAAATAGACGGAGAGAGAAGAAAGAATTTGTTCCGTCCCCCAGCCCCATCGGTTGGATTGTCATTCCAAAGTTTTGAGGCTCTGTATCACAAAGTTTATTTTATTTTATTTTCTGTTCCAAAAACTTTAGACACATGGCCAATCCCATCTTATCAGGCCACCAAAAGATCATTTAAAAGACAGACAAGCTTTTGAGTCCTTCAGAAATCTTCCTCAGGCTTGGCAATCCCAAGCTTGGCATCATAGCCAGGTGTTAGGGGCCAAAAGCGATGGCAGTTATTGAAGTCCTCAGATTTGAGACTCAAGACTGGAAGAGTCAAACAGAGGTGTGGTGTGATGCACTGTATGTATGTATGTATGTATGTATGTATGTATGTATGTATGTATGTATGTATGTATGTATGTATGTTTACACACACACACACACACACACACACACACACACACATACACACACACACACGCATGTATGTATGTATACAGTATAGCACAATGGGGGTGTGGAACAGGTAAAACCACTCCTTAAGCAGAGTTTTGATTGTAGTACTGCAGTCTGATCACTGCTTTTAAAGGTATTTTTGAGGCATTTTGATGGGATTTTGTTGAAGTAACAGCCAATAACAAAAAATAACAATCAGTGTAAGAAGCAATTTGACACAACAACTACGGGAGGCAGTGGAAGATAGGAGGGTCTGGCGTGCTCTGGTCCATGGGGTCACGAAGAGTCGGACACGACTAAATGAACAAACAAACGTAAGAAGCAAGATACAGCACATTATTGTTTCAACGGTGTAACAAATAACAGCAGCTGTTCAAAAAATTGCAAACAATTATAGGACCACATTGCAACATTTGCAAAAGCCTTGAGTGTCATTAGATATATACTTAAAAGTCCTGGTGTCTCTCTGTTGGGCATTTATTTCCCCCTTAACAAGCTGAAGATATGACCTGTTGGCAGTGAAGAAGTCGTGAGTGGGAGTTTAAGCAACCCGTATCTGTGCCTGGATGTTCAGTGTGAGACTGAAATAGACATAATGAAATTTAATCCAGTCCAGCTTACTAAATCCTTTGGACCCAAAGTCCTGCCATTTGTCAAATAAGGCCTCAGAGATATCATCTTTCCCTGAATCTGATCCTATACACTGGTAAACAGACTCACCCTCTCACCCATCACAATCTGCATGATTTTTAAGCTTGGTTATCCACAATGGAAACCTGCATATTGTTAATTTACAGAACTTCCCATTTCATCAGCAGAGTTCAGAACAGCAAATAACTATATTTGCTTTCTTTGAGCAAATATAGTTATTCTGATCAGTTTTGTAACACTCCTTGGTCAGAATTCTCTTCCTTACTTATACAGTACTTCTAGGGCTCTCTAACAGGAAAGCTCCCATAGCAATCTGATGAGGTGCTGATCCTGTGAAAACAGTTACAGGACCTGCACCAGATTTGCTTTCTTGCATTTCCTTTTCTTTGGGATGGATTTTGTTGCTGCCTCCTGTACAATGTTACAGGCCTACATCCATAGTTCTTCCAGCACTCTGTCCATCAAATAAAGTTCCTTAAATCTGTTCTTCACTTCCACTGTGTATTCATAAGGGATTTGGTTTAAGTTATACCTGACAAGCCCAGTGATTTTTCCTACTTTCTTCAGTTTAAGCTTAAGTTTTGCTATAAGAAGCTGATGATCAAAGCCACAATCAGCTCCAAGTCTTGTTTTTGCTGACTGTATAGAGCTTCTCCATCTTTGGCTGCAGAGAATATAATCAATTTGATTTCTGTATTGCCCATCTGGTGATGTCCATGTGTAGAGTTGCATCTTGTGTTGTTGGAAAAGAGTGTTTGTGATGTTCTCTTGACAAAACTCTATTAGTCTTTGTCCTGCTTCATTTTCAACTCCAAGGCCAAACTTCCCTGTTGTTCCTTTTATCTCTTGACTCCCTACTTTAGCATTCCAATCCCCTATAATGAGAAGAACATCTTTCTTTGATGTCAGTTCTAGAAGGTGTTGTAAGTCTTCATAGAATTGGTCAATTTCAGCCTCTTCAGCATCGGTGGTTGGTGCATAAAGTTGGATTACTGTGATGTTGAAAGGTCTGCCTTGGATTTGTATTGAAATAATTATATCATTTTTAAGATGGTATCCCAGGACAGCTTTTCCCATTCCTTTGTTGATTATGAGGGCTATTCCATTTCTTCTATGGGATTCTTGCCCACAACAGTTGATATGATAATCGTCTGAATTGAATTTGCCCATTCCTGTCCATTTCAGTTCACTGATGCCCAGGATGTCAATGTTTATTCTTGCCATCTCCTGTTTGACCACATCCAGCTTACCAAGGTTCATAGGTCTTACATTCCAAGTTCCTACGCAGTTTTTTTCTTTGCAGCATCAGACTTTCCTTTCACTTCCAGACACGTCTGCAGCTGAGTGTCCTTTTGGCTTTGGCCCAACCACTTCATTAGCTCTGGAACTACTTGTACTTGTCCTCTGCTCTTCCTCGGTAGCAATTTGGATGCCTTCTGGACTGAGGGAATCATCTTCCAGCATCATATGTTTTAGCCTTTTTTTCTGTCCATGGAGTTTTTTTTTTGACAAAGACACTGGAGTGGCTTGCCAGTTCCTGCTCCAGGTGGATCGCATTTAGTCAGAACTCTCCACTATGACTTGTCCGTCTTGGGTGTCCCTGCACAGCATAGCCCATAGCTTCTCTGAATTACTCAAGCCCCTTTGCCATGACAAGGCAGCAATCCGTGAAGGGGAACCTGCTCAGTGTTTTGTTGTTTTGTTTAGTCGTTTAGTCGTGTCCGACTCTTCGTGACCCCATGGACCAGAGCACGCCAGGCCCTCCTGTCTTCTACTGCCTCCCGGAGTTGTGTCAGGTTCATGTTGGTTGCTTCGCAGACACTGTCCAGCCATCTCATCCTCGGTCGTCCCCTTCTCCTCTTGCCATCACACTTTCCCAACATCAGGGTCTTTTCCAGGGAGTCTTTTCTTCTCATTAGATGGCCAAAGTACTGGAGCCTCAGCTCCAGTACTTTGCTCCAGTACCTGCTCAGTACAGGAATCCAAATCAAAGCAGATCTGACAATTGGTTGTTCAATTTTCTCTTGAATGCCTCCAGTGTTGGAACACTCACCACCTCCCAAGGTAATCAGTTCCATTGTTGTACTGCTCTAACAGTTAGGAACTTTTTCCTGATATTCAGCCTCAATCTGGCTTCCTGTAGCTTGACCCCATTATTGTGTGTCTTGCACTCTGGATGGTTGAGAACAGATTCTTCTCCTCCTCTGGATGACCACATTTCAAGTATTTGAAAAACGTCATTTTTATACCAGCCAAAGAAAATTACTAAAACTATAGCTAGTTTTGTGCCCTTTATAAGTTGAAAAGTTAAGCCATGAATTTTGTCAGTTGTAAATCCATCAAAATGACAATTCTAAGGCCTGGTTGGTAGCTGCCTCCAACCTAGAACTTGGGGAAAAATTATTAAGAAATTGCTCTCCCAGCTTGAAATACACTTGTCTGTTTTTCCTTTGATAAATGAATATCCAGCTCTGGTTTCTGCCTGATTCTAAGTAACCCTTGACTACTCTCCCATTTTCAACAGGAATTTACACAGAATCCATCATGGGTTAGCATTCTGTTTAGATAAAAACTCAGAATTTTGGGGTAACAATCTTTACTATCTTATCCGTTCAGTCTGACACTAAATCTCAGCAGAAAACACCAATATCAGAAAATAATAGGATTTCTGTTAGTCCAATACATTTCTATTTTGCTAGTTATCTCCATGTTCCTCAAGGTGACGGTGCTGTGTTTTTCCATAATGCTAAGGAATTTGCTAAACCCGCACTTCCCCCAGCCCAATGATAAACAAAATGTGCAAAAGGAGAATGAGCTGGAATTTACACAGAAGTTTGAGATTCTCTTCACACGCCATTGCCTTTTAAAGAAGTGGTTTTGACAGGATTTAGGCCGTAGAGTTTACATTCTTGGGGGGTGTTCGGGTGGGAACAGAAGGGTCTTGGGTGGTCTGCTGATAAGATTACGGGAAGTGCAGCATCGATGGCATACTGAGGGAGCAGTGAGGCTGAGTAGGTACTGCCTCTTGAAACCATATTGGCATTGCAACATGACTAATGTTATGCTTCTTCCTGAAAGAAACCCTGATTCAGACTTGTCTCTGCATTCAGCCGCTGTGCCTAGTTTGAAAGAACGACCAGAATCAGTAAGCTGGGTCACAAAGACTTTTTAAGTTTGCTTCACTGGAAGTTCCAAGAATCTAGGTCACTGGACTCCATACCAACCCAAATGTATTTGAGTTTGTCTGATTTCAAAAGCTAAGCTGGTTCAGCCTTGGGTAGTACTTGAATGGGAAGCTACCAAGGAATACGAAAGACTTTGAGGTAGCCCTGGGAAAGAAAACTGTCCAAAGCCCTATCACAGCAGGCAGCGGCAGGCCAGACAGGAGCTTCCTATATTCTGTGCTCTGCAGCTGGTTAAATCAGAATGCTGAAAACAACTACTTTTAAAGAATGACTGGAAATTTCCAATAGTGCAGTAGGACCTGCCATATAGGCTGCTAACTAGTAAACTGGTAGTTTCAAGATCATATTGCATCAGTGTTCAAAGTCCTGTGCCAATTACTGATTATTTTCCAGTGAGGGCTTGGTTATCTAAAGCCAGTGTGGTTATGCACATTTTGAAATACTGAGATATGTAGATGAGGCCGTCCTGAGGATGATGTTGCCTGTAAGGTCCTTTAGGCATTGCTTTCTCTTGTGTCATTCTGAAAATTGTGCAATTGGACTAGGATTGCCCTCCATTCTCTTAGCATTCAAAAGGTGTTAAGATGCTTCTCTTTAAACTACCCTTAAAAGTATGTTTACGACACTAGTGTTTTAATGATACCCAGTGTGATGTAGTGGATAGAATGATAGACCAGGACTCTTGGAGACCAGGGTTCAAATCCCTGCTTACTGGGAGTGTAGAACTGGTAAAACCACTACTCCTTAAAGATCTCACTTACTTGAATGCCCTATTAGGATTGCCATAAGTCGGTTTCAACTTGACAGCACATAACAAGTGTGTTAATGGTTGGAGTGGTTGAGGTAGCAAAAAGGGCAGGATAGACATATGAATGATAAATAAAATTATCTTTATTCAAACAATGGGAGAGCATGAGGACTGCAGAAGTCTACCTTCTGTTATTGCATTCAGATCAAGAAAAGTGTTTGCTTATTATGAACCTATATAACATTGCCAACAGGATTCAAGCACAGGCAAACAGTCAACAAGAAGCATTTTGAGTTTGTCCTGATCAAGCTTAAATTTATGAGAAAGCAGAAACCCAAATTGATGCACTGCTTCATTTATGGCCAGAATTCCATTAGGTTTTCACAGCCTAAATCTAAAATGGTGTCCCTGTTGTATGCGTAATAGTTCTTGGCAGCTGTTGCTCAGACATACCCAGGCCATGTAATGGCCTGCATGCCCTGGTGTGTGACAGAGGACCAGAATAACTGCTTGCAAAATGAAAACAAGGAAAGGGCCAGTGTGGTCCTGAAGATTACACAAATGAAGGAGTAGGACCACTGTAAAATTAAATACATAGCAAACTTTCATGGATGAAATCCACTTCCTCAGGCTCTAAGCACACCCCCTTCATGGATGGTGCAGAAAAAAAATGTCCAGAAATTGATGTTACATATCTGTAACATATCATATTTGTTTAAATTTTAAGTGGTCCAGTAAAAGGTATCACTTACTCTTGCTTACACAATTTCTATAATGTGTGTGGTATTTCTCAATAGAATTCTGGCTAGATATTATAGGGTAGAGTAGAATAAGAAAGAAAGAAAGAAAGAAAGAAAGAAAGAAAGAAAGAAAGAAAGAAAGAAAGAAAGAAAGAAAGAAAGAAAGAAAGAAAGAAAGAAAGAAAGAAAGAAAAGCCACACATAATTGACATTCAGAATGTGTTCCCTTCACATTTATTCATCTCCCAATAAACATCTTTATAAAAAATGCAGTCCAGAACAGAAACTCTAAAGCTATTTTCTGGGTTTAGTTTTTGACTGCCAACAGAACTGTTCATCTCCCAAACTGAAACCTAGACTATGTCTACAATATGTCTACAAATCTCCGCCAGACAAATTTTTCCTGCACAATTTCATTGGAGTACTGATATCCATCATGAGCTGAGTTTCATTATGATGTGTTGCATTGTAACGCTCTGTGAATTCACGATTATGAGATTTCAGTTGTCAGGCTCATGCAAGAGCAACTTGGCCATTTTGCCATGTTCTCCCTGTGCTCTGGTTTGAAGAAAAGATATAAGAAAAGTTCTTGGTTTGGAGTTTCTTTTAAATATTGAGTGAAAGGTGAACTAGTTTTAGGTTAAAGGTAAAGGTAAAGGTTCCCCTCGACAATTTTTGTCCAGTCGTGTTCAACTCTAGGGGGCGGTGCTCATCCCCGTTTCCAAGCCATAGAGCCAGCGTTTGTCCGAAGACAATCTTCCGTGGTCACATGGCCAGTGCGACTTAGACACGGAACGCTGTTACCTTCCCACCGAGGTGGTCCCTATTTATCTACTCGCATTTGCATGCTTTCGAATCGCTAGGATGGCAGGAGCAGGGACAAGCGACGGGCGCTCACTCCGTCACGTGGATTCGATCTTACGACTGCTGGTCTTCTTACCCTTCAGCACAGGCTTCTGCGGTTTAGCCCACAGTGCCACCACGTCCCTTTAGTTTTAGGTTACAAGGACGCACCTTTCCATAAGACGCACCAATTTTTTAGGAGAAGAAAACAGGAAAATATAATCTGTTTTCTTCACTCCATAAGAAGCACAGACTTTCCACCCCCCTGTTTTGTGGGGAAAAAGTGCGTCTTATGGTGCAAAAAATACGGTACTTTAATGGTCTTTGTGCCTCACAACACAGCCATCTGCACATCTGCTCAGAAGCTCCGCTAAACACCATGGGGCTTAATCCCAGCTAAGTACATATAGAATAGCAGGCTCAGTACATGAGTAACCAGTAGACTGGTGAAAGGGAGAATGAATGCCATCCGTTTACCCATGAAAGTCAACTCCCTGCATTGTTACACTGGGCAGTGTGGATGAGAAAGGACATTTTCATATACAAGTAGTTGGTCTTTTAAACCTTGAGCTTTTCTTATTGTTGTTATGTGTTGTCTGGTTGCTTCCAACTTATGGAGACCCTATGAAGGAGTGATTTCCAAAATATCCTGTTCTCAGCAGTTCTGCTCGGCTTTTGTAAACTCAAGGCTGTGGCTCCTTTAGGCAGTCAATCCATCTCATATTTGGTCTTCTCCTTTTCCTTCTGTCTCAACCTTTCCTGCCGTTATTGTCTTTCCTGGCAAATCTTGACTTCTTATGATGTGCCCAATGTAGGACAGCCAGAGATTGTTCAGGCTTGGTTTGAACTAGGACTCGCCTGTTCATCTTTTGGGCAGTCCCGGGTTTTAGACAGTTTAGAGGCTTTAAATTATTAAAACTACCCTTTTAAATTGGGACTGGGAGCCCACTAGGGATAATGAAGGAAGAAAAAGCTGTGGAATTTTCCTTAGGAATGGAAAAAAAAAGTGCTTTGGAGTTGGGTCCATATTTTTCCACTCTCTTTGGCTCTTGCTAATCTTTATGGAATTTACATTCCATTCATCATATTTATAACTAGGCTTAAGGATAGTGGATTAGAACCAAGAGTATTGTGGGTTGCTCACGCAAAGTCTCTGCTTATCTTCATGAACAGGAACAGCTCTTCGTAGATTCACATAACTTCATTATCACTGTTTCATACGCATTCAAGGAACAAATCCTGATCTCAGGCTTCTTTTATTCAAGAGGCAAAGGATCGGCAGTGTAGCTGATGGCAGCTGTTGTGATTGTGAATGTTAATGTTAGGGCATCTATAATAAAATAAACAATGACAGTAGGAGGGAAGATATTTCTGTGACGGAAAAAAAATAAACAATTGAAAGATCAGCTCTGTTCTTGTTCACTTCCGTTAGGGGATCACTTTGAAGATGATAACACTTTGGCAATTACTTTAACAGATTGGCAACTGAAATCGAGCATGATGAACCACTGAAGTTATGAATCATTGCCCAGCTTGTAACTATTGTTCAAGGGCTTTTTTCCCGTTCTTGAAATAGTAACCATTTCGTACTGCTTCTTTTTTTTAGGGGGACACTTATTGTAAGTATATTGTTGTCCTGAAATAAAGATACTGCGAAAAGAACAAAGACTCTTGTAACACTTAAAACTAATAAGTCTAGCATAGGGCTTGATTGACTAGAGTCGACAGCATCTTATGAAGTGGTCACCCCAAAATCCTATGCTAAATAAAACTTGTTATTCTTTATGATCTCACAAGATTTCTTGGTATTCTTTGCTATCAGAAAAATATATTAGCTGTTAGAGCACTATGACAATGGAACCGATTACTTTGGGAGGTGATGAGTGCTTCAGCGCTAGAGGCGCTCAAAAGAAAAGTGGACAGCCATCCGTGAGATCTGCTTTGATCTGGATTCCTGCACTTAGCCGGGGGTTGGACTTGACAGCCTTATAGGCTCCTTCCGACTCAACTGTTCTATGATTTTTGATAGCTAGGTCAATGATACCCAGCCCCAGATGTTATTGGGTTACAAATCCCAGAAACCCAGACCATTCATTGTGATTCTTTGCTATCATTATTCATTATATTTGATTTGCTATCATTATTCATATCAATATTCATGAAGATTCTTGCTAAAGATTCTGGAAGATGTAATTCAAAAACACTTGGGAATCACTGAGTTGGATAATGCATGTCTGCTCCTATTAATGCATCCCTTTCAGTGATTCTGTTAAAACAGAGCCACAAATTCAAAAATAAACTTAATTGTAAAGTTTGATTTTTTAAAAAAAAGTGTTTTATTCTGGGAATTTTGGCCATCGTAGTCCAAAAAAGTTAGTTTTTCAAACTTCCCCTTTCTGCCACCTTTAAGTTACAGCTGGAATGTCAGTGAAACCTGTTGAGGAGAATGAACTGAGGAATGACAAACTTCCTTAGGGATGCTACATTCTTTGCCTTAAAGGCAAAAAGGGAGGTTCCAGCACATATTTCTGCTCTGAAATCACCTCTTCCTTATGCTTGCCATTTCTACCTCTCCTTAAAACTCTCTCCTCAATGTAGCGCTTGAAATATTCGAGATAAGACAACAGAGCAAACTCAGAATACCCTGGAATTCCTTGCTTTCACTTGCTCACCCCACTGGCAGTTTTCATGGTTCTTTTACCAGAGGGCAAGGCCGGACAAAGAAGAGGCTGACGATTGCTGTAGAGGAGAACTGGAATCCATCGCTGCTGGGCCTTCTGGTGAAACTTCTGTAAGCCTAAGGAGATGTGAGCAAAGTGCATTTGCTCTTTAATTAAAATGGGTGGTGTAAAGTATTACACACAGGCAGGTAGACAGCCACAAGGTAGTCTTTTGCCCACCTAAGGCCTTCTCTGCTTGGTGCGCCCTTCAGGAAAGAGTGAAAAATGCCACTTTTCCAACTATTTTTACTTTTATAGGATCTGCCTTGTGAGACCCAGTGACCAGCACCCTGTTTGTCCTCTTGTAACATAAAGTTAAAGGTAAAAGGTAAAGGTTCCCCTTGACAATTTTGTCCCGTCTTGTCCGACTCTAGGCGGCGGTGCTCATCTCCGTTTCCAACCCATAGAGCTAGCAGACAATCCTTCGTGGTCACATGGCCAGCATGACTAGACACGGAATGGCGTCACCTTCCCACCAAGGTGGTACCTATTTATCTACTTGCATTTTTGCACTTTTACATGCTTTCGAACTGCTAGGTTGGCAGGAGCTGGGACAAGCGACGGGGCTCACTCCATTGTGTGGATTCGATCTTACGACAGCAGGTCTTCTGACCTTGCAGCACAGAGGCTTCAGCGGTTTAATCCACAGCGCCATCACGTAAAGTTACTCTTGCATTAATTCGCTAGGCATTACACTCTAACAGCATGAATTGCACAGGTTTGTTGCTGAATCGGTCACCTGGTTCCCCATCATGACCAACTGCATCATGGGCTTGTGGAAATGCTTCGTGGAGAGCATGTCCACCTTGAAGCAATTAGGTCTTCCACTCAGGGATGTATGGATGTGCGTGTAACTTATAGTGTGTCCCCATTCTTGCCACACATACAACTTCAATTGGATTTAGGCTGTAAGGCCTTGACAGGGTGACATTTAAATTAGATACAGACAACATTGCTCTCCTAATGCTTGGGAGTTCAAGTCTTGTGGTCTCTCACCACTGGCTTGGGTGGGTGAAGATGACAGCATCGAAGATGCTGCGGTTCAAAGCATCCCAAAGTTCGAGGTTCACCAAGATATACAGATAGCATTGCTTGAGTACTTAACAAAGCTGCAGATAATCAGAATGATTAATCTCAAGCTTTCCCCCCCTCCCTTTTACCTTATTTATTCTGCCGCGTGCCACCCTCACCTTCTGGACTCTGTGTTCTCTATATCTGCTAACATTTTTTTCATAGCAAGCCGGCTTCTTGTAGACATTCTTCTTTACATGCCTCCTTTTGCTCTGGCTTCTTCTTTCTTCCTTCCATCTTATACCCTTTCCCAGACAAATACTTTTTGTACTCCGGCCCTCGGCTTCATTTCCGTATCAGGGCAACTTTCTTTTTTCCCTGCCTCTAATCTCTGCTGCTGATTCTGTCTGTGCCCTTGGCAGACATCACCCATATGATGCCTTTGATTGTTTCTGTAGCTACAAAGGGCCAGCCCTATTCTTAGGCACAGTGGGGCAACTGCCTCAAATGGCAGACACTGAGGGGCAGCAGGGATCATCTCCCTGCTGATCCTTCTGAGCCAAACTGCCATTCTCCTCTCCTGGAGGACAGGCCTATATGTACATAGGCTGCCCCTTTGAAAAAGAAGACAGGGCCTCTGACACTTTAGTAGTTGTGCAGAATAGGTATCTGCCAGTATGGCTAGTTGTGCTTACTCAAGTTGCTGAAACCACCTCTTCTGCCCGGTTCTCATGGAGCACCTGTAACTCTACATCCTGTTCTCTTCTACCAGTACTGGTGCAGATTTTTCTTGCTTTGGTCCTTTGCCTCAGCCAGCAAATTATCTTGTGACAGCCTTCCTACTCAGTCAGAACCTCCACTCTCTGATAACGAAATTCAGATGTCTGTTAAAATATAGAAATAGTAAGAGAATTGAACGGTTTTGAGGTATGATGAAATAAAAAATGACAAGAGCCCAAGAACCAGCTAGATCTGTGAATGTAGGTGTTCCCTTCCAGACCTGAGAAGGAAGTATTTTAGGCTTCCTCTGAGCAGATGTGCTTTAATCCACTTAACAGCTAGTCTGGTTAGTTGCCTTGGGGGTATGTTTGAAGATCCGGCTATGTGCATTTTTAAGGATAGGTAATGATTAGGCAGAAAGCTGTCATGGCTGATTCAACTCAGCCAGCTGGCACAAAAGAGGGGAAAAAAAGAATATTGATCATTAAAGACTGTCTATATTGCACACAATTGTATATCACAGTGGTTCTCAAACTTGGCTTCTCAGATGTTCTTGGACTGCAACTCCCAGAAATTCTGGCCAGCACAACAAGTGGTGAAGGCTTCTGGGAATTGCAGTCCAAGAATATCGAAAGACCTGAGTTTGAGAACCACTGATATAGCTGACAAACCAAAAATGAATGGATCCTGAATCAATTAAACTTCAGCACCCTTGTGTTGCTATTATATAGCATGGCTTCCTTCAAATAATGCTTTCCAGTTGTGTCATATCACAGCTCCTACCATCCATAGCCAGAATATCAGTAAATGCACTACATTTACCAGAAACCAGATTCAGGATTGCTGTTGTGTCAAATGCATCACTATAACCATTCAGAGTTTGAAATGAGAAAGGGGAGATACTTTACAGAAGTACTTCGTTCTTGTTACTCATTACATTTGAAAAGTAATCTGTTTTGTTGTTTTTGTTGTTTAGCTGTTAAGTCGTATCTGACTCTTCGTGACCCCATGGACCAGAGCACGCCAGGCCCTCCTGTCTCCCACTGCCTCCTGGAGTTGGGTCAAATTCATGTTGGTAGCTTCCATGACACTGTCCTAACGTCTCATCCTATATCGTCCCCTTCTCCTCTTGCCTTCACACTTTCCCAACATCAGGGTCAACATCAGGTACAAGTAATCTGTACCTGTTCTTAATTGTAGTGTTGAAGAAAGCTCTTGTTAATTGCTCACCGCATTGGTCATTACTTTCTCTTACTTTAAAAAAAGGAAATTAAAAAGAAAATGTATTAAACTTTAAAAGTTCAAAATGCTGCCAAAACACAATTCAAACTCTTCTAAGTACCGGTAACTAGAAAATGCTACTATTGGTTAGTCAAAAAGGAACTTATATGTATTTTGACATTTCATTTTCATAACCATCTTAGTATGGGAAACTAACAGAGAGCAACCCTGGAAAGCATAATGCGTGGGCTGGGTGCAGGCATGGAAATTTTGGAGCAAAAAGGGTGACGGAATCGAGATCATTAACCAGTAGCTCTTCCTTTCCTTCTTTTTATGCCTCTCCTCTGAATCAGACCCAAGGAACAACAGAGATGGCTGGATATACAGCTAAAATAATATTATTGGCAGTCTCAAGTTCTTATGTCTGTGATTATATGCCAGTTCAGGCCAAACACAGAAGCTATCTCAATGGGAATATAGTGGGTGGGATTATTACTTTATCTGCCCCTGAATGGGTCAACAGTTCATGCCGTTTAAGATTACAGCGATTTTTTGGTACTGTCCCAAATCACTCTTAATCCTGGCTGCAACATGAATAACCACGGTCACACAGAGTAAAGTTGCTCTTTTGGGTAACAGCTCCCAGAATCCCACATCATCATAGTTTGTGGCCATGCTAGTTGAGCTAACCTGAGAGCTGAAGGTGGGAAACATAGTTTTTCCAAGCATCATGCGGGCGGGTAGAGATGGAGAACCTCAACAGCAAATGAGAAACAACCCTCGATATTCAAAGTATGCTGTAAATTTGGGGATTAGCTTGAAGCCGAAAGTAGCAATAAAAATTGCTTTGGATTATAAATATCTAGAACAGCAGTTCCCAGCCTTGGGTTGCCAGGTGTTCTTGGACTAAAACTCCCAGAAGCCTTCACCACAAGCTAGGCTGGCCAGGATTTCTGGGAGTTGTAGCCCAAGAACATCTGGGAACTCACATTTTGGAACCACTGCTCTAGAGTTTCTCCCACTGCTTAAGAACCAATGATGTTAGCATTATCAGTGGGCTCGATTTTCAACAACCCCCTTTAACAAAGAACTTCCTCAATGTGAGATGGAAGTAAGCTCACAAAAGCACAATAGAATAGGGTCACTTCCCGGGTAGGTGGGGCTCGTCAGCCTGGGAAGGCAGCCCATCTAGGAGAAGAAAAACTCCAATTTCAAACCTCCACTGCCTTGTGGCTATATTCATTGATGGAAAAGGCTTCAGGGGTAAACCTCGAGGCAAAATCTGGAGCCGGAGTCCTTGAGGCAGTTTGCGTCATTCTGGCAACTCCTGCGACATCGCTGGAACCAGTTGTATTGGCTCTTGCCTTTCCATTGGATTATTTCAGCGATATGGAGAGGGGGGATTTGCTGCTTGGGTAACAGCCTATGCTACATATTATTCCACCCAGGCTTCGTGCTCTGGAGAGGACACTCCAGCTTTGCATACAGCGTTGAAGTCTTCCATACAGAGCACGCTACCATAGTCTCTCGAGACTAAAGGATGCCTATGATGATGTAGGGCCACTTAAATGGTCACAACAGGGCAATAGAGTTGAGGAGTTACAAACTAAGAGTGGCGGTGAGGTGGAAGAAATGGCTGAGGCATACCCACAGTGAAGAGAGGATAGTGTGAAGGAACACACTGGGTGTCCGATTCAGTGGTAGCAAGGTCAGATCCAAGGGGAACCGTCCCAGGATCCTAGTATAAAGTGTCACGTCAGGGGAGGGAAGCTTGGGAGTGTCACAGCTTCCCTATTTTGAAGTCAATGTAGTACCTATTACCTTCTAAAGCGCTTCCCTGAATAAGACCATTACATCCTGAGTCTAAAATTACCTAACTGCACAGCTGCCAAAGATAAGAATGGTAGATTTATATGATGCAGAGAGGAGGGCCGGCAATTGATGAAAGCAATCAATCTTCTGAAGGAGAAGATCTAAACCTTCTTTCTTTAAAATTGGCGGAGTGCCTCCCATTCACTGTGGTATATTTAGGTACAACCCTTCCAACTTAACTGGCATAGCTTCGCTGTGTTAAATGCAGCAGAAACAACTCAGAAAGAACCAAGCGCCTGCGTCCTACATTTATTACAGAGAAACCTGTTCATCCCAGCACCCTTCAAAAGAAGAAGCCCTGTCACTCTCTTTCGGCATGTGCACAAGAACAACAAACCACCAATGCAACAGGACGACAACAAAAAGGAAATCCAGGTGAGTTCCAACAGGAACTCTCATGGACTTCAGTTTTGTATCCACAGAAGTCCATGTTAAAATAAAACTGCTATTTTCAACGGTGTTGGAAGACTTTGGCTTTGTTTCGTTTCTGATACATTTGCTGATCATTTGAATACACAAAGACTGTTTGTGATCAGCTTTCAAAGCACATGCAGGGGAATTCCCATAGGTTTGCCAAATCTAATAGTTGCAGTGGCTGCATGGAACCTCCAGATTCGGAGTCACTGGTAGAAACCAGTGATTTTGATTGTTCTTATGTTTACTGTCTTCTATTGATGTTTATCTGTTTTTTTTAGTTGTAAACCGCCCAGAGTGGCCCTGGCCACCAGATGGGCAGTATAAAAGTCAAACAAACAAACAGGGAAACAAATATTGTGCAGCTCCGCGTGTGCATCAAAGAGGACATCATCCTCAAACTGCGGCTGAACAAAGGTACATTGCTGCTGCTGAAAGATATTTTCAGGGTGCATGCAATGCACACACAGGGCAATCAAGTTCCATGTACCCCCAAATTCCCAAAGGAAGACTTTAATCAGTAGGCTTAGTGCATGCATGAATGTGCCCCAAGAATAGGACACATTGATGCTTTTGAATGGTGGTGCTGGAGGAAACTCTTGAGAGTCCCCTGGACTGCAAGGAGAACAAACCTATCCATTCTGAAGGAAATCAACCCTGAGTGCTCACTGGAAGGACAGATCCTGAAGCTGAGGCTCCAGTACTTTGGCCATCTCATGAGAAGAGAAGACTCCTTGGAAAAGACCCTGATGTTCGGAAAGTGCAACAGCAAGAGGAGAAGGGGATGACAGAGGACGAGATGGCTGGACAGTATTGTCGAAGCTACCAACATGAATTTGACTCAACTCCGGGAGGCAGTGGAAGATAGGAGGGCCTGGCATGCTCTGGTCCATGGGGTCACGAAGAATCGGACACGACTAAACGACTAACAACAAAAACCAAGGAAGAGAAGACCAAAAGGTTTCATTTGTCTTATTCTTATCAACAGCATTTTGGCCGCAATGTTCTTTCTTTAAAACACACCATTTAGATCTGTGACATTCAGAAACAGCTTGAAGGGAAACTGGTGTGATCTGGATACACATAACCTGGAAACAACTTTTGTCAGTTAACATTTCTCTCTTGCTCAAATTTGCTACACCATGTTGTGTTCATAAATGTATGGCCTTCAGAAGGTCGTCTTTGTGCATCTTAGGAAACAGGCTGCTGATCAAAAAAGCTTAGTCTCAAGGAAAACCTTTTGGTCTTTAAGGTCCCATAAAACTGGTTTCATCCCCTCTTTTCTTTCTTGAAACATGCTTAGGGCTCTTCAAGGTAGAGAATTTGTCACATTTTTTATGCACTGGTGATGGATGCTGGTTCCCGTTAAACATGTCCAAAAAAAAAACAAAACCCCACATTGCACAAAAATCCAGTGGGAGGTTATTCCCAGGGTTTCTTGTAGATTTTTGGTTTAAAAAAAAAAGAACAAAAATGAAAAATTTTTTTAAAGAAGACAAAAATGTTGTGGGACCTTAAAGACTAGACTGCTAAATTTCCACGTGAACTTTTGTGGACAAGTCAGTTTCTTCATATATTTTCTAGATTTTTAAGACAGTGGTTTTAGAAGGCAGCTGATTTCTGAGGTGGGTTAGCAGTGATTATCTGCTTCTGTTGGAATCTGTCAATGTAGCACGAATTGATTGAAGCAAAAGAAAAAAAAAGCATCCAACAGATAGATAATTTTAATCAGATTTCAAGGTTTCTCCTCCCTGAAGCGTGTTAATAACATGCTGGTCACAGTCCTGAGTAGTTCTGTGTGACTGCATGTCAACACAGGAACACAACCAGCACCTTGTTAATGAGCAGCAATTTCCCTCTGTGACTTTTGCGATTTTCCTTTTGTAGCTGTACAATTCCGGCCATTTTACTTGATAAGTTGTCAGCCCTTTGGGGTACCACAGATGGAAAAAGGGGTGGTTGGGTACAAATAAATATATAAGAGCAATGATCATGATTTCCAGGTTGCAACCTGACAGCATCCTTGATGTTCCAGACTTTGACACTTGGCGTACATATTTTTCTGGCTTCTTCGGCAGCATCTGAGACATGAGCACGATTCACTGGGCCTCTATACAATTCTCTATGAATAACTTTTTGTTCCTGAACAGACCAAGTGCAGCAGCCGGCTGCTCTCTCAACAAGTTAAATGCAGGTTCATTCAGATTTTGCTAGAGGCTCCTTGGCTGCCGGCCAGAATGCAAAACACAAGAGTTTTCTAGCCCTCCCCCACTCCTTCCGTCTCCTTTATTCTTTTCTCCCCTGCCTGTGGCTTTCTTTATTAATCCGGGGTTTTCACTGATTAAAGGGGTGTCTTTCCAGTTGATACATTTGCTCTATCTGTGCTCTAAAGGTTAGGAAGGGAGAAATATATTCTGGCAGAGACCCAACGTGTGGGCAGTAAAATGGCAAAGTCATATTTAAGTCGAATTGCCTTATGGGGTTCAGGCAGGATTGAGAGTAATTGGAGGGGGGATGTGCAGTTTTAGAAGCAGGATTCACTTTTCCATGTGAACAACAGAAGGAAGCCTTTATTTTTATTGATTTATTTGAAATATTTTTATCCTACCTTTCTCCTTAAAAAGGACCAAAGGCAGCCCATGTGACGAAGCTAAAATGGCCCATGTTGGTTCGGACCAAAACCCTATCTTGTCTAACGTACATTCTCTTTACACAGCGCCAATCAAATGCCTGTGGGCAACCCACCAACTAGGACATGGATGCAACTGTACCACCTGCCTTGTTTTTCCCAGGACAAATGCCGCCTCTGATACTGGACATTCTGAACAGTAACTACCGATGGCCTTGACTTCCATGGATTTCTCTAATTCCCCTTTTAAAGCAGTAAAAAGGTAAAGGTAAAGGTTCCCCTTGACAATTTGTCCCGTCATGTCCAACTCTAGGTGGTGGTGCTCATCTCCATTTCCAACCCACAGAGCTAGCATTTGTCCGCAGACATGGTCACATGGCCAGCATGACTAGACACGGAATGCCGTTTACCTTCCCACTGAGGTGGTACCTATTTATCTACTCGCATTTTTGCATTTTGCATGCTTTCAAACCGCTAGGTTGTTTCTGTTTTACCTGTGAGTGAAGAAGGAGCTGGTTCTTTTGCCCAAAGACTGGAACATCATGTTTCAAAATGAACTGTTTACTTTTTGGCACCTGCTCCTCTTTAGCATTCACTATCTTTCTTATGATTATGAAAATCATTTGCTGTGTTTTCCATTATCAATACGTTGCTGTCACTGGGAAGTTAGAAAATACTCTCTGGCTCTCTAGAGTGATTAGTTCTGATATCACAGCATGGAACTATTTATAACAATGCAAAAGACAAAGACCAGCTTCCTTTGCTGTTTGGATAGGTAAGAAAATACCATAAAGCCTAAAAATAGTCTGTAAACATGTCCTTTAACAAGTAACTTTGGAAAGCAACCATGTTACCATTATACCTAGTTACTTAGGTTATACCTAACCTAGGTTATACCTAAGTATACCTAAGTAACCAGTTCTATGTAACTGTTTATGGATAATAATGTGATGAGTAGTATGTAACTACTCATCACATTATTATCCAAAAACAACTAGTTACATAGAACTAGGTTATTTGCCTCGTGGCACAGTGGTTAAACCACTGTCCTGCAGCCAAAACTGTGCTCACGACCTGGGGTTCAATCCCAGGTAGCTGGCTCAAGGTTGACTCAGCCTTCTATCCTTCCGAGGTCGGTAAAATGAGTACCCAGCTCGCTGGGGGGTAATGTGTAGCCCGCATAATTAACTTGTAAACCACCCAGAGAGTGCTTGAAGCGCTGTGGGGCGGTATATAAGCAGCATGTTTTGCTTTGCTTTGCACTTTTATCTGTCCTTAGTTTCCCACCACTGCACAGTTATATCTGCTAGCTTTATGAGATAGGAAGAAAAATGTCTCCACATTTATTTTCTCCATGTCATGCATAAATTTACTCTTCTCTATTGTTCACCTGTTTTTCTAAGTTAAACAGCCCAAAATATCATAATCTTTCCTCCAAAAGAATATCTCTTCTCATACAACACCATCAATGCCCTAAAAACAAAACCTGTTCTTGTGCCCCTCATACTTTGTGAAACAGCCTTCCAGAGAAGACTCACTGAAAAAATCTGATGTCTTTGGAATGTCAGGTTACATCTTTTTTTAAAATATATGCTTTTTCAACAACATCCTTTAAAAAAAAAATCAGTTTCTATAGGTGTCGGATTCTGTCTGATTCCAAAAGATCTGTATGGAGAATTAATGCAGGGAAAGCTCCCCAGAAGGAGACCACAGCTGCGATACAAGGACATCTGCAAGCGGGATCTGAAGGCCTTGGGAATGGACCTCAACAGATGGGAAACCCTGACATCTGAGCGTTCAGCCTGGAGGCAGGCGGTGCATCGTGGCCTCTCCCAGTTTGAAGACAGCCTTGTCCAGCAGGCCCAGGCAAAGAGGCAGTCCCGAAACCAGCAAAACCAGGGAGCTGGACAGGGGACAGACTGTATTTGCCTTCAGTATGGAAGGGATTGTCACTCTCGAATTGGCCTTCTCAGCCACACTAGATGCTGTTCCAAGACCTCTATTCAGAGCATGTTACCATAGTCTCCCGAGACTGAAGATTGCGTACAATGTAGGTGATAGTTACTGCCTCAATTTTTACTTTCAGTTGACTGGTTTTTATTCTTTTATTAACTTACTGATTGTTGCCCTTTTATCTTGAAGTCTTAACATACCCTGTTGTATTTTTGTTGCCTAAAGATGCCATTGGGTGGCACTTTGGGAAGAGACTAGTTTGCTCCATTTTCCAGCAATCAAACAATGTCTGAACTATTCAGAATCCATGCCCACCCCCACCTTTTTGGGTCTCTGAAAGAGCTACTGTTTTTGTGGGTTCTTTGTTTTTTTAATGCAGGCAGGAGCATTCTGTTTTGGATTGGTTCTTGGCATGTGTGATTGCTGGTATTGAACCAAAGCAGATTGCTTAGCCCTTACTTTGCTTAAGTCACTGCAGGATCTAATCCCTTCTTAATAAAATGAAAGCTTCTTCTTGCTCTCCCCATGAGAGAAGACAGAATAGGATGTGGTGGTTTGTTTGTTTTTTTAATCCTTATTTTTAAAAATTTCAGATTTCCCCCAGAGAGGACGAAACAAGAAAGGACATGGAAGATAATCTTTTCTGGGTTACTTTTTTGCTTTCTCTTTAAAGAGGGAGGAATGGGCTAAAGAGCATCACTTGAAGTGCAGTATAGTTTCTTGCCCCAAATCTATCCAATCCTTGCATGTGAAGATACCCCAAAATGTCATGGGGCACCTCAAAGCAACCCCGTTTGGCCAGATCCAGCCCACAACGATTTGGCTGTCCCAGGCACACCCTTGATTTATTTTTATATTTGATCTTGTACATCTCTGGCAGAAGTGCATTTTCAATAGTGAGCATAAATAAAATAAAAACTTATGAGGGGAAATATGCTTATTATCTATTGGCTGAAGATATATTTTCTTTCCTAGCCTTACAGACTTATATGCTGGAATGAATCCCGAGGGTGATATAATCTAGTCCCCTGCCAATGCAGGAATTCAGCGAAAGCAAGCAAGGCTGGCTCATCGCCATCCAATGTGTGTTTGAAAATCTATTTTCCACAAAGGAGGAAAGGCTTCGTGGGCAATCCACTTGCAAATGTGGTTTCAGTTCCAGTCCGTTCTCTCCCTTGCTCTCCATCTCTTTCTCTTGCCAAATTCTCTTTTGATTCGGGGCGGAGCTTTAGTTAAAATTAGACGAAACCAGGACACAGCCTGGGAGACGGAAATGGGATTTTGATGCGAGATGTTAACAGTTGCTTGGCCTCTTTCAGGAGTCTCCTTGTTTATTTGTTGTAACGTTTTAGAGATACACTGCAGGTCTCTGATTACAGCTCTTGAACACACCAGACGGGGAGGGGGGGTGTTAGCTGCTCTCCAGCTTTCCAGGGGCTTTGGGGTTTGTACAAGATGGACGCTGGCCTTATCTAGCAAGGAAGTGGTGACATTTTGTCCTGTAAACATTCCCAACAGGGCTTAGCACGAACTGGGGCTGGGGCATGTCACCAAGTGCTAATTTTTTTAAAAAAAGAAAAAGAAAAAAAAATCAGTGTGTGAGAAACTATTAGCTAAGTTACCTCACTAAACAATCCAGGAAATGCTATCTTCACGGATGCAGCTGCAGTTGTCTCCTGGGTTCGGCCACTAAATCAGATACAGGTCTTGGATGGATGCTGCTGTGTGACATTTTGTTTAAACCTCGTGCAGATGAATGGGGAAACTTCTGATAAACATTTTATCTCCAATCAGTTATTACCCTCTGGGAGGCAATGAATTCCCTTTGGTTTATTCATGCCAGTTCCCAGGATGTTTGCTTCTGGAGGGCTTCAATACAGGGGAAAAAATATCATCTGCCTGGTTCCCTCTTTCCACCTTCCCACCGAAAAGCTGAGTGAAGGCAGAAATCTTGAAAGGTTTCTCTGCTATCGTCTCCATTTGCATTTCAGAGCCTTACTACATTGGAGAGGAGCCAGAGTTGTGCCTTATCCTCTTTTCACACAAGATTGGCATCAGCAGCTCTCTTTTTCTGTAACTCAAATGTGACACTGAAGACTATGTAAAAGGATTTTGTTAAATTCCAGGAATAGGTATACACATGCCAGGAGGAAATCTGTTAGTGTAGCTGGATGCCCTCTTTTCGAATGGGTGCCAGGGATCAACCCTTCTTCGAAGATTTCCTCTGTTCCCTCCCTGCAGGATTTAAAGATAAAGAACCTCAAGGAGGATGATCAGGAGACCTACTGGATGCCCATATGAATTTATCAGCCCCTGGACAGTGGAGGCACATCTGTCACTGTTTTGTTGTAAAAATCATGTCAGACTTTGCATCTGTCCGTGTAACTATGCAATGACAAACCTCCTGAACATATATCTCTGTCTCTTAATTTAATAACTCTAAATGCCTTTGCTTTATGGGCATATTTAAGTTCTAAGTATATCTAAGATGTATCTTAGATCTTTATCAATGGTCCACCAATTACGATGCGCTGTCATTCCTATTTTACACTTGCGGAAGGAAGGAAGGGAGAGAATGACTGATGGCCCAGCACCACCAAGTGGATTCAGCCTGTGCCAGGAAATTGAGGGAAGGAAGGATTTGAAGCTCTGCTCTTAACCATTAAAATTTCTGCTGGCTACTTCATTACCAATGCAATGGAAGTGATTCTCTGCTACCTGTGCCACACAGTAGGTACAATTATGCTGTGTTTCTGCAACACTTGTCTGTTTTCCAGGGCATCCACTGGAAATCTTTGCCACTGTAGGCATCTCCTCTCTTGGGTCTTCCTCCAGATTTCGCCAGGATGTTGCACTAAATGCGAGTGGAAATAATACTTGGGAACAATTAGGGTCACTATAAGTTCTGACTTGGTGGCACAAAACACACACAGGTAGATGAGAAGGAGGAGGACAATCACAATCTAAGGAGCAGAGGAGAGTGGTGACGACAACTTGTATTTAATCTAGACATGATTTTGCCTTTGTTCTTGGGCTGGCCATAGTTACAGTCTAGTTAGGTGGGTTTGGTAGGGCAGGAGGAGAGATGAAATGCTACCATGTAACCCCAGAAGCCTCACCTGTTTTACAGGTGGCATAAAGACAAGTCTCTGGAACCACACAGTGGCCAAGAGAAGTAATGCAGAGCTGAGTTCACTGAGCTGCAGTTTGAAATGCAATTTTTCTGGGGCTATAACGCCCACAACCCCCCTTTTAGAATTGCAGTTGTAATAAGTAACTTTTATCTACTTTGCTGAGCCCAAGACTGCACTCGAGGCTCAGTTGCATCTCTTTAGCATGAAACAAAATCCCTAATGAACACGCGGTACCTTCATTAGGACCAATTGTACTTTTTGTAAACAAATACGAATACGAAGCCCCCATCTCTAGTAGCAGTATGTGTGTGATGTCGTTTCTGACTCTTGGTGACCCCGGTACAATTTCCAAGGTTTGTGACGTAATGAGTGGTTTTATGTCAGTTTCCATAGCCAATTGGGGAATTCACTCTGGGACCTCAACTAGCACACTGTACACTACACAACATTGGCTGAAATGCTGTTGCTGAGCATAGTACATCACAAATAGAGTAAGTCCACTGAATTAGTGGGGATTTGGTGGGTCAATTCCCTGGTAAGTTCCATTGATGAAAATGCACCTACAATTTACTACACTAAGCAACAAGATTTCAGCTGTTGGCTCTTGATGTAGAATTAGGCAGAGAACATTTTCACCCAGCAAAATGCATTATTCAGAATATTCAGAGGTAGCTGTTGCAGTAGATTATGCCTAATCTACCCCATATCTTTATATGATTAGGAATAACCATCAGCGATCCCTCCGCCCTTACCTTCCAGATGGTAGGGATTTGGGAAAAAGGCTGTGGTTCAGGTGGATTAGGCCTCTGGACTGGGATTTTTCTACCACAGCTCTAGGTATTGAGAAGGCATTTCTTTGGTCTCCTTAGAGAGAGAGAAAGAGAATTATTTTACATGAATATGTCTTTAAAAAAAACATACCAGGCTATGAGTAATTATGAAAGCCATTTGAAAGGTTTTAGGAGGTGCCTGTACATTCAGGGAAAAAAATCCTGTTTCAAGATATACCGTCTTATGGGTATCTGGAGTGATTTGTAGTTAACTATGGATTTTAAATAGAAAAAAAATATATCCTTTTTTGCAATAATCTGAGTGAAACTTGTTCAACATTTATTTAATCCAGCAGCACTTATACGGTTGTTTGCCAGCTTGGGGATTTCATCAGGAGGAGCCCCGGCCTTCTGTTGAACAATAGCAGATGTCCTAGCAAGAAGCAAAGGTTAACTGGCTTTCCTTTGTTTACTTGAGGTTGATTGGTCCCATGGATAATGGTGCAAATGGGGAATGGTTCAAACACATACAGGTTCCGCCATGAGTTCCAAATTCTGTCACCTAATTAATGGAGTTATGTCTTTATTAGGCCACTCAAAAATGGCTAGCTTTTGTCCTACACTAGTTTTTATCAGGTTGTGAAGCCAATATATTGTGGGTAATGCAGAAAAACAAAACAAAACAAAAAAAACCAAATTGGAGTCCTAAATGCCATGGGCACATCTCCATGCCAGCTCTGCTTCTTAAAAGGGAGTTCCAAAATGCAGGCTGCAAACACAACCTGCACACGAATATAGATTTCAAATCCTGTGCCGAGTGGGTTGGATTCTCTCTCTCTCAAAGGCCATGTGAGGAGAGGGAGAAATGTTAACCTTCCTAGTGCTTTCAAGGAAGGTGTGATGTTCCAGGATTGGTTTTAGCAGTTCCTTTCCATGACTGAGTAAGGATTAGAACCAGCTCTCCTAAATCCCACTCGATCCCTCTGTCGGCTACACTGGGTACCACGCTCTGAACATAGGAGTGTCTAATTCCACACCACTGCTGCTGACTTCAGTCTCCCCCTTCACAACCCCTTTCTCCAAAAAGCAACCAGAAAGAAGGCTACACCTTACTGAAACAGAATTCTAGCCCGCAGCTGAGTTCAGCTAGGCAACGCGAGGCTGGAATAGGCCAAATCACAATGCAGATGACCTTTGAATGCCAAGCCTCTGTAAGTAACAGCCGAGAATTTCACAAGTTGGTGCAACGTAACCATGTAAGGGCAATGGGGCACCGCTTGTACAATCCAAATCTAGCTCATTCCCTTTCATGGCTCTTTTGAGATCTGCACTATTCCTGTCTGAGAACAGCGCAGGCCATTTATTGCACGCTGGAAAGAATCTTAAAAATACATCTGAGAAACCTCTCTTGACTGACACTATTTTAGGTGGATGGGTGAAAAAACCAGGACTTTACAGAACCTGGTGCAGAACTATTACTGCTAAATAAAGGAATAATCCTGTCCAGTCTGGACGGCATTACCATGATCCCAGTACATGCAGATGAACAACCTGGGTATTATGTTATATTGGCTTCCAAGAATAGTCAGCACATGGGAAAAGAACATACGTGGAAGATGCTGAACTACATTTTTGGTTATTTTAATCACATAGGTTGATGCCCCTTTATTATTGCTTCCTTAATATACTGGCTGTCTTTGACCTACTCAAAGCTTCAAAAAGGCTGGCTAAAGTCCCGCTGAACATCTGCCTTCTCTGCTGTAGGAGGTCTACAGGGCAAAAGCAGCCAGACACTGCTCTGATAACAACTGGGTCTCTTTGGCTGCTGATCCAGCTGTTGGCAAGAGACAAAAGGCTGCGTATGTCATTGGCAAATTGGGAAAAGCCACTTTGGCTACATAAGCTGTAGTCATTATTTCCTCTCCCCACACACACACCTTTATCCTTGAAAAGGACTCAAGGTGGCTTCCAACAGTGAAAGACAATACAGTGGGGTCTCGACTTAAGAACTTAATCCGTATTGGAAGGTGGTTCTCAAGTCGAAAAGTTCTTAAGTCGAATCTGCATTTCCCATAGGAATACATTGAAAACCATTTAATCCGTATCTGCTCTTTTCTGTCCATAGAAACTAATGGGAAGCTGCTATTCTGCCTTCTGCCACTAGAGGGGGATATTTTCTTTCTTTTTTCCCCTTAGGTTCAGGGAAGGCAGGGAACACTAAAGGCAGCACTTTAGAACTCTTTTTTTAAAAACGAAGCCAATTTTAAATAATGTTTTAAAGCATGTTGTGCTGACTTTTTCAGCACAAAGGCACTCAGGCAGGCTTTTTAGGTGCTGAGCAAGCCTCCGGAAGCCTGCTCAGAGCCAGCCGATCAGCTGTTAGGTGGGGAGAGGAGCGGGGAAAACCACAAAATGGCTGCCAGGCTCTTTCTGGGTGTCAGCTTTTAGCTCTTTCCTGCTCTTTTTCCTGTGGTTTGAGGGCTACCAAGGCCTGGTAAGTGACTTTATTTAACAGTACAGTATTTATTTTTAAGTTTCTGACCCTTTTCCCCCCTCCAGAAGTCTCTAAGGGGAGGGAGGGGGGACTTTTTCCCCTGTTCATAACTCGAGGGAAGTTCGCATGTCGAGTCCTTACTTTCCCTATAGGGCAGGTTCGTAACTCGAATTGTTCGCAAGTTGGGTCGTTCGTAAGTCGAGACCCCACTGTATTCAGAGTTGGAAACAATGAGTATGCAACGGTGGTTGACATCATTAAAAGACAATATTTAAAAATTATGAACAATGAACACGGAGGCTTCTTACCTCAATTAGCAGGCAACATTAAAGCAAAGGTCAATAAGTATACAAACATTTTGAAAATGTCACCCTGAGAAAGGGAGAACACAAGGACAGCAGAAGGACAGCAAGGATGGGGCCCGCCTGGCCTCCAGTGGGAGGGAGTTCCAGAGTCTGGGAGCAGCCACAGAGAAAGCCCTTTCCTGTGAAATTTACCTGCGAAGGTGGTGGGACCAAGATAAAGGCCTCTCCTGAGGATCTTAACACCTGAGCCAGCTCATAATGAAATACCATATTTTTCTGTCTATAAGACGCCCCCCTTTTCTAATCCAAAATTAAGAAATCTAAGTGGGGTTTAGCAAGTGTAGGGGGAAAGGGATCAAAGCGCTGCAGGATTGCTTTGATCCCTTCTTTCTCCTCCACTTGTTTTTGTTTTCTCCTCGGCTTCATGAAATCAACTGGAAGGACTTCTGGGGGAGGCAACTAAGTGCAAACAGAAAAGTGACAAGAAAAAAACCCCACTCCCAACCTTTGCTCTAGAGCAGTGGTTCTTAATCTTGGTTCTCCAGATGTTCTTGGACTAAAACTCCCAGAAGTTTTCACCACGAGTTGTGCTGGCCAGGATTCCTGGGAGTTGAAGTTCAAGAATTTCCTGGGGGTTGCAAGGTTGGGAACCACTACTATAGAGCAAGGCTAGGGGAGGGTTCAGGAAATAGTGCCTTTTCTGTCACAAAGGTCCAGTATCACAGCCAAGGAACTGTTTTGCTTTTTAAAATCTCATTTTATTCCATATCTCATTTAAAAGTACAAATACTTGTTGTGTTTGGAGCGCTTTCCTCTGAAAGGCACCTCAGAAACCACTGCAATATCAAGAGGATAAAGCATGTTTTAAAAGCCCTTCTGACCAAGACTTCCATATCATGTGGAGAAGCTTCGGCTTCCAGACATTTCAGAAATCAGCCTTTTAGCCCTGTCTGTACAGCGTAGGGCTAATGAGAGTCACAGTCCACAGGACTGAAGGACAAGTGTTTTGCACTCTTACTTATTTTATTTATTTATTTATCTTGTATGCCTCCCACACTACCCAAAGGTCTCTGGGCGGTTTACAATTTAAATAATTTAATAAAAGATATAAAGATAACAACCATTAAAATACAATTTAAAACACAATGCTCTAAAAATTGCCATCGGACCCACAGTTGATATTGTTTCAATTAAAAGCCTTCTGGAAGAGGAAGGTTTTGACCTGGCGCCGAAACATCATCAGTGTCGGCGCCAGACAAATCTCCCTCGGGAGGGCGTTCCATAGTCTGGGGGCAGCTGCCGAAAAGGCCTTCTCTACAAGCTGTCCTTCTTACCTCCTTGAGGGACGGCTCTTTCAAAAGGGCCCCCTGGCTAGATCTTAACTGCCAGGTAGGCTCATATGGAAGGAGGCAGTCCTTCAGGTATCCAGGGCCCAAGCAGTTTAGGCTTTATACATCAAAACATGCATTTTGAATTGGGCCCAGGCAGCAACTGGTAACCAATGTAATTTAATCAGAATCGGCCGGATGTGTTCCCTAGCAGCCCCACCACTCACCAGCCACGCAGCTCGATTCTGGACCAGTTGCAGTCGCCAGACCATCTTCAAAAGCAGCCCCACGTAGAGCGCATTGCAGTAATCTATGCGAAATGTTACCAGTGCGTGTCTAACTGTCATGAGACTCCGCTCGTCCAGGTAGGGCCATAGCTGGTATATATTTACATAAAAGGATTTGTGAAGAGTATAATCTGCTGTCTATTTCTTGCTTGACTGTAATGTTCTCTAAATCGCTACAATCTAGTCAATGGTTGATACTATGTTTGGCCCTAGTCAATGGCATTTAACACCTTTTGCTGGAGTAAGAGACAGCTATTTTTTATTTCCTAAAAAATTAACTGTTTAAGTTTATTGCCTGCTGAGTTGCTCTGATGGCTCTGCTCAGCTACAATTTCTGATCCAGATACTGTACTGTACTTGGAAAACCATAAGCAGCAGTCTTCAATCATCCAGATTAAAAATACATACAGTTGTTGTGGGGAAAAGATGGCACTCCAGATGTGCATGATTTGCCAATAGAGTGTAGCCGATATCCACTGCAGAAAAATGCTGTCACATAGACAAAATTCTGTCATGCCTGAGACTCTGCACTATTCTCAATATTGTTTTGAGGTTCTATCAAGATCACATTATGCTAATCACAGTTTCTAACATATAGCTGAATGTTACCTGTAAAATCATTTTACCTTCAACAAAAATGTTACTATTGTCTTTAATTTTCAGTAACATCAGATTGTTTCTATAAATTTTTTAAAAAATATATATGCTTGTTTAAACTTTAAATGCAACTGCAGCTGCATATATATGAGGTCAAAACTGCAGCATGGCAGATATTAAGACAAAATCAGAAGGGTGGCAGATTAACAATGGCAGTATCAGCATGACTCCTCTGTTCAGTTGTGACCCTTCTGGCCTGTATGAAGCAGATAAGCCTTTTTAGATCTTGCCAGGTTAATAGGCTATAACCCTCCACCCTCCCCTGAATTAGCTGCTCAGTTTTTTGGTAAAACATGTTTACGTGCTTTGGAATGATATTCATCAGAGGATATCAACATCCTGCGTTTTTCCAACTTGCGATTCCAACAGCAAAGGGAAGTACTTTAACTATTGGTTGCTTGCCACATAGTTAATAAGGGAAAGTTTGTGAAAATTCACAGGCCAGCTTAGATGACATGGGAAAATATCATGAATGAGAGAATCAGAAACTAACTGGATTAATGCATGTGTGTATTTAAATAAAGTCAGCTATGAATCTTTCCAGTCAGCCAGCAGTAGCCTTCACATACCAGGTACAAATGTGAAGGCATGTGGAAAAAATAATTTGATATCTGCTTCATGGTTCATGTGGGACGTGGTGGTGCTGTGGGTTAAACTGCAGAAGGCTTTGTGCTGCAAGAAGACCAGCAGTCGTAAGATCAAATTCACACGACTGAGTGAGCTCCCGTCGCTTGTCCCAGCTCCTGCCAACCTAGCAGTTCAAAAGCATGTAAAAGTGAGTAGATGAATAGGTACCATCTCGGTGGCAAGGTAATGGCGTTCTGTGTCTAGTCGCGCCGGCCACGTGACCATGGAAACTGTCTACAGACAAATGCTGGCTCTACAGCTTGGAAACGAGGATGAGCACTGCACCCTAGAGTCGGACACAACTGGACTAAATGTCAAGGGGAACCTTTACCTTTACCCATGGTTCACAGTCAGAGATGGGTATGAACAGCCGGTTTGGAGGTTCATTTATCAGCCAAGCAGGTGTTCGACGCTTCAAAGCCCCTCCTCTTCCAGCGGGCACTCACTTGGAGGCAGTGGCCTGGCTTCCCTGTCCTTCCTCCTCTAGGTGCTGCCTCTGAGTGGTGGCTGGGCAGAGGAGGTGGGGCTTTGCTGTGCCGAACATCTGTTCAGCTGATAAACCAGCACAAACCACCAATTCATGCCCTTCTCTATTCATAATTTAATTCCTATCCATCTGCCAACCATTAAATATATCATGGCAAGAATGATAAAAAGACGACAAACTACCTTGCAAATTGGCAATGCTGCCTTGAGTCAGAGATCTACTTCTGATTGGCCATTCACAGCAGCATTATTAAAACTCATGTATCAGATGTAGAACTGTATCAACAACAATTTTAGAGCTGCTGAGCCGAAAGGGACCCTATGGATCATCACGCCCAGCCCATCAAGGAGGCCCAGTGGGGAATTGAACTCCCAACCTCTGGCTCTGCAGCCAGATGCCAAAACCCAGCAGTTCTATGCTTAATTCTAACTTCAGAATTAGCTACATTAAGATCTCTTCCTCTGAAAGGACAGACTGTACACCAGATGTTTTCCAACAGTTTTTTATTTTATAAGAAATTCCGTATCATGGTGCTTCTTGATTTAGAAATTCCTGGAGAAAGAAAAGAAACAGAGTTACAAATGTTTAGCTTTGAACCACCTAAGGAGTCAGGTAATGGAGCAGAAGGTACTAATCAATGTAGAATGCACAACTGCATCAAGTAAGATTATAGCTTACTTGAAGTGGGGGGGGGGGAATGCCTTGCTCAGACTTTCCCCAGGCTCATACTAACCACTTACTTGGAAACAATGCCATCATTTTTTGCTAGGCGCAAGATAGAGTCATCAGATTCCCCCTGAAACACAGAAAACAAGTTGTACAGTCGAAGTGTCAAGATGATCTTCAGTAAGCACCAAATTTGCCTTTCAACGAGCTTAAGCTAGTTTTGAAATGTGTGACTTCCCTGACAAGAGGAAATCTATGAGTGGCAAGCTACACATTGTCATGGTAGAACAGTGCAGTGCTTTTACTGTCTCCTACTGTTTAAAGCTGCTTTTAAGAATTTTATTATAACATTTGTGCTTTGCTCTTCCACTTAAGAATGTGGTAGCTAACAATAAAATTTGTACTGTAAAAAAAATTCAGGCCACATAAAAATAATGCAACACCTTATTAAAAATGCTGCCCAAGTATTTCCTTCTCCATGTGTTCAAGGGCTCTACATGTGTTAATAGCAGTTTAAACTAATTACGAGACGCTGACCCTGTAGTGTAGTCAGTTTGAGAAATACAAGATCCTGCACTGTTTGTGTTAGGATGTACCACTGATCTGCTCTCCTTCCTGCTGGTGGGGGAGGAAGAAGGGAGGAAGCAACCAGCCCTCTCCAGTATTTGTAAAAGTAACTTTGATGGCTGTCCATCTGCTTCAAAGTAAGCTCCTTGCTTCAAGCAGGACTTGCTTTTGATTATATATGACTAGAATTCTGCTGTTATACATGAACAATGAGGTTAACAGTTTGCTAGTAGCTACTCAGCTCAGATTACTTTTGCGTTCTAATAGTACACTGGTGCAACGTAGTGGCCAGTATCAGAACGCTGCGTTTCCACCAGAGGTCATGGGTCTTCCAGCAGGACAATGACCCAAAGCACACTTCAAAAAGCACTCAGAAATGGTTACAAACAAAGCGCTGGAGAGTTCAGAAATGGCCAGCAATGAGTCCAGATCTGAATCCCAAAGAACACCTGTGAAGAGATCTCAAAACAGCAGTTAGGAGAAGGCGTCCTTCAAATCTGAAGGCCCTGGAGCAGTTTGCAAAAGAATGGTCCAAAATTCCAGTATAGAGAGGTGTAAGAAACTCATTCATGGTTACAGGAAACAAATGATTTCAGTTATTTTTCGCAAAGGGGGGTGCTACAAAATATTAAGTTAAGGGTACCAATAATTTTGGCCGGTGCATTTTTGGGTTTCTGTATGGGATTGTATCAGATTTGACTCTTCTGTTTTTTGGTGTTGTTCCAACGCAAACCAAAGAAATGAACATGTGAGTACCAAAACATTTGCAACTGCAATAATTTCCTGAGAAGGGTTGCATTTTCTGACAGAATTGCAAGGGTGCCAATATTTTTGGCCATGACTGTAGTTACTACTCTTCCTCCTAAGGTAGTAAAGATCACTTTTTATCACACAGTAGCACAGTTAACTGCCCTATCCATCTCCTGATGGCTTTATCACACAATTGAGTGATCAGGGATTGAATTTCGACTGCTGGTGAAATTTTGTCCACTGTCTGTGATTATTTCAAAACACAGTTTACCCTATCTGCTCCAGCATGAGATCTACTACAGAGTGATAGCTTCTGCTTTTATAAGCAACTGTACGCTGAACATCTTCATAATAAAAATGTAAAAGTTAAAGGCACAGAAAAGCATGTAAAGTAAATACTTACCATCCTACGAATTGCGCCACAAATTGCATATGTTTTGAACTGGCCATTCACTCTGCCTGTGACTTTATCAACCTGTAATTAGAATAAAGATTGCATATCAACATTTTAAACATTCTGTAATGATACCTGGAGAACACATAATACATAGAAGATACTCCTGTCTTTTGGATTCTATGGCCTAATTCAATTATTAGTCTGAACTACAGTAGAATCACTGAACCAATTACTGAACAGAAGGAAGACCGAGTGAGAATCTGACTCATCAAGAATGACTGGATGGCTCAGTTCTTTAGGTATTTGGCTTCAGAGGCTGGGAGTTTGATTCCCCCATTGTGCCTTCCTGATGGGAGTTCTAAGATGATTATAAATCCCCACAGATTCAATGGACGTACCCTAGCTGTGAACAACTACACTAAGCAACAGAATTTCGGCCAATGACAGACTGGTACATCAGCACTTGTGGAATTTTCATGGACTCAAGTTATTTTGGCTTAACACTGTATATAGGCCTAAAAATCTAATCAGCGAGCAAGAAGTAAGTGAACAAGTTTAGAAACTATAATAAAACTGCATTTCCCAGGATTTATTGGAATACTATACTCTGGAACAAAGTGAAACCTGTCCAGCATATAGAAAATGGTTGTTTTATCTCTGCTCATCTACAACACAGCTAAACAAAAGTAGGAATATGGTGTTCTATAGTGGTGGGGAGGGGCTGGTTATGAATTTCTTGCTTTGGTCTAACTCTCACCTCACTGGGTTTGCTCTTGGTCTCTGGAGGCTCGTGGTTGAACAGAGGTTGCTGCAGCAATAACCAAACCCCGTGCATGTATCTGTCTTGCTTCAAGAAGTATGCCACAGGGAATTATTGCTTATCTTTGTATTTTCTGGACCCAAGCGTCCAAAGGAGACTATAGTGACTACTGTCATAGAAGTGCTATTGACTTCTCTTAGGTCTCAGATGAGCCCAAAGCAACTCCCTCAAAAGCAGAAACAGGAAGAAAGTACTGCTCATGATCAAAGACACAGCAAGTTGCAGCCAACACTGGCTCCCTCTGGACCTGCAACCCTTTCGAATACCTTCATGGGTTAAAGCACTGCTTAAGCATCTACCTGTAGTTTGGATTCTCCCTCTTGTAGGCATAATGGGTTTAGCTGCCTCCTCAACCTGTGCTCTGTACTTTGCCATCCAGGTGTGATCACTATGCAATACAGGCAAGCAGAAGATTATCTACTTCACTAACTGTAAACCAGTACCTCAACGGATAGCATATATATTTAGAATGTTTATTCTTTTGGCTTGTATATTTGTTTGTTTATTTAATTCCGATATTTCACTTACCTCAGAAATATTTATTTGGATGGAAGCATGGTCTTTTGCACCAATTATCCGATTGCTTGCAGAGCTGATTTAAAAAACAGACAGGAAAATATATATACATTTCTACATACGTGTGTATATTTAATGACTACTAATTTCTCATGTGGCATCAGCTCTACCATACTTTATGGTGTGCCTCAGCAATGCTCTATGTCATGTATTCTTGGTACAGATTTAATCACTATGCAGAACACAAAGCTAAAGCCAGCACTACCAAATCACTCAGCATAAAACAGCCCTCCCCCATAAACACAAAATAAGAACTCAAACATTCAGTTATGAAACGTACTACTGAATCATACTTTAAATATCAAAGCTACTTCTAAAAAGGATGATAATGGTGTTATAATGGAGGTGGCGGAGGGAATCAGCATTCCAGCAAAGTATTTGACCTTGGCATTTGTAGACCGTGGAATCACTGTATTAGCAGCTGTAAGACTTGCTTCTTGGATGTACAACATGTCATGAGGAGGTTTAAATGTCAGGAAAACCAAGAGCATTATTGTCAGGAGGCCAGTCTTTGAGTTTAAGTCCCAGCAGGGTCACTAAGACAAAATGGGCAAAGCTGAGGCACCAGACCAAGATACCTCCATCCTCTTCAGGAATTTAGGATAACATCAGCAGATGAGATTTGATAGTTCCAACAGTGATGGAGAAATTCTAAGCTTAAATGGTTTTTATTTCTTAAGAAAGAATATTAGGAATATTAAGCTTGAGACTGTGTTTTTGGAGACTAAGATCTAGATAATCTATAATAGGATGTTCCTAATTACCACATGTTGGTGTGAAAACCTGGCAATAAAGAAAGCTGACACACACAAAAATTCCATTCATTTGAAATGAGACACTGAAGGAGGTTTACAGATTCTACAGGTTCCTAGAAAGTGAGCACTAGATCAATCAAATCTGATCTCTCTAGAAGTAAAAAAACCAATGAAACTGTTTTTGCTTCTTATGTATCAACAAATATCTCAGTGAAAGACATTGGACTGGTTTGGAAGCAACAAGGAAACTATTGTTTATTGTTATAAGAATAAACTGCAACAAGCACTAGAGTTATATACAACCCACTTCACTGTGGATGAAAGAATTTCAGAGATTTTTTTGTTTCCAATAATTACTGCTTGCTGTATCATCCAAACCTGAAAAAAATGTAGCTACTCTTGACCCTGATTATCTGAAACAAGCCACGTTCAAGAGCCAATTCAAGAAGTTAAGTCTATTCCCAATCTCTTCCTCATAGCCACAATGATGGAAAGGGTGTGCATTATTATTCTTGTGTCAAAGATAAAGGCAGATTTTCCCTGACTAGACTAAGATGTCTTGGCAAAAGTATTGATATATTCTCATGCTTTTGCATGTTTGTGTGAAACTGAGACGTATGCTTCTATTCTAACATATAATGCTAGGAAAAGATGTCAACACTCTATGCAGAAAAGTTAAGTACTGTTTAATAGTGAACTGCTATTTTAATTTTGAGGAAATAAGATATTGGGTGAAGTAGGCTTAATGGAACAGAAGCAGTAATATGTACAACAATCTTGGGAGTTACTGGCTGAAATCCAGTAACAAAGTTACGCAGTCTAAGTCTGATGATGTCATTAGTTGTGGATGAATTTTGGAAATTTTAAGTTTCCTAAAGGTTGCTGAGGAAGCCTTTGTGTATAGAAGGACAGTGGCAGGAGTCTTAAGTGTCCAAAAACTACTGTCACCGGTCCCACCACTGACAATTTTAAGACGTTAAGTCTTCCTGCTCCTGTCCCTCTGTCCCCAAACACCTTCCCAAGACCAAAGGGATCCTAGGAACTTAGGAGGGTGGGAAATTTTTTGATTAACAAAATACAACTGCAGCTAACGATGTTATAAGACTTACATGGCATAACATTATGTTACTGGTCTTCAGCCAATGTGTAACAAGTATGACAGATAAAGGGAAACTGGAAATGCAGTTGTGAACACTTTAACTGGCTTCTAACCATCACTCCCTTCCTCTAATCTTCTGCACAAAGAAGTATTAAAACCCTTCTTGATGGATGCATGACACCTCTGATGGCTGCTGTCATGGGAAGTCTTACTCAAATAATATTGAGTTCGCAAAGCTCATGTGGAAGTTTTAGAATTTATAAGTAACACTTACAATGCTTAAACCACAGTTTGGCATTATGTAGGAACACAACTATTGTGGGAGGTCATCCACAAAAGCTTGTGCCAAATTTGTTACTCTTTTGAGATCTCACATTTTCATTATTCTTCTTGCAACAGACTAACATAGCAACACCCAGAAACTGGAATTCTTGAAATTAATTTCCACAGTCCAGATACTCACCACTTACGGGGCACATACAGATCCACAAATTCTCCAGCATCGTTCTGCATCGTGTATTCTTAGATCACTTGCCACAAGTGACGTGCTGCAGGAGATTCCTGAGAAGATATGTGAAATTATCAGTCCCTGAAGTGACTAAATAGTACAAAAGGCTCCACAATTGGAAGTTTCAATCCTCAACTTCATGTTTTCTTCTTTTTTGGCAGCTTGCCACAGCATTGTTGCACATGTACTTAAGAATGACATCTCACAGAGGCACCGCTGCTGTCTAGTATATTCTCAAAATGCAAGTGAATTTTTGGTTTCACTTTTAGATCTTTTATTTGGCAACTGAATTTGAGGAATAGCCATTTTAACAAACTTTAAAAAACCAAAGTAACTCCTACATCTTGTATATTCATTTAACCAAAGAGAAAAACCTCCATACGTTGATTTTGTTTAAACTTTTTATATTTCAAGGTTAGTTCATATGAACAAGATGAAACTAATAATTTTTAAAATCAACTGGTTACTGGTTGTTGACCTTTTGACAATACCTGTATTTTCTCAGCAATAATTTTCTTCAATAGAAATGGAGGTGTGCTTATGGGTTTTTTGTTGTTGTTGAGTATTGGTATGATCAGTACAAACTCTCTGCCTGGAAGCTTAGTCTAGAAAGGCAAAGAATAATGGAGTTGGAAACTGACGTATAAATCCAATAATTCCAGACCTCTGCTAAGTGCAGGAATCCAAATCAAAGTATACCTGATGTACGGCTATCTACTTTTCTCTGAATGCCTCCAGCTCTGGAGCACTCACCACCTTCTAAGGTAATTGGTTCCACTGTTGCACCGCTCTAACAGTTAGGAAATCTGATTCCCTATAATTTGAGCCAATTACTACATGTCCCACACTCCAGGATGATTGAGAACGGATCTTGCTCCTACTCTGTATGACTACCTTTCATGTATTTGAAAAGTGCTATCCTATCTCACCTTCAGTCTTCATTTCTCAAGGCTAAACATGCCCAGTTCTTTCAGCTTTTCCTCATAGGGCTTGGTTTCCAATACCCTGATCATCCTAGCTGCCCTCCTCTGAAGTGGTTAGCTTTTCAGCAACCATCTTAAAATGTAATGCCCAGAAGTGGATACGGTACTCAAGATGAGGTCTAACCAATGCTAAATAGAGGGGAACTAGTACTTCACAGGGTTTGGAGACTATATCAGGCTCTCAATGTAGCCTAAAATAGCATTTCCTTTTTGCAGCCACACTCATATTCAGCTTGTCATCTACAACAATTCCAAGAGCCTTCCCACATTTAGAATGACTGAGCCAAGTATCCTTCCCCCTCTTGTAACTATGCATTTGGTTCCCTTGTGCTAGGTGTAGAACTATGCCACTACATGGGCTGGAAATCCCTAACAACCTTGGTCCATGTGCTAGCAATATAAAAAACAGATTAATGTAATGTTCTGTATGTGGGAATCCTTTTGAAAATGGTACAGAAACTTCAACAGGTCCAAAATGCAGCAACCAAGTTGGTTAGGGGAGTAAGCAAACTTGGTATTATCTTAATCCTGGCAGCTAGGATACATTATCTCCCATATGTTGCACTATGCTGCCTAGTTATAAGTGAATGAAAAGAAAACACCCTAAGGAAGAGGAATACGCCATTCAGCATCTCATTCCCACTCCCCCTACATATAGTGGTGTATTGATTACACATTGTCACACAGGAGATAATGCATGATCACACAACCATCTTCACCTAACATGATGACACCTTTGAGTGTTTCGGATTAATTAGCACCTGAAGGCTGGCTGAAATCCTACTCCTTAGCGCACTGAATTGCACTAGAGCAGACCTGGTCAAAGTGCGGCCTGAGGGACACATATGGCCTGCGAGCCGCTCCTGTCCGGCCCCTGGACAGTTTTGAACATCAAAACCATTTATAGCTTTTTGTCTAAAGTTAATCAGTTGCTTATCTTTAACATACTGCAAAAAAACTCTTTAGTATTTGTGAAGATCAACAAGTTTAAAATAAAAACAATCATAACATCACTGTTTCATTTTATTTTTAAGTAAAGTTGGTTCGGCCCCCAAACACAGTTCAATTTTTCATGTGGCCCCCTTATAGAAATTAATTGCCCACTAGAGTATGACTCCTGAATCAGCCTGAATTTGATGAATCAACTTCTGTCAGTTCCATTAATTCAAACAGAGAGTTTCTTTTCCTTGAATGAAGGGAATTTACCGAGGAATCGATTCACCGAATCCCTCTTGATTCAACGGACTCCTGCAGTGCAACATACTGCATTAACCAACAGGATTTCAGCCACAGTGCTAGCAAACTAACGCTAGACGATTCGCAGTTTTCCTTTTAAAATAATAAATAAAACTTTCTTCGTTTGAAAAAGGGGCAGGGCCGTGTCCGTTACGGGAACGCTATGATTTTCCAGAACACTCAGCAAAGACTTACTTCGTGAATCAAGCAGTTACGGGAGGAGAAGTAAAGGGCAAGTTACCCTCCCACCCCCACCACTGAAAATAACTTTTTGAAGAGAAACGTCTGGAAATCTCCTAGCCACGTCCAGCAGGGAGACCCAATGGGAGAGGCGGGCGGTGCTGCCCCGGCGTCAATAAAGCTACGGGCTCCATGAGGGTTACCTCAGCCAAGGGCTGAGGAGCTCCCCAGGTCTCCTCCAGCTCTCGAGGAGAGGCGAAAAGGTACAAATAATTCCCCCTCAGAGGACCAGGCCTCGCCTCACCTTCTCACACGCCGCGAGCCCAGGCCGGAAAGGGAGATTTGCGTCACCGAAAGGCGACAAAAAGGAAGTCCGCGGGTGGGATGGGAGGAGGGAAGGCTGAAGAGCGGCGCACACAAATTACGCGTCTGGAGAGAAAGGGGTGGGGACGAGCGCCGTGACGCCATCCTGATTGACATCGGGGGAGGCGGGGCATACGAGGAGGGTGGTTACTGTGGCGGGCGGGAGGGAAGGGGAGAAGGAGTTCGTTAGCTGTCCGTCTTGTGCTCGCCTCAGAGCGAGGCTTGCTGAGATGATTTGGAAAGCTTATTATGGGCATGAAAAGCGGGAATGTGGGCGCCCCCCGCTGAGGGAAGGCAAAATAAGAGGGGTTGAAAGGGAGATGAGGAATAAACGGTAGTTCTGCCCTTCAAAGGAAGACCAAACTGGCCCACAAGACGAATACTATGAGGTCAAACTGTGGTTGTTTCCATGACTAAAAATAGCACAAAACACAGAAGATAGCTTGTTAAAAATACTGTTAATATATATATTTTTCTCTCCCCCCCCCCTCAAGTGCAACGCAGGGTAGCTCAGAACATGACGAAAAAAACTTTACCTTAAAGTCATCCCCTAATACTGTGGTACGTAGTGAAACACACTTGAATTGTCATATTAAACTAGAGCCATCTGAGGACATTAGGCAGAAAAGTTTTGTCCCCAAATTGCTGTTCTTGTTAGTGTTAATAACACACACACTTTTTTGCACACTTCATAATTTATTTGCTTAAGCAAAGTTGTATTCCCTTTTGTTCTTATTTGGACAACACCTCAGTTTGCTGAGGGAAGCTTTTTCTTTAAATACCTGGCACTGCTCATTAAGAATAGTTAGGACCTCATGAATTTGGTGGTGATTTCCTGAGCTAGAGCAGAATAAATATATCTGTTTGAATAATGTATTGTTATGGCCTCTTGCCATCCTCTGGAAGGATCATCTGCTTTCAACTTTCCACTTTTCAGAAGTTCCTCTTTTGAATTCAAATGTGGCATTCCATTTCAAGATTATCTTGAGCATTTTTGCCAGATAAATAGCATGTCCCAATACAAAATTACTTTTAGGCACATACTCTTAGCATTTGCAATGGTTCTATTGGAAAGTACAATCTCCTTGAATGATCTAGTTTGCTAATGAGCCCTTTTAAATTGAGACACAATCCTCAGTACAGTATTTCTGTAGGGTGTGGACCCACAGATAACTGTATCACACTAAACTTCCACTATACCTACTGTATCTATGTTCTCTTTAACATAAAGCACTGCTCACCACCTCCCAGAGATCTATCATTAGCACAAAATAACCCCAATATGTGGTCATTCTTCAAGTGTTTTTGGTCATGAGAAGGTACATACTGATAGGGGGGCCAAGCAACTGTTGGTAAGGGACAAGATGTCCCAGTCCACTTTTAAATGATCATATTTTGTTGTTGTGCCCGACTCTTCATGACCCCATGGACCAGAGCACGCCAGGCCATCCTGTCTTCTACTGCCTCCTAGAGTTCAGTCAAATTCATATTGGTGGCTTCAATGACACTGTCTAACCATTTCGTCCTCTTGTCCCCTTCTCCTCTTGCCTTCACACTTTCCCAACATCAGACTCTTTTCCAGGGAGTCTTCTCTTCTCATGAGATGGCCAAAATATTGGAGCCTCAGCTTCAGGATCTGGCCTTCCAGGGAGCACTCAGGGTTGATTTCCTTCAGAACGGATAGGTTTGTTCTCCTTGCAGTCCAGGGGACTCTCAAGAGTCTCCTCCAGCACCACAATTCAAAAGCATTGATTCTTCAGTGGTCAGCCTTCTTTAAGGTCCAGCGCTCACTTCCATACATCGCTACTGGAAAAACCATAGCTTTGACTATGCGGACCTTTGTTGGCTAGGTGATGTCTCTGCTTTTTAAGATGCTGTCAAAGTTTGTCATTGCTTTCCTCCCAAGAAGCAGGCGTCTTTTAATTTCGGGGCTGCTGTCTCCATCTGCAGTGATCATGGAACCCAAGAAAGTAAAGTCTATCACTGCCTCCATATATTCCCCTCCTATTTGCCATGAGGTGATAGGACCAGTGGCCATGATCTTAGTTTTTTTTATGTTGAACTTCAGACCATTTTTTGCACTCTCCTTTTTCACCCTCATTAAGAGGTCCTTTAATTCCTTCTCGCTTTCTGCCATCAGAGTGGCATCATCTGAATATCTGAGGTTGATATTTCTTCTGGCAATCTTAATTCCAGTTTGGGATTCATCCAGTCCAGCCTTTCACATGATATATTCCGCATATAAGTTAAATAGGCAGGGAGACAATATACAGCCTTGTTGTACTCCTTTCCCAATTTTGAACCAATCAGTTGTTCCATATCTAGTTCTAACTGTTGCTTCCTGTCCCACATATAGGTTTCTCAGGAGATGGATAAGGTGGGCAGGCACTCCCATTTCTTTAAGGACTTGTCATAGTTTGCTGTGGTCCACACAAAGGCTTTTGTGTAGTCAATGAAGCAGAAGTAGATGTTTTTCTGGAACTCTCTGGCTTTCTCCATAATTCAGCACACATTAGCAATTTGGTCTCTAGTTCCTCTGCCTCTTCGAAATCCAGCTTGTACTTCTGGGAGTTCTTAGTCCACGTACTGCTGAAACCTACCTTGCAGGATTTTGAGCATAACCTTGCTAGCGTGTGAAATGAGTGCAATTGTACAGTAGTTGGAGCATTCTTTGGCACTGCCCTTCTTTGGGATCGGGATGTAGACTGATCTTTTCCAATTCTCTGGCCACTGCTGAGTTTCCCAAACTTGCTGGCATATTGCGTGTATCATCTTAATGGCATCATCTCTTAAGATTTTAAATAGTTCAGCTGGAATGCCATCACCTCTACTGGCCTTGTTGTTAGCCGGTGAGCAGATACCCATCTTTATTTTATGATTTACAGTACTGTTACTTTGATTTTTATTCCACTCCTACTAAGTTGTACATTGTATTTTAAGCTTGTACCTTGTAAATCACATTGGGGTGTTGCCAACAGGCTCCCAAAAGTATACAATTTCAAATTATTATTTAGTACTTGCTTCTTTGTAAGAACCATAAATTCATCCCCCCCCTTTTAAAAAAAAATTATGGAGTCTGAGGAAGGCTAATAAAGCAACCAGGCTAATTAAGATTTTATTGTAATTGGTTGGTTTTGCACTCTTATTTTCGTTTTGAAGCTCAGCTCAGCTCAGCTCTGCTCTGGGCAGCTTGAAAATAATAGACTTAATACATAATTCTACTTTACTGAAATTTTCATTGTCATAAAAAAATGTTAACATCTGTCTCTTAAAAGGGGCTATGAACATTGTTGAAAGGCCATAACATTCATAAGTTTTGGCAAGTCAACATGATGTGTGCCCACTAAATGGCAAGAAGTAAAAATGAAAGAAGGGTATCATGGGGTTCTAGTGCTGGCTTATGAATTGCCCCTGACAGCAGAGGAATGGCATAAAACTGTTGCTGAGTTCTGAGAGAATTTGAGATAGAGAACAGAGGTCAGATTAAAGGGATTCACTCATTAGGATGGAGACAAGAGATGGAGTGGTGGGGGGAGTACAAGAGACCATTACAGGACAGGACCCCGATGCATGTTGCCTTTCTTTTTGCAAAGTAAGCATGCAGGGCCAATCTAGTTAATGCTCACTCAAACACGAAAGAGAGGTTAAAACCCTTCATGAACTTCTAAAAGTAAATCCACCACCACCACAGGGACTAAAAAAAACAGAGAAAAAAATCCATTGCTAAGTGGAGAAGATTTGTAAGTGGATCCTTGAAAGGGTGGTTACTGCCCAACTTCTGTTCATGGGCAACTTCTCTGTAGTTTTAGTTATTTGTTTATTTTTGTCCCAGGGGGCATACACAAGCAAATGATAACCAAAACCAGGTCAAAAGAAGAGCAAAACAAAATCTTCTAAAACAAATTATTAATCACACAAAATAATTTTTAAAAAGCCTACTGATGTTAACATAATTTTTTTGACCTTACTAACCATTAAAACATATTTGGTATATTGAAAATGTTAACATTCCAAGCTTTGCTTTGATATCTAAATATATCATAGATCAACTGGCATAAAAAGGCAAGCCCTGAAACAGATGGCCTTTTTGTACTTATAATTGGAACAGTCGTAAGCAGCTATTTGCAGGTTTTTCTATTTATGCAAGTGACGAGAAGAGGGAACTTGCTGCCAACTCAGATTATGAGGCCAGCAATATACAACTCATTCTTACACATTAGAAATATGTAATGACTTGTTTTCTTCAAGCTCATCAAACAGCTTCATGGAGCTTGTTTTAAACAACTATTGCTAAATTGTTTTTAAGGTTTTTCTTCCTAACATTTCACTAGTCTCTGTGGCTGGCATCTTGAAAAGACAGTCAGAACTCTGTCCGTGCTCTGTTGCAGTTTGTTGGATAGTTGAGTATTTATAGCTGTGGGGTCCGCTTTTGTCCTTTTCAGGAGATTGGGTGATTATAGTGATCTGCATGTTTTTTTTCCTGGGTGTATTGTTGTGATAAGGAAGAGAGATGTCTGTCACTGTGACTGATGGATGTCATGAGCTAGTCTTTTGTGTGCAGTGATCACTGGTCCTTATAGTTGGGTAGAGTTCATTGACCTTTTGCACACTGTATTTTTCAGTGCTGGGAGCCAGCCTTTGTTGACTTTTCAGCTTTCTTCTTGTTGAAGCTCTGCTGGTGTTTGTGGATTTCAATGGCTTCCCTGTGCAGTCTAACATAATGATTGCTGATGTTGTCCAGTACTTCAGTATTTGGAAATTGAATTTCATGTCCAGCTTGTTTTAGGCATGTTTAGCTACTGCCAATTTTTCCAGTTGTTTTAGTCTGCAGTGTCTCTCATGTTCTTTGATTCTGGTGTTAATGCTGCGTTTTGTGGTATACTCCTGTAGTGGTGAGGGGGTCCCTTTTGTCCTTTGCTGACCGTAACATTTGTTGTATTTTTGTGGTGGGCCTGAATACTGTTTGTAGGTTGTGTTTTTTTCAAACGTTTCCCCATGCGGTCCGTGACCCCTTTGCGGGGTCTGTGACCACTTTGCTGTATGGCAGAAAAATTTGATTTATGGGTGGGTGTTTTTCTTCTTCAGTTTGATGTTGCCACAAGGACCAGTGATCACTGCACACAAAAGACTAGCTAACGACACCCATCAATTACAGTGACAGATCATCTCTCCCTCTTATCACAAAAATACACCCAGAAAAAAAACACGCTGATCAACATAATCACCCAATCTCCTGAAAAGGACAAAAGCTGACCCCACAGCTATAAATACTCATCTATCCAACAAACTGCAACAGAGCACAGACAAAGTTCTGACTCCTGTCCTCTAAAGATGCTCGCCACAGAGCCTGGGGAAACGTTAGGAAGGAAAACATTAAGAACATGGCCAAACAGCCCAGAAAACCCACAACAACCATTGGATCCCGGCCATGAAAGCCTTCAAGAATATATTGCTAAATTCTTTCTAAGGTACCTAACCTGTATAACATCTTTATCATACTGCCAAAATGAAATGAATGAAAACATAGAAATATGAAACCAGTAAGAACTGGCAACAGTGACATTTTTTTCTCATGTAATGATTTGTCTTGAGAATTTGTGGAAATAATGGGTTAAAAAAATCTAGTTGTTAACAAAAAAAATATAATGGACTAATTCTAAGTGTTTACTAGCTGACGCAGTGGATATTAGCAAAGAATGCACTCTTTCACCACCACATTGGCAGAAAACCACATTATGTACCAAACATGTCAATGTATTCTCTGAATCTATGAATATATGAATTTCTCCTACAGGTTCATATGCCTCTTGAATTTACTTCCCATTGTTTGAACTGGAGAATTGTGTTAATCTGTATGACATTTCCAGCAGACATAGCTTTTTGGATTTCTAATAATCCCTCCTGTAAAACCCTTGAAAGAGACGGGTAGAGAAGGTGAAGAAGACAAGTTAAAGTGTTTTTAAAGGATTATTTATGACACAAACCTGAAGTACCTTCAAGATGTGCTTAGTTATAAAATAGGTATCAAAACATCCAGTAACACAGCACCTTATTAACAAATTCATTCATTTCATTGGAAGAACAGAATTGGACAGTAAACAGAGCAAGAACTTAAATTCTGGACAGCACAAACATAATATTAACATTAAATATACAAACTCCAATTCAGAGTGTTTTCTTGCGCTGAAGGTAGACAAGCACCATTATTTACATAAGATTACATGATTAAACCTCAGCTGTTAGAGACTAGCATCTCTAGAGAAAGCAATCTGGAATTTTACATTGGATCTAGATTTGGTTGTAATAATAATTTCTACCACATAGTGGCAGCTTTTGCATGAAGAAGGAATACAATGAGGCTTTGCTGACTTCAGATAAGAAAACAAAAATTAACGTACAAAAATGCAAACAAATGTCACACTCTCCGTTATCACTACAGTAATTCAACAAGTGAACTATTTCTATACAGGTTAAATCACAGGAATAAAATGACATACAAGTCAAACTGCAGAGTTACAAGAGTGATACTCAATGTCTCCTCTTAATATCTCCTGACTAAACCTGTATTTCATGTTAGATATTGACTGAAATCCTGTTGCTTAGCCCAGTAACTCACACTAGAACAGGCCCCCCGAATCAGTGCAGATTTAGTGAGTCACTCCTATGTAAGTTCCATTGATTGAAAAGGGCTTAGTAAGTCAAAACTAGAGCAGACCTATTTAAATAAAGAGAATTTACAGAGAACTTGACCCGTAAAATTCCCATGGATTTAGTGGGCCTACCCTAGTGTGATTTACTATATTAAGCAACAGGATTTCAGCTACTGTTAAATATCTTTGATAATCATAACCTGCATACAGTAGAGAATCACAGGAAGTATTCTTCATACATGTGCTATCCCAAATCTGCAGCTCCATTTACACAGAGATGGCGGGGTGGAGCTGGGATTCTTCAGTGAAGGCTAGATTCTTCATCCTAAAAATAATTTGTACCTTATTATGAAGAATAAAAAATTGAGTTCACTAACTAAAAAAGGATAAACTCGTACCATTTGGCTTATGTATTCCAAAGATTCTGACTGATACTTGTGACTTCAAAGTTTTTCGGTATCTGTATCTGTCTGCCAAAAGGATCGAAATATTCAGCAAATAAATACTTTTTTTAACTGAAACAGCATATTTTCAAAGACAATAATTATATACTACACAGCTCGATTCTTGCAGCCTTCTGCAGGTAAAATTAATCCTAAACAGGAATCAATCCAGCCCAACCTTCCCAACGTCCATTCTTCCTTGAATAAGCTAACAAATGCTTCAAATGGGCAAAATTAAGCTGACAACCATTTCTACTAGAACATAGTGTATACAAGTCAATTGTGTGTACAATATTTAACACAATATTGGCACATAGATGAACATGTTTACAGCCTCTTTTGGTTCAGATGGAAGATTAAATGTTTTGATAGCCAATTAAACAGTTTCTAATTTTTTCTTGGTCTAGATATCACCCTGCATTGAGAAAGTCTGCTAAGAAATAAAGACACACTACACTTTTCAATTTGAACAACAATAATTATCCCTGTACTAAAAAGGTGCTTAATTACAATTTGACTGATACTGTATTTAGATGCATTAAAATCCAAGTACTAATGAGAGACTGTACTACATTGGCTGCAACGTCAGTGATGTCAACCTGACTTTGTTTAGAAAGATTTATCCAATTTCCCCTCCTTCTATCAATGCACAGTTGTCAAGAGGCATAGAGATCATAAAGCCAAGTCCTCCGCCTATTAAATAAGTCCATTTCAGGCAGTGCATTTAATGCAAATATTTCTAGCACCACTTTTTGACACCCCCTTTATTTAATGGCTACTTTGTAGATATTCCCAAGTAGGGTTTTTTGTTTGCTTGTTTATTTTTGCACTATAAGTCCTGGAAAGCACACACCCCTCTTTAATTTATCAAAAGGCTTAGTTCCTAAGAGCTAATCTATGAGGTTTGCACAGATTGAGGTGTTAGAAATATGGACTGTGTTACTTCACAGATCGCAGCTGGAGCGCTGGCCATATTTTTGACTGACATATTATGCAAATACTGTGGATGAAGATAATATATGCATCAGGAAGAATGAATCATTCACATCATCTTTACAATGTGCTCAGGTTACTACACAATGGAATGGGGGAGTGCTAAAAGCTGTGATCTGGAAATCCACAGTGTTATAGTCCATTATTCTAGACCTTAGTCTACCTCATCAATCTGCATAATGTATTGAACTGACTAAAATCACACTAAAAATTAAAGAATATGAACTTCTCAGTCACAACACACAAGTATTAATTTTGTTATTGGCAAATACTATATGCACACATCCACACCTACACAAACACTTTGACTTGTAATACAATATTGCTTAGAAAAGAAACTTGACACGAACTGATTCTTCTGCTACAAGGTCAATAAATCATACAGTTCATAATTTAACATTTGGATACTTAGACTAGACAATCTGTCTGACTATAGCAGGACTTTTATAATCTGTATACCACCACTGTGTTGAATAATAACCTCTACAAGAGTGGTGGTTTTAATGTGCAATGGAAGTCAAGTTCATGATTATCACAGTGGCAAAAAGCTTGGAAGAACTGAATTTTGATAAAGAAAGAGTATTAAAGAAGTTAGACATGCTGAATTTCATTGGCTTAATTTAGGTAACAAGAGCTGCATTGGCAGAGAAAAAACATTTGTGTGCGAAGCTCACGGAGAAAAACAATAATACATGAAAGCACTGTTATAAATAAAACAGTTATTTGTTTCAGGCTACAGTAAGCAGTGTCAAAGAGTTGTCAGCTCCAAGAGCTATAGGACCCAATTACAATTAAGTTGAATGGCCTCCAGTTAGTTTCTGAAGGACAAAGTTAAAATAGGAATTGTTTTGCCTATAGCTGCCTTGTTCAACAAGTGCAACATTTCAGAAACATGTTTCAGTTTAAAAAAGAAAACAAAAGCTTTTATTCATTAACTGAGCAGAATATCGTTCTTGTATATGCATCCCTTCTGGAGATGAAAGTGCAGACACAATAGAGCTGTTGTCCTTAGAAAACAAGGTAAACAAAAGGCAAAAGAATAACTTGTTTTAAGTTCAGAAATTTTGCAGGAAGCAACAAAAGAAGAGAAAGAGAGAGAGACTGGAGCCAGCCCAGCCTAGTTATAGGCACGTCTTTCTTCCCTTCAAGAAAGAAGTACAAGTTTGCATGGCTTAAAGTATAAAAAGGATTCTAATACTATTTGAAGCACACAGTATTTCGGAATGGCAGCGATGCTCCTATAGATTCCAGGAAGAGGAAAAAACGAGTGACGAAAAGTTTAAGGAAATGATGAGTAGTAACGCCGTAACAGAAGGACGGACCATCTCTCTGTGAAAGACAAAACAGTTAAATAAGGTATGACCAGCAGCTCTAGTGTCAACTGGTTGCAAAGCCTTTGTGCTTTAATGTCCAAAGCGCAATATCTCACTTCTGTTGGCATAGAATCTCTTTTATTCACCACACCTCAGTAGCTCTGTAGAAATGCCTTTGCAGTCTTCACTTCAGGTTTGTTGAAAATGTTGTTCAACACTGTGGCCCAGGAAGGGCCTGTGACCAACAACAACATTTAGGGATCTCAGTCCTGGCACTTTGTTAGAACAAAGTTTTGGCTAGGATTGTTGCGTCAGACGTCGAAAGTGAGGTAACACTTGGTTGTCGGGAAGATAGAGGGCAAGTTCCAAAGCTACAAGGACTGTAAATTCGAATGCAATAAGATCTCGTCTGTTGAATCTGAATCTCTCTTCTAACTTCTACGAGGAAAAATAATAAAAGAAAAAGGAGAACAAGCGTATACATTATTCCTGTGTTTGGACTGATTTGAGATTTTACATTATTCGATCGATACTGTTTTAAGCATAACCATTTCCCTACAACTTGGACACAATAAGACTACTTTAAAATACTATACAGTGGTGCCTTGCATTATGACGTTAATTCGTCCCAGCAAAATCGCTGTAGAACGAAAACATTGTAATGCGAAAATAAAAAACCCATTGATACACACTGAAACCCCTTCAATGCGTTCCAATGGGCTGGAAACTCACCGTCCAGCGAAGATCCTCCCTAGGGTGGCCATTTTCGGTGGCTGTCCTGCGAGGAATCCACCCGAGAAAACAGTGGAGAGCCATTTTATTTACCTGACGGCCATTTTGAAACCGCCGATCAGCTGGAGGAAAATCGTCGTTTTGTGAAGAATCGGTTCCCAAAGCAGGGAACCGAGTATCACAAAGCGAAAACCCCCTATTCAGACCATCGTTTTGCAATCGCAATCGCGATCGCAAAAAGACCATCATAATGCATTTTCATCGTAATGCGGGGCAATCGTAAAGCGAGGCACCACTGTATATAAAAATGGTATTACCTTTGATCAACATACTGAAGTAACAAGAGACCTATATGGTCTAATAAAAAGTTCAAAGGCTGCTAAACCAGCAGATCCTTTAAGAAACCTAGAATGTAGAAGTAAATTTGATGCTGAAATTTATGTCCCATTGGCAAAGTAACACCTTCCAGTGAGAAAGAACCTATGTGCCACTAGTACGAGATCAGCCATATAATAAAGGAGAAGAGCTAAAGCAAACATGTATGAATTAATAGATCTGTTGGTGAGCTATCCCCTGAGTTGCTTTGGCAGTGATAAAGAATACTGGTGCTTGGTGCAGTATGCCTGTTACTGCTGGTTCTAATTATATTTAGTTATATGGTTCATTGTGAGGGATGTGGTGGCGCTGCGGGTTAAACCGCAGAAGCCTCTGTGCTGCAAGGTCAGAAAATCTGCAGTCGTAAGATCGAATCCACGCATTGGAGTGAGCCCCCGTCACTTGTCCCAGCTCCCGCCAACCTAGCAGTTCGAAAGCATGCAAAAATGCAAAATGCGAGTAGATAAATAGGTACCACTACAGTGGGAAGGTAATGGCGTTCCGTGTCTAGTCGTGCTGGCCACGTGACCACGGAAGATTGTCTTTGGACAAAATGCTAGTTCTATGGGTTGGAAATGGAGATGAGCACTGCCCCCTAGAGTCGGACATGACTGGACAAACTGTCATGGGGAACCTTTACCTATATGGTTCATTACCAACAATTAGCAAGTAGGTCTTGTCGTCAAGACTCAAATCAACACATCTTTCTCATCTTCTTTTAGCACTCTGGCAGGCATAGGAAAGCTTCAATGGCCCAGGGGCCATTTTTGGTTCCCAAGACCCACTGCAGGTTACAACAATCCCCCAAAATAAAACTAGAAGATACCGAAAATCTACTTCTAGGGTTGTAAATAGCTTTTTGACAGGTAGATAAGTATGCAAAGATGCAGGATGGATCTGTATCTAGTTTTAATAGAGATGCTCCATGCCTGGAGGCTCTCAGGAGTGGGAAATGCCTTTTTAAAAAAATAAGCTAAAATTCTTCTTTGCCAAAGAGCTTGGAGGAGGGATGGGGACCCACTTAAACAACCCTTTGACTATACATGGCCTGTGGAGTGCCAAGCATTCTTGCCGCAATACTGCAAGCTTGCTTTCAGTTTGTAAGTCCAATGCTAGAACTTATTATATGTGCTTCCATTCAAAATCATATGCAAGCCTCCACAGAGTTTTAGCCGTAGGCTTTGAGATTGATGTTTTGTTTTGTTGTTGTTGTTGTTGTTGTTTTGCAAATATCCACATTTTATGGATAGCTGGCCACTCTTGGAAGTTATGCTGGCTTTGCTTACATCAATAAGGTGTTTGACTTCATGCTTCCTGAGGTCACTGCTGATCTTGGCTGCAAGCAGAACACAAGCACCGGCACACAATTTTCGATTCTGTTTGTTAAGCTTGCCTTGGAGGACGAGCTTCTCAAAGTAAACATAAGCCATGGATACAGTTACCGGCTCCAGGTTACATTCCATACTCAGATTTCGCATCTCTCTCTTTAAACTGTAAGGCATAGAAAAAAAAAGATATTTTCTATTGGTTTTTTTTTTTTAGAAAGGAAGATTGGAAACATACATGTAAACATATTGAGTTCTCAGTTCTTGTTCCTTCCTGGAGGGCCTCTGTACAGCAGGAATTCCTTTCGCAGTGAACTGGGATTAGTGTGTCTACATGGGGAACACTGTCCTTTTGATAAGAATGAAGGGGATGCCTTCCCAGGCCTCTGCTTAAGAGCTAGTTGTGTGTAAATATGGGCCTTTTTAAAAGATGACTCTGCTTACTGGGGTATTCTTTTTGGCTTTGCTTACTTGTATGCAAGATAATGGAAAACTCGCTCACTACCCCAAGATATAGTTTTTTGGAGCAGTAAGAGGCTACAGGGGAGTGTTGGCAGTGTGATGTGTTTATTATCTTTCAAATTTTAACCGAGGATGAAATAGTAAACACAGCTCTGTATCAACAGCAAGGAAGAGCGCCCAGAGGTTCAAATGAAATAGCCCAGAAGAAAAGGAGTCAAAAGGAAGACGTGTTGTGCATCTGCTCGAGAACAGATGAGTCAGTGCCTCAGTCCCAGAAAGTTACAGCTTTTTGCTGATGTGAAGGCCAAAATAAGTAAAAGTAGCAATGATATTACGGAACAGGGAACACCATGACATACACTAAATTTATTAAAGGGGCTGAAAGAACTTTATGTGCAGCAGCCATTTCAGTCATCTTTGGCCTAGTGGGTCATTTCTGGTCCATGTGGCTGAGTACACATTGTCTAGGAGGGCGGGATAAAAATCAGATTGAATAAATAAATAAATAAATAAATATAGGGCAAGCTAGATGGCACAGTACAGCAACATAGACACACACATACACACTCTCTCTATATATACATACTGTAGAGTGTATGTGTGTGTCTATGTTGCTGTACTGTGCCATCTAGCTTGCCCTATATAAAGGGTCTACGTTCAGATTCCTTGGTGTCTGCTAGAGAAGCTGAGGAAGGAAACTTTGGGGAGTAAAGGCTGCGTATTTAAGAAAGGGTAGATGGAACAGCTGGAGGAACAGTAGGTGCATAGGTGCAGATCAGAGCAAAAAGGTCCTCCTGACTCAGATCTCAGCACACAGGACAAATAGATTCAAGGGAAATGGTAGCATGTAACAAAGGGAGAAATGGAACTGTTTACAGTTAAGTTGAATAGGGGGAAGGATTTGCAGGAAAACAGGCAGAACACTAGAACAGGCCATATAATTCCCCCAGTGTTGTCTCCAGCTAGGTAACTCAAGTATTTAAGGCCCAGTTCTCACTGAGAACTGCAAACATTCCTTAACAATTTTCATGCAAATGTAACACATGGTCGTGTGGGAGGAAGGAAACCTTTCCCCTAACTAACTTGCTTGCTTGCTGGTTCGTCTCTTACTAATTAGCAAAACCCTTCTGTTGCCTGGCTAAAAGATCTCTAACTCTTGCTTTTCATAATTAGAATACTTTTTTGCTCTTTGTTCAGAGCCAGTTGATGTCAGCATGACCAAGAACACGGAAGCTAAGTAACAATGCTCTGTGCAGGATGGGCCATTTCTGGTCCATGTAGCTGAGAAAGAAATCCACAATCACTACACACAAAAGAACAGCTAATGACACCCATCAATCACAGTGACAGATCATCTCCTTATCACAACAATACACCCACAACAAAAACACACTGATCACCATAATCACCCATCTCCTGAAAAGGACAAAAGCTGATCTCCCAGCCAGAAATACTCAACTCCCAAACAAACTGCACCAGAGCACAGAGTGCTGTTCTCTGAAGATGCCGGCCACAACCAAACATATTTTCCTTTATTTATTTTAACGTTTCCCTCCACCACTAACCTTAGATGCATTTATGGAATCTACAGAAAGTGGTGAATAAACATATATTTTCTTTTTACCTTAAAGCAGTGTTTGACAGATAATTTGTGCTGGTCTGTGCAGGAGATGGTAGCTGGGAACTTGCTCTGTTAATTTTAACTCCTAGGTTACTGACTTTCCATTGTGCGAGAAAGAGGAATTAAAGATACTCCTGCCGCTACTACAAATCCCACCCAAAAGAAGAGAGAAGCCATTTATTAAGGGATTAGTATGCGATCGGCTATTGGCAACAGAACCAAGACCTTATAGCCGGTCATTTTATATTTCTTTCCGTTAGGATCACTTAACACCTTGTTGTGTGAATCATATACCTGCACATATAAGCAAGAGCTGAGTTTATAAAAGAAGTCAAGGTTACAAACTAGAGATGGGGACGGACAGCAGGTTCTGTGGTTTATCAGCTGAACAGGATTCCGAGCCCCATCTCCTCCGGTGAGTGCCCACTCAGAGGCAGTGCACAGAGGAGGTGGGGCAGGGAATCTTGAACGCTGCCTCTAAGGGGGTGCCCACTGGAGGCAGTGGCGCTTGGAAGCACCAAAAGCCTGTTTAGCAAATAAATGAACAAGCACGAACCAGCGGCTTGTGCCCATCTCTATTACAAACCTTGGCTTTGGAAGGAATGCCGCTGAATTCACTGGAAGGCTGGTGAGGCAACATAGGTATTGTTGGGTTATATGGGCTAAATGCAGTTGTTCATCCCAACCTAAGTGTTCACTGAATAAATCCCATTCCGCCAACAGAACTACTCTGACTGGAATCAACAGCTGGATTTAGTCTTAAATATTCAATCTAATGGTTACCATTCTGCATGTATTTTAGAGGAAAGAAACCTATTGCAAGGTGGTTTAGGATCACTTTGGTGCTGAAGTTATTAGCTTTTCTCTTTACCAGCTCACTCTCTGCTTACCTTCTTATTTTGCTCAGTGTAAGTTTGATGTGTGGAAACTTCTCCTTAAATGTTTCGTTCATATCCTTTTTAAGGTCTGACGGTTTCACATATTCTATTACAGTTGTCTGGAAAAAAAAATGAATAGACTTTATGTATAGAGCTTTAGACTCCATTTATAAAGAGAAAGAAGGTGAGGGGAAACTCTATAACACAATTTACATTTCTATCTTTCTGCGGGCTGCCTCCCAGCTGGCTGGGGTTTCTGGGAGATGTTAAAATGAAATAATTATTTCCAAGCTCTGGACTTGAAAGCAGGAACATGACAAACGGTACTGGGGTTAATTGGGGGATTCTGGGAGATACAATCCAAAACAGTAACTTTCTAGAGCTTCTGCTCATGTCTTGAACTTGCTCTGACTGTGCCTACAGAAGTTGAGAAATCACTGTTCACAGTACTCTTCTGATAGTAGTTCAGGAGAGAGACAGGGCTGTTTCTGTTGTTTATAGCCACACTGTGCCCTTGCTAGAATCCTACTCAGGTTGCTATCTTTGCCTTGTGGCCTCTCAAGATATTTCTGCAGACCTTAACTTTAAATCCATCTCAAAAGGGTGCTGCATAGCATAGCAATGCAACACTAAACGTGTTAGACCCTGCGCATTATGCTCTTTATTCAACCAAGGCAAGACAAAAAATGGCAACAGACTGCTATCTGTCCGAACAGATTAACCACCTGTTTGGAGGCTGAATCATCATCTCCCTCTATATTACTCAGCCCCAACCAGCAAGGGTTTTGAGCACAAGGCTGATCATCTTTACAAAAACAAGTCTGATTTTAAGGGTTTCTTTTCTGAACCAAGATGCCATAAGCGATAAACCTAGGATTTTCATGAAAAGCCTGTTTTGTCAAACATGGTACGAGTCTAGCTGAATTGCAGTCATCTCAACATATTCCAAAGCTTGGCTTCTGCTTTATCACTGTTCATGGAACCTGAGAATGTGATGACCTTTGCTGGTATCATGTTATATTAAGTTTCCACTATTAACCATCATTTGCCCTTGTACAGGATTACATTGGAGTCCTCTTGTATCTAGGCCATCACTACAGAATCCTAGATGAGAAAATCTTAATCTCTTTGGGGACAAAAGGTTTTCATAGCTCTCTGGTAATCTCTTAATCCCATAATACTTGGCACCTGAAGTGCAGAGCTAAATTGGGATCCTGAACAGGTTCTTTGGAGTTTTCTTTGAAATATGCCCCGGGAAACATCAACAAACACCCTAGGGTATTTTGCATCTAGAAAGTATAATATTGGAGAACAGGCTGGAGCTGAAGGAAGGGCGCAGCTTAATTCCCTCTGCTTTGAACACTTGGATGTGGCAAAAATCAGTTTGTTTTGAGCCAGTATGATAAACTGAAACACGAAAGTTGAACCTGAGCTCACTACGACCTCCTTGCTAGTTAAGGTGAAAGATATGTCATTTATTTATTTATTTATTTATTCGATTTATATCCCACCTATCTAGTCGGTTAAGACCACTCTAGGCGGCTGATCTCTGACAGGCATCTGATCTCTGTTTTGACGAGTCGGATGATTCCGGGAAGTTCACAAGCAAGATGTTAAAATCATCTTTCAGTCTATTACTACTGAAACTAGGAGTCCTTGGTATTTCTGTGTGATTTAAGGACTTCAAACCACTTCAAGGTACATGGCCAGTAATCCTTACAAACACCCCGTGAAGTGGACTGATTTATTTACTGTATTTCTACCAACTTCACAGCTGAAAAGGCTCTCGCGTCATTAAAAAAAGAGGTGTCTCTGCTCTCAGGCTTGCAATGTAAAAAGACATGGCATAAAAGGTAGAGGGGACAGATAGAAGAAAACAAAGAATCTCAGGAGACAAGTTCTTACTGTCGCAGATTGTTAAGCCCGGTGGAATGGCTGCCGGGTGACAGTTTGAGGAGAGACAAAGCCCAGTCAAGCTAGCGTCTCAGGAGAAGGGATGGTGGTTTTGCTTTCTTCCTTCTCTAGTCTGTTGATGGGTCATATAGTCTGTTCCCATGGCTAATATTACTGCTGTACAATGGAGCAGGGGCGAGAGGCAGCAGAATCTAGGAAATCATGGCTTGATGAACTGATGGTTGAAGTAAGAAGCAAACCAGAGGCATCCTGGTTCAGACATTTCACTAATTTTCACAAGCATGTGAGAAGTATACTGCTTGATTCTTTCTTAGGTAAAGGTAAAGGTTCGCCTTGACATTTTTAGTCCAGTCTTATCTGACTCTAGGGGGCGGTGCTCATCCTGTTTTCAAGCTGTAGAGCCAGCGCTTGTCCGAAGACAGTTTTCTGTTGCCATGTGGCCAGCGTGACTAGGGAACGCCGTTTTACCTTCCCACTGACGTGGTACCTATTTATCTACTCGCATTTGCATGCTTTCGAACTGCTAGGTTGGTGAGGAGCTGGGACAAAGCAACGGGAGCTCACTCCGTTGCGTGGATTCGATCTTACGACTGCTGGTCTTCTGACCCTGCAGCACAGGCTTCTGCGGTTTAGCCCGCAGCGCCACCACGCCCCTTTATTCTTCCTTACTTGATTCTTTATCAAAGACCGGATACAGCTACACATATATAAGTCTACTGCGAACCACATGCACCACTTTTTTGACTGATACACAACCCTGAACCCTGAACCGAGTTCAAGGACAACCGGTTATCTTTGACAAAAAATACTCTAAACAGCCAAAGCCACTTCTTTCACGCCTTCTTATTGGGCTGCGCTGATTTCTTAGGCTGCATAAGGCTGCCACTTCCTCTTCCCCTAGAATATTATTTTAAGTCTGAAAAAGTGAATGGAGCAGCTTTTAAAAAATGGTGCAGGCTAGATACTTAAATCAAACCAAGGAATATGCCAGGCACCTGAGCTAGGATGTGAACCAGTAAAATAAATCCTAAGGAATGGTCTGAGTGTGGGAGACTCTGGCGTGGAATTAGAGGTCGAAGAAATAAATATGGGGAGAAGTGGTATTCCTCCCGCAACACAGAAACTTTGATCTCCCACTCCATGAACTGCGGTTTCCATTCATGTGAGATAAACAGCGCTGGGGGGAATAAGATCACAGCACTTCTCCATTATGTGAAGCACGACATTCAGTGATAAGCACAGAGTCCATTCAGTGATAATCACAGAGTTCCCGGAGGGTCAAATTGCCATGCTAATGTAACGTGCGTGTATACGTTCTCATATACAAGCTATTAAGGAAGAATGATAACGACACAGCCATCCAAAGTAAATATTTATTAATTGGCAGAATGGCGACTTTTTCATTTTATTTGTAAGCAGCCATTCCATTTCAAAGAGCAAAAGCAGAACACAAAACAAGACACTGTCCACAATCACGTAGGGGGAGACAAAGCCGAACAAAGCCACAGGGCTGCATTTGCTGCGAAGGTGGGCCATCTCAACATCTTACCATGTACGACGCAAAGATGAGGACACGCTTGTGCTTTCCGCAGGGCCACTGAGGATCATCGAGAAGATTAGGGTTGTATTCTACCAACTCCCCGACATCACCTCCTAGAAATAAGGAAAAGACAGGGAGATGCAGATGGAGCTCATTGATGTACTGAAGGACAATTTAAGAAGAAGGCATCTAGAGTAATGCCACTTAACTTTAGAATGTATAGAAAACATGCACTGCATTACAGATGTTGTCACGGCTGTGACCCTCCAGATGTTCTGGGAATGTAGCTTCTATAATTTCTCACCCTTAGCTATGTTGGCTTGGGCTGATAGAAGTTATGGGTTAAAAAAGAGAGGGGGAACTCCCTGCAGAGACTCAGTGAAAGCATGCTTTGTGGGCAAATAATACCAACAATAAAATGGGAAGATACACCTGGGCCCCATAGAGGTAGAATGGAATGGAACATGGCTGATCAACAGGCACCATAAAAAGAAACATTTTCTTGCAGGCCTCACTGGCTTTTATGTAGTGGTCTTAGCAACTTAAGGAAAACCAGCTTCCTACTTTAAAATTTAATAAAGAGGACGTTAAGAAACTTACAATCTGGGGATGCATTTGCAAAAGTCAACCCTGGGCTGGATAGGGTATGTATTAAATATGAGAAATAAACAACTTTCAGGTTGTTGGTACTTTGCCCAGATTTGTACAACTTGTTCTTTAGGCTTTTGTTTCTTAAAGCACTTCCTTGGTTTTCAGAAAAGGCCTCCTTTATTCCTTTCGCCTTGTCATTTTAATGAGGCTCAGATGAATTCTTTTTTATATATTCAAACAGTCATGATATTTCAATGCACAACAGATGAATCCAAGTATTATATAGGGCTGAATCCCCCTACTCAGCCACAAATTAAATTAAAGTGGTAGCATTTAAGAGAGAATGACTGAAATCCTGTTATACACTTCGGAAATTATCCTCAGCGGCAAACTGCCATGAATTAAAGGCCTTCTTCAGTGATTGTGCGGGTGACTTCATTGCATTGGCCACAATCCTATTGCTTAGTATAATAAATTGCAATAGTGTGGGCCTATTGAATCAATGGTGATTTAGTGGGTCAACTCTTCCATAAGCTCCATTGACTCATATGGGAATACTCTGTTACTTACTATGCTAAAGTAAGTCACTAAATCCCCATTGATTTGTCTGCTGTAGTGCAGTTTACTACATTAAGCAACAGGAGCTTGACTAGTATGTGTGTCACATACACCCCAAAACTGCCTTTAATCAATTGGTTGTTCACCATTAATGATGACATCATGTCTGATGCATACATGGAGGTGCGCAGTAGAATTTCAGCAATTGTGCATATTTGGCCTGAAAATTTCTTAAAGTAATAGGTCAGTTGGTATCTGGATTGAGTTCTTCATTCCTCATCCTAGTTTGTATCCCTTAGCAATGGCATTAAAAAACCCATTGCCATCTCATGTTTTGGTAGTGACGGCAAGGGATATACTGTAATAATTAATAACTGTGTGCCATCAAGTCAATTCTGGCTCATGGTGACCCTTTCCAGGATTTTATGGGTAGAGAACCCACAGAAGTGGTCTACCATTCCCTTCTTCTGGGGTTGCCCTGCTGCTGTGCAGCTGGCCCAAGGCCACCCAGGCTGGCTATACTCATAGGAGGCACAATGGGGAATTGAACTCCCAACTTCTGGCTCTGCAGCTAGATATCTAAACCACTGAGCTATCCAGCCAGCTTGGCAAGGGATATAAATCCATACGTATGTATATATTCAATTCATTTGTATGAATAATAAAGATTTTCAATTTATTTTTTTTCTTACTCATAATTCATTAAATGACTAATAAAAATTGTTTTAATTCCTATTCGATGTCTGAAGAACTGGATAGGAGAGCATAAAGGGTTGTTTTAGAAGGGCGATGAAAGAATCTGGCTTCTATGCACTGCAACTCCCATATCAGTTTAACTATAGCTGTTAGTTGCTGCCAGGCAGCTTATCTATCAAAATGCAGCAAGTAGGGGTTGGGTCTTCCGAGAATACGATTCCAGTATTGTTTAACCTACATAGATTAGCAGTATGTTTCCAAGTAAAACTCAAAATGCTCGTAATCATCTAAGTTTGTTTGTTTATTTAACTTATATAAATTTATATTATTTTTAACTTATATAAATTTATTTATTTAACTTATATAAGTTAAATAAATGAACTCAAGATTATTGTTGTTAAGTTTTAATATTTATTTAAAATATTTTTACCCCACCTTTCTCCTTGAAAAGAACCCAAGGCCTTTTATACCACCCAATAGCAGGATACATACTCTCTGGGCGCTTAACAACCGACACATACGAACTACAAATAATACAATAATTATTATAAACATACATGATAAAATAAAACCGAATCTGACATAAGTAAACAAATTTAAACCACAGACGGACGTCAAATGACAAACATTAATAAAAGGCAGTTTTTAACTATTCTGTTTTAAGTAGCTTCTTAAAAACTGGGAGGGAGGTTGCCCAGTGAACCCCCACAGGTAATTTAGTCCAAAGATATGAGGCCACAAAGGAAAATGGCTAGTTTTTGGTGGTCATTTTCTTTGCCTCCTTAGCTGTTGCTGTTTTTAACAGTAATGAGAGTGAGGAACCAGTTGGAGTTTCAGACTGTTATCTCAGAGGCTCTGCTTCACATCCTGTTCTAATAAGTGATTGAGACACAGGATGCAGTTGTGTCACAAAAGTTTTGTGAAACACCCCGTTTTGGGAAGCCCATTCATGTTCCCTTTATTGGACCCCCAGAGAAGTGACAAAGTTCTGCTACACCTTTGGGTTTACTGTTCTCCTTCAGTGATCTTAATATACGACATCTAGATTTTAAGTGTACATATACTGAGTTGTTTATTACTAGCTCACTGGAAGGTCAGATCCTGAAGCGGAGGCTCCAATCCTTTGGCCATCTCATGAGAAGAGAAGACTCCCTGGAAAAGACTCTGATGTTGGGAAAGTGTGAAGGCAAGAGGAGAGAAGGGGACGACAGAGGACGAGACGGCTGGACAGTATCATCGAAGCAACCAAGATGAATCTGACCCAACTCCGGGAGGCAGTGGAAGACAGGAGGGCCTGGCCTGCTCTGGTCCATGGGGTCACGAAGAGTCAGACATGACTTAACGACTAAACAACAATCTTCCTCAAGCTGGTTCTTTCTCAGATGCATCCACCTGCAGTCCCCAACATCTTTACAATCAGCATGGCAAACGGCTGGGAATTATAGGATTTGTAGCCCATCACATGGAAGGGTAGGTATGGTTACCTATTGGTTTATAGGTTACATATGGTTTTGACTGATGTTGCAAGCCATCCTGGAGACATGAGGAAGTAACGGCCAGGATAGAAGTATTTCAAAAAAAAATTTCTAGTCTCCTTATTTTTTGTTTTCTTTCATTTCCTTATACCTTTGCCAATATTCCAAATTTTAAAGCCAGATAGCCATGATGTGGAACAGATGATACAAACCCCATATATACAGATGTGTTTTTCTTTGTGTATATATGCTAACACATAGAGAGGAACTGGGGTTCTCTTGGGCAATGGGAAATGACTAGGATCTCAACTATCACTGTCCACCCTGGTATACGTCAATGCTTATATATGAATGGCTGGAAGTGTAGGAAGCCTGCCCAGGAAAGCAGAATGCAGCATGCAAGGTAGGACTGGAAGAAACTCTCCTATATGAGTGCATTCTAATCTCCCAGGAAGGGATATGTAGTTTTTCAGAGCTGGTGGAAATTAACTACAACTCCCAAAATCTCCGGTCATGTTGCCTGGAGATTCTCAGCACCTGCAATTTTTGCTGTGCCTTGGTTTTTGCTCATTATTCTGTAAAGGAATAACAGCATTGAAACTATCCTGTCAATAGCGTGCCTGCGTGAGGAGGAAGCCAGGGACCATTGGCCGGCCACAGCCACTGGGTGAGAGGCAGTGGACTGTGGTTGGGCCCCTGCTGGATGCCAGCCCTCTTTTCCAGAAGAGCTGCTCGGCCCCCTCTGTGTCTGCAGGACCAGGTCCTGCTGCTCCGGCTGCCTCATTCCCTGTGAACACCATCCACCTGGCCTAGGGAGAGAGAGAGCTCTTAGCCAGAGTTGCTTTTGGGACCTGACCAGACCAGCGTGCCTGCGTGAGGAGGAAGCCAGGGACCATCGGCTGGCCACAGCCACTGGGTGAGAGGCAGTGGACTGTGGTTGGGCCCCTGCTGGATGCCAGCCCTCTTTTCCAGAAGAGCTGCTCGGCCCCCTCTGTGTCTGCAGGACCAGGTCCTGCTGCTCCAGCTGCCTCATTCCTCTCAGCATGAGCCACATGACTTGGTGGGGGGGGGAGAGAAGGGGCTTTAGAAATGTTTTATTTTATATATGTTTTAAATGTTTTTTAAATTGTTTTTAATTGCCATCAATTAAGAAGAGACCCAGAGCAGATCTAATGGAACAGGAAGGGGGGAGGGCGTTGGAGGGGGCAGCCATTGAGGTGGTGCTGGGTAGGGGAAGGAATGGCGGTGGGGGTAGAACATGCCTGCGTAGGAGAAGAGAGGTTAGATATCTTACATCTATCCCCTCTTCTAGTCCTACTCCCAACCAGATGGTATCAGGTGACCATATCAGCAAACCCTCAAGCCACACGGTGCTGTTGATGAACGCCAGGTCAGTACAAAATAAAACTGCCCTCATGTGTTTAGTCGTTTAGTCGTGTCCGACTCTTCGTGACCCCATGGACCAGAGCACGCCAGGCCCTCCTGTCTTCTACTGCCTCCCGGAGTTGTGTCAGGTTCATGTTGGTTGCTTCGCAGACACTGTCCAGCCATCTCATCCTCGGTCGTCCCCTTCTCCTCTTGCCATCACACTTTCCCAACATCAGGGTCTTTTCCAGGGAGTCTTTTCTTCTCATTAGATGGCCAAAGTACTGGAGCCTCAGCTTCAGGATCTGTCCTTCCAGGGAGCACTCAGGGTTGATTTCCTTTAGAACTGATAGGTTTGTTCTCCTTGCAGTCCAGGGGATTCTCAAGAGCCTCCTCCAGCACCACAATTCAAAGGCATCAATTCTTCGGCGGTCTGCTTTCTTTATGGTCCAGCTCTCACTTCCATACATCACGACAGGAAAAACCATAGCTTTGACTATTCGGACTTTTGTTGGCAAGGTGATGTCTCTGCTTTTCAAGATGCTGTCCAGATTTGTCATCGCTTTCCTCCCAAGAAGAAGGCGCCTTTTAATTTCAGGGCTGCTGTCTCCATCTGCAGTGATCATGGAGCCCAGGAAGATAAAATTTGACACTGCCTCCATATCTTCCCCTTCTATTTCCCAGGAGGTGATGGGACCAGTGGCCATGATCTTAGTTTTTTTGATGTTGAGTTTCAGACCGTTTTTTGCACTCTCCTCTTTCACTCTCATTACAAGGTTCTTTAATTCCTCCTCACTTTCTGCCATCAGAGTGGTATCATCTGCATATCGGAGGTTGTTGATATTTCTTCCGGCAATCTTAATTCCGGCTTGGGTTTCTTCCAGTCCAGCCTTCCGCATGATGTATTCTGCATATAAGTTAAATAAGCTGGGGGACAATATACAGCCTTGCCATACTCCTTTCCCAATTTTGAACCACTCAGTTGTTCCATGACCAGTTCTAACTGTTGCTTCCTGTCCCACATATAGGTTTCTCAGGAGACAGATAAAGTGGTCAGGCACTCCCATTTCTTTAAGAACTTGCCATAGTTTGCTGTGGTCCACACAGTCAAAGGCTTTCGCATAGTCAATGAAGCAGAAGTAGATATTTTTCTGGAACTCTCTGGCTTTCTCCATAATCCAGCGCAAGTTAGCAATTTGGTCTCGAGTTCCTCTGCCTCTTCGGAATCCAGCTTGTACTTCTGGGAGTTCTCGGTCCACATACTGCTGAAGCCTACCTTGTAGGATTTTGAGCATAACCTTGCTAGCGTGCGAAATGAGTGCAATTGTACGGTAGTTGGAGCATTCTTTGGCACTGCCTTTCTTTGGGATTGGGATGTAGACTGATCTTTTCCAATCCTCTGGCCACTGTTGAGTTTTCCAAACTTGCTGGCATATTGAATGTAGCACCTTAACAGCATCATCTTTCAAGATTTTAAATAGTTCAACTGGAATGCCATCACCTCCACTGGCCTTGTTGTTAGCCAGGCTTTCTAAGGCCCACTTGACTTCGCTCTCCAGGATGTCTGGCTCAAGGTCAGCAACTACATTGTCTGGGTTGTCCGGGATATCCACATCTTTCTGATATAATTCCTCCGTGTATTCTTGCCACCTCTTCTTGACGTCTTCTGCTTCTGTTAGGTCCCTCCCATTTTTGTCTTTTATCATGTTCATCTTTGCGCAAAATGTTCCTCTAATATGTCCAATTTTCCTGAACAGATCTCTGGTCTTTCCTTTTCTGTTATCTTCCTCTATTTCTTTGCATTGTTCATTTAAGAAGGCCCTCTTGTCTCTCCTTGCTATTCTTTGGAAGTCTGCATTCAAGTTTCTGTAACTTTCCCTATCTCCCTTGCATTTTGCTTCCCTTCTCCTCTCTGCTATTTCTAAGGCCTCGTTGGACAGCCACTTTGCTTTCTTGCATTTCCTTTTCTTTGGGATGGTTTTCGTTGCTGCCTCCTGGACAATGTTACGAGCCTCTATCCAAAGTTCTTCAGGCACTCTGTCCACCAAATCTAGTTCCTTAAATCTGTTCTTTACTTCCACTGTGTATTCATAAGGGATTTGGTTTAGATTATACCTGAGTGGCCCAGTGGTTTTTCCTAATCTCTTCAGTCTAAGCTTGAATTTTGCTATGAGAAGCTGATGATCAGAACCGCAGTCAGCTCCAGGTCTTGTTTTTGCTGACTGTATAGAGCTTCTCCATCTTTGGCTGCAGAGAATATAATCAATCTGATTTCGATATTGCCCATCTGGTGATTTCCATGTATAGAGTCGCCTCTTGTGTTGTTGGAAAAGAGTGTTTGTGATGACCAGCTTATTCTCTTGACAAAACTCTATTAGCCTTTGTCCTGCTTCGTTCTGAACTCCAAGGCCAAACTTCCCTGTTGTTCCTTTTATCTCTTGGCTCCCTACTTTAGCATTCCAGTCCCCTAGAATGAGAAGAACATCTTTCTTTGGTGTCAGTTCTAGAAGGTGTTGTAGATCTTCATAGAATTGTTCAATTTCAGTCTCCTCAGCAATGCTGGTTGGTGCATAAACTTGGATTATTGTGATGTTGAATGGTTTGCCTTGGATTCGTATTGACATCATTCTATCATTTTTGAGATTGTATCCCATTACAGCTTTTCCCACTCTTTTGTTGACTATGACGGCTACTCCATTCCTTCTACGGGATTCTTGTCCACAATAGTAGATATGATAATCATCTGAGCTGAATTCGCCCATTCCTGTCCATTTTAGTTCATTGATGCCCAGGATGTCGATGTTTATTCTTGCCATCTCCTGTTTGACCACCTCCAGCTTCCCAGTGTTCATAGATCTTACATTCCAGGTTCCTATGCAGTATTTTTCTTTGCAGCATTGGATTTTCCTTTCACTTCCAGGCACGTCCACAGCTGAGCGTCCTTTCGGCTTTGGCCCAACCACTTCATTAGCTCTGGAGCTACTTGTACTTGTCCTCCGCTCTTCCTCAGTAGCATGTTGGACGCCTTCCGACCTGAGGGGCCCATCTTCCAGCGTCATATCTTTTAGCCTTTTGTTTCTGATCATGGGGCGTTCTTGGCAAAGATACTGGAGTGGCTTGCCATTTCCTACTCCAGGTGGATTGCGTTTAGTCGGAACTCTCCACTATGTCCTGTCCGTCTTGGGTGTCCCTGCACGGCATAGCCCATAGTTTCTCTGAGTTACTCAAGCCCCTTCGCCACGACAAGGCAGCAATCCATGAAGAGGTAGCAATCCATGAAGAGGCACGGTGAAGAGGCATGATGTAATTCTGGATGAGGGGGCTGACCTGGCGTGCATTACTGAGACCTGGGTGGGAGAGGAGGGTGGTGTTCCCCTCTCCCAGCTGTGTCCGCCTGGGTACTCGGTCCAGCACCAAGGTCGCTCGGAGGGTCGGGGAGGGGGAGTTGCTATAGTCTATAGGAGTTCGATCTCCTTGACCAGGCTTCCTATCCCTTTGAGAGGAGGTCTCGAGGGCCTGTATTGTGTGTTGGGCTCGCGAGACAGGTTAGGGATTCTGTTGGTGTACCGCCCACCCTGCTGCGTACCAACAGTCTCCCTGCCTGAGCTGACGGAGGTAGTCTCGGACCTGGTGTTGAGGACTCCCAGGCTGTTGGTGCTGGGGGACCTCAACATTCACGCCGAGGCTCCCTTGACTGGGGCGGCTCAGGACTTCATGGCCACCATGACAACCATGGGGCTGTCTCAATGTGTCATCAGCCCAACGCATGAGAAGGGCCATACCTTGGACCTGGTTTTCTCAACGGGACTGGAAGATGGTGGTTTGGATGTGGAGGGGTTGGTTGTGACCCCATTGTCATGGTCAGACCACTTCCTGGTCAAGTTTAGTCTATTAGCTTCTTCTTCCCTCTGCAAGGGTGGGGGATCTATTAAGATGATCCGCCCTCGGAGACTAATGGATCCAGATGGATTCCTGAATGGTCTGGGGGATTATCCGTCTGATATGGTCGGCGCTCCTGTCGAAGCTCAGGTCACCCTATGGAATAAGGAGATGACCCGGGCTGTTGACACGATTGCGCCTAAGCGCCCTCTCCCTGCTCGCCGAGCCCAGACAGCCCCTTGGTATACTTCTGAACTGCGGGCGATGAAGCGAGAGGGGAGACGGCTGGAGCGCAGGTGGAGGAAATCCCGCTGGGAGTCCGACCGAACACGACTTAGAGCCCATTATCGGGCCTATTTCGTGGCAATACGGCTGGCGAAACGGCAATATTTCTCCAGCCGTATTGCTTCCTCAGAATGTCGTCCAGCCGAGCTGTTTCGGGTGGTCCAGGATCTTCTTCAACCGGGAAATCCGGTGGAGGTCCTGGACTGCTCATCAGCTCGCTGTGATGAGTTTGCAATCCATTTTGAGGAAAAAATTGCTCAGATTCGCAGTGGGTTGGACTCCACAGTTACTGCAGAATCAGAGGATGTGTCCAGCGCACCGTGCTTTGGTCAGGTATTAATGGATGAGTTTCAATTGTTGAGACCTGAGGATGTGGACAGGGTGCTTGGATCTGTCCGTTCTACCACAACTCCGCTCGACCCTTGCCCATCCTGGCTAATTAGAAGATCAGCCAGGGGGGTTCGCACCTGGGTCCAGGAGGCCGTGAACGCCTCTTTGAGAGAGGGAGTGGTCCCTACCACCTTGAAAGAGGCGGTAATTCGACCACTCCTTAAAAAGCCAAACCTGGACCCAAGGCTGGTGGCTAACTACCGACCAGTAGCGAACCTCCCTTATTTGGGCAAAGTGTTGGAGCGGGTTGTGGCTGGGCAACTCCAGGCGCCGCTGGATGAAACGGATTTTCTGGATCCATTTCAATCGGGTTTCAGGCCGGGTTTTGGTACAGAGACTGCCTTGGTCGCCCTGTACGATGACCTTTGCCGGGAGAGAGACAGGGGGAGTGTGACCCTGTTGATACTCCTGGACCTCTCAGCGGCTTTCGACACCATCGACCATGGTGTCCTTCTGGATAGGCTGGCTGGGTTGGGAGTTGGGGGCACTGTTTTACGGTGGTTCCGCTCCTTCCTGGCTGACCGTGTCCAGAGGGTGGTGCTGGGGGACAGTTGCTCTGCCCCATGGCATTCATGTCATGGGGTTCCTCAGGGCTCGATACTGTCCCCCATGCTGTTTAACATCTACATGAAACCGCTGGGAGAGGTCATCAGGAGGTTTGGGCTGAGGAGTCAGCAATATGCTGACGACACTCAGCTCTACCTCTCGTTTTCCACCAATCCAGGTGAGGCGGTTTCTGTCCTGAACTCGTGTCTGGACCTGATAATGGACTGGATGAGGGTCAATAAATTGAAACTCAATCCAGACAAGACGGAAGTGCTGTTAGTGGGTGCTTCGCCAGACAGGCTGGAGGGCCATCTCCCTGCCCTGAATGGGGTTACACTCCCCCTAAGGGACAGGGTCCGCAGCTTGGGGGTGCTCCTGGACCCCAGTCTAACACTGGAAGCCCAGGTGGACTCGGTGGCCAGGGGCGCCTTCCTCCAGCTGCGGAAACTATACCAGCTACGGCCCTACCTGGACGAGCGGAGTCTCATGACAGTTACACATGCACTGGTAACATCCCGTATAGATTACTGCAATGCGCTTTACGTGGGGCTGCCTTTGAAGACGGTCCGGCGACTGCAACTGGTTCAGAATCGAGCGGCGCGGCTGGTGAGTGGTGTGGCCGCCAGGGACCATATCAAGCCGATTCTGTACAAGTTACATTGGCTACCAGTTGCTGCCCGGGCCCAATTCAAAGTGCTTGTTTTGACATATAAAGCCCTAAACGGCTTGGGCCCTGGATACCTGAAGGACCGCCTCCTTCCATATGAGCCTACCCGGCAATTAAGATCTAGCCAGGGGGCCCTTTTGAAAGAGCCATCCCTCAAGGAGGTAAGAGGGATGGCTTGCAGACAAAGGGCCTTTTCGGCAGCTGCCCCCAGACTATGGAATGCCCTCCCAACTGAGATTCGTCTGGCGCCGACACTGATGACATTTCGGCGCCAGGTCAAAACCTTCCTGTTCCAGAAGGCTTTTAACTGAAATAATATTAACTGTGGGTCTGATGGCAATTTTATATATATTTTAATTGTATTTTAATTGTACATATCTTTATTGTATTTTAAATGCTGTAAGCCGCCCAGAGACCTTTGGGTAGTGTGGGCGGCATATAAATTAAATAAATAAATAAATAAATAAATAAATATTCTGTAAAGGAATAACAGCATTGAAACTATCCTGTTAATATTCTTATTTACCAGCATTTGTGCTACCACTACTAATGATTATGGAACCATTGAATGCTTTAAATTACTGTACAAGAAGCAGAATTTCAGTTCTTACTTTTAATCCAGCCTTCTTCAGCAAAACCTATTTCTGACTATATTCTATCTCTCCCCTCCTGCCACTTGCTGGTATAATTACTCCAACAGCACATATGGTAAAACCCCATATGGTAAAACTGCATATGGTAAAACCCCCATATCCACAGGAGTTTGGTCCCAAGCTGTACCATGGATACAGTGAACACTATATATATATAGTACATAGGTAAAGGTTCCCCTTGACAATGTGTCCAGTCATGTCTGACTCTAGGCGGCGGCGCTCATCTTCGTTTCCAACCCATAGAGCTAGCGTTTTGTCCGCAGACAATCCTCCATGGTGACATGGCCAGCTCGACTAGACATTGAACGCCATTCACCTTCCCACCGAGGTGGTACCTATTTATCTAGTTGCATTTTTGCATTTTGCATGCTTTTGAACTGCTAGGTTGGCGGGAGCTGGGACAAGTGATGGGGGCTCACTCCGTCACGTGGATTCGATCTTATGACTGCAGGTCTTCTAACCTTGCAGCATAGAGGCTTCAGTGGTTTAACCTTGCAGCATAGAGGCTTCAGCGGTTTAACCTGCAGCACCGCCACGTCCCTATATAGTACATAAAGCACGGTAAAAGAAAAAGAAATGTAGGGGGGAAAAAGCCTATTTTCACATGCATTACCAGAAATGGCCAATAGAGGGTGCCAGAGACTATGCTATGTGTTCTTCACTAACAAGCATTCATAGTACAGTCTCTGACTGTGGCTGATTCTGGTAATACAGTTTTTTCTGCATTTTTTTCTTTCATTAGTTTTAATATTTTCAGACCGTGGATAAATGAAACCGTGGGTATAGTGGTTCTACAGTGTGTAAAAGAAGAAAATAAAGGACAGAAAGTGCTTACCAATATCTGCTGTGGACGGTATTGTTTTGGCTGTAGTAGTTTTGTACCTTGAACTTCCAGCACTTCGTGGGGCAGCAACTCGACACATAGGAGCAGCACCATGGCCATCGTTTTTGCGGCCAACAAGAGCGTTGGTTGGATACAAGAACTTTGCATAAGACACCACCTGCAAGACAATCAGTCCTGTTAACATTGACCACACACAGTTGGCCAATGGTTTTCATAGGGGGTGTCTAAGTCTCTTACGTTCAAAATCACTTCTCTTCACAGAAAGAGAAGTCATTAGGAGTCATTCTGAAGATACAGTAATTCCACTCCTTAGGCTTATTGTTAGACTTTAAAACAAAGCAATGATCTGGGGAGCACGAAAGAGCCATTTGAAAAAAGATACACAATTCTGTTGCTGCCATTTTCAAAGTTGGATTCTGTTCGCAACAAGACAAGTCCAATGAAGGCCAGTTCTGTCTTGAAATCTACTTCAGAAAATGTTGTTGGATCTCAAGTGACATTTCAACAACATCCTGACCGTTCTCCAACTGGGATTCTCAGAACTTGACAGAAGGGAAGTGTTGTTGAATTGGACAAATAATACAGGTAACTAGGCCCGCTTTCCAAGAGCACATTTTCCTACTGTAAGTAGACTTCTTCAGTCACAGTTTAAGCAGCAGAAAGAGGCTTAATGGCTGCAAAATCAAACACACGTTCCTCACCTCTGATTTCATAGGTGGTGAGAAATAACTACAAAACATACCTGCTCAGACTGAGATTTCGGCAAGAAACAAGTCTGTTCGAACATAGCTGATGAACCCATCTGAATTTCCTAACTAGTGGACAAAGAGTAGCCTTGTGGGGTTCCAGCCTCATGCTGTTTGCTTTGGAGAAAGTGATGTTGCTTTCAGGACAATCTGCACTACCCCTTTATAGCAATCTGGTATAAATCTGAATCCCTTTTGACTGCCGTAGCTCCATACTCTGGATTCCTAGGAGTTGGAGTTGGATAACATGGTTGCAAGAAAGATCTTCTGTAAACAGGACAGACATGAGGAACTATTCCAGAATGGAACGGACTATCTCAGAAGGTGATGGGTACTCCTTCGTTGAAGGCTTAAAAAAAAAAAAAATTGGATAACCACTCGTCAAAAATGCCTTCGCTGCAGACTTCCTGCTTCAACAAGGGCTTTGACCCAGTGGTCTTTTGTGGCCTCTTGCAGCTCTAGAACTCAGCGATTCTGTGATTAGAAGTCTCTGCATTAGAGAACTGCAGTAGAGCTCTCTAAAAGAAAATCCTAAGTACTTCACCCAATACAAATCCAAAAATTCTGTAGGTTGGAGTCATGATATAGTTAAAGGTACATAGTGTGCTGTTCAGAGATACACCAGGACCTCATCTTGTTCAACTGTGTTGAGGTACATAGTGTGGTTCCTCCAAAAGAAATATATGATGCCCTGGACAACTGCCCACCATTTGAGGAGCAAAATACCATCTAATCCTCACGAAATAATACCAGTTGAACTTTGGTTAGAACTTCAGAAGACTTGAGTTTTCTCCCAGATAGCATCCGCATGAGCTGAGAATCAATGGCAAGGCGGACCCAATACAAAGGAAGGGCTCAAGGGAATATAAATAACCATTATTCCCCGTTTTTATTGAAACCTCAACAGATGGGAAACCCTGACATCTGACTGTTCAGTCTGGAGGCACGCAGTGCATCACGGCCTCTCCCAATTTGAAGAGACCCTTGTCCAGCAGGCCGAGGCAAAGAGGAAGTCACAAAAGCAGCAAAACCAGGGAGCTGGACAGGGGATAGATTGTATTTGTCTTCAGTGTGGAAGAGATTGTCACTCTCGAATTGGCCTCTTCAGCCACACTAGACGCTGTTCCAAGTCCTCCATACAGAGCATGTTACCATAGTCTTTTGAGACTGAAGGATGCCTAAGCTAAATATTGAAACAGCCCCAGGCTCACATTTTCTAAACTTTAGCACAGATCTGCAAAACAGAAAGGCTTCCTTACCTTGCCGTCTGCTCCCAGCTCAACTCCTTCCATTCCTAGCACCATCTCAGAGGAGACAGAAACGCCACCAGAAGGGTGTCTTTGTTTCGGCCCGTCGATTCTCAGTTCACTGTTAAGGGCAGAATTGGCGAGACAAGAATGAAAGTTGCTTCTTCTTATCCTAGCTAAAAACCATCTCTGTAGCTTTTAAAAAAACAAAACAAAACAAACCCACACACATTTAGAGACTGGAAGGGCAATTCCCACGTCTTTGCTCCCATAAACATCTGCTTTAAAATTAAAAAAAAAAAAAAGACTAAAGAAATAAAATCTCGCTCGGTGAACCAGCAAAGAGGATGCAAGCGAAGGCCAGAGTATTTCCTATTTTTAAAATGATTTTGATGTGAGGCTAATTCATGCCCTTGCATATACAATGCTCACGCCACAAGCAATTCCCACCATAAGATATGTCTCCAAAGCAGACAGCTTATGCATGACGAAATCTGTGAACTGTGATATGGGGGGGGGGGGCGTATAAGGAATTCCGACAGAGAAAACATGAAGTGTCCACACTGCAGATTGCACAAAAATGCAGAGCGAGCTATAGGAGTTCATTTGTTAAAAGCAAGATCCACAAACTGGTTTTGGTCTTCTATTTTTTTAAAAAATAATACAATTAGGAGTCATGCTGGATCAGGCCAAAAGTCTCTCTAGTTGAGGGTTCTGTTCACACACAGTCAATTACAGTCGTGCCCCGCTTTACGATTACCCCGCATTACAATGAATCTGCTTCACAACGACGTTTTTGTGATCGCTTTTGCAATCGCAAAACGATGGTCTTAATAGGTTTTTTTCGCTTTGCGATGATCGGTTCCCTGCTTCGGGAACCGATTCTTCGCAAAACAATGTTTTTTGTAACAGCTGATCGGCGGTTTCAAAATGGCCACAGGGTAATTAAAATGGCTCCCCGCTGTGTTTAGGGACGGCTTCTTCGCTTTACAGGCACCGAAAATGGCCGCTGTATGGAAGATCTTCACTGGACTGTGAGTTTTTAGCCCACTGGAACGCACTGAACGGTTTTCAATGCATTTCAATGGGCTTTTTATTTTCACTTTACGACATTTTCACTTCACAGCGATTTTCCTGGAACGGATTATCGCCATTAAGCGAGGCACCACTGTAGTTGCCTGTGAAAAACCTGTGAAAAGAACCTGAGAGCCACAGACCCCCTCCCACTAACAAGTTATATACAGAGGTATTCTGCATCTGGTACTGGTGGAAACAGATATCCACTACGACAGTTGTCACTGATAGCTACATCCTCCATGACTTTCTTGAGTCCTTTTAAAAGATGTCCAAGTTGGCATAACTTGGTTTTAGGGCCACGAATTTCATACTTTAAATATGCACTGTGACGAAAAGCACCTCCATTTATCTGTCTTGTCTCTCCCACTATTTTAACTTCAGTACCCCAGGTTGAGATGAGAGAAAGAAAGAGGGAGAATCTTCTTTCTTCACACCATGGATAGATTTCTCTCTTGCTATCATGGTTCTCTTTGCTCGCCTTTTAAGACAGGCTGAATAGTTCCAAGTAACCTTTGCCCACATGCATGCTGCTCCAATACCTAGATCATTTTGCAAGAACATAGGTGGTTTAATTCCTCAACTATCATGAACAGGAGAGTGTTCAAGTCCTGTAGATTTCTTTTTAAGACTAGGGATTTCAATACATTTGTAGGGTGGCTTGGGTCCCTTAGTTGGAAGAAAGGAGGCGTACAAATGAAAATGACAGACAGATGCTAGCTGGATAGCTCAGTGGTTTAGATATCTGTCTGTGGAGCCAGAGTTCAATTGGGAGTTCAATTCCCCACTATGCCTCCTGTGAGTATAGCCAGCCTGGGTGGCCTTGGGCAAGCTGCACTAGTCCCGGAGAGCCCCCAGAATGGAATGGTAAGCCACTCTGGAGTCTTCTCTACCTGGAAAAGGACCACCGTTAAGTCAGAATCAACTTGATGACACATGATTATTATTATAAGACAGACGGACAGACGTGGAGGGAAGGAGAGAAACAGGAAAGTCCAGGAGGCTACAACTGAAAGAACTGTTTCAGACGGGTTGATATTAGATTTTATCACAGATCATACAGCATCAGTGGTCTTTTTCTCCATTTCTCCAGAGGAATAGATATGGGCCATTCAGTAAATTCTCCTGTCACTGTGCTAGAAATGCAGAAAGACAATGGACTGTATCCTTTGAGGGTATATTTGGCACTACCACCCTAATTGATCAAGAAATGTCAACATCTAGCCAGGATGATTTTAGAACTGTAACTCTGCAATGCCCAGCTTGATTTAAAATCCTACAGGCCTTCATCTATGTTCAGTTATTTTAGAGGTCCTACAGAGGTACGACCCACTCAATTTTTTTAAAATTTTGTACATGGATAGAGACGGTCACTTCGTATTCGTATCTCGGGGAGATGAATACAAACCGCAACATCGTTGGTGCTACAGAGACCCAGTTCCCTCCTCCAGAATTGGTTGGCTCACTCACCAAGTCTCCATGTGGTGCTGTAGTGGGCCAACCAGTTCTGTTGGAGGGAACTGGGTCCCCGCAGCACCTGGATTTATACAGTTTGTATTCATACCCCCAAGATACAAAAATGAAGCACCCATCTCTACACATGGATGTTATTTCCTTAAAAAACCTTTTTTGGCTGTTGCCCTTTCCTATACCTTTTCAAGCTCTACAATATTGTACAGTGGTGCCTCACTTAACAATTACCTCATTAAACGACGAAACTGCTTTACGATGAAGTTTTTGCGATCGCTATTGTGATCGCTATACTATGTTCCTATGGGGAAAATTCGCTTAACGATGATCGGTTCCCTGCTTCAGGAACCGATTTTTCGCTAGACGACGATTTTAAAACAGCTGATTGGCAGCTCTAAAATGGCCACCCGCTGTGCAAAATGGCTCCCCGCTGTGCTTTAGGACTGATTCCTCACTTTACAGGCACTGGAAAATGGCTACCCTATGGAGGATCTTCGCAAAATGAGCAGGTATTTCACCCATTGGAACGCATTGAACCTGTTTCAATGCACTTCAATGGGTTTTTTAATTTCGCGTGACGAGGATTTCACTTAACAGCGATTTGAACAGAATGAATTATCCTTGTCAAGCGAGGCACCACTGTACCTCTCTTTAGGTACAATGAGCAGACCTGTACATGACATTCCAGATATGATCACATGATAGATCTGTAGAAAGGCAGTTGATATTTGCAGTTTTATTCTCAATTATTTTTCCAAGGACGCCCAACCTTTTTTTAAACAACTGCAACACAAGAGGCTGATGTTTTCATAAAGCTTCCTAATACAGCCCCCCATTTTCTTGGCTAGACATTTCCAGCTCAGAATTTTTGCTGCCAACATTTTTCACTTTATGCTGGTGTACGGCGAATTGCATTGCCATTTTAATGCCTGTCCGCCCGGTTGGCTTTGATGTTGAGTTCTAAGAGATCCGTCCCAGGTTGTGAGCCAAGAATTGGAAGAGCATGTATTAGTATCTACATCTTACCAACAAGACATGAAAGATAGCAAAGGTTATATTCATGTCCCCATATTATTAATGACTAGGCTAATCTGAGCATAGATTTACACAGCCTTCTGAGATTTTTAACAGGCGTCAGTGTTCATAACAGCCCTACATGGTATCTCTCCCTGTTCCAAATGCAATTCTGATCGTCTGTTTAGTTTTCAGCAAAGCCGACCTCTTTGGAGCAGCCTTGCAGTTTTCCCATCAAGCCAGAAAGAAGTTTCTCATAGTCTATTTATAGAAGACATGTCCATATGTGGATTTTGGTTCCTCTGCTGTGGTCCAGGAACTCCACTGGCAAAAAGACGTCTTTTCTTTTATCTTTTTGGGGTTGGGCACAGATGATTGAGTTTTACACATGCAGAAGGATCTGGAAGGTGTTTGCAGGTTAGAGCAGGAATGATCAATGGGGAGTTAGTAAGTGAATTTCTTATTTTCCCCATTTTCCTGATTGAATGTTAATGTAACCCAATGTGTCATTTGTGTTTTGGGAAAATCCAAACTATGCCAATTTGGATTTACAGTGGTGCCCCGCTTGACGACGATAATCCGTTCCACGAAAATTGCTGTTAAGCGAAATCGTTGTCAAGCCAAAAACAAACAAACAAACAAACAAAAATTGGAATGCATTGAAAACCGGTCAATGTGTTCCAATGGGGAAATATCTCATTGTTCAGCGAAGATTGCCCATAGAGAACCACCGAGCAGCTGTTTAAAATCGCTGTCTTCCGAAGCAGGGGTCCGGAAAGCAGCCATTTTGAGAAGGGAGGGAAGCCATTTTACAAGGGGAAGCCATTTTGCAGAGCCGGAAAAAATCATTGTTTAGTGAACAAACAGTTTGCGAAGCAGGCTCCTAATCAACATCAAGTGAAAAAACCCCATTGGAACCATCGTAAAGCGATTTCGACATCATGCGGGGTAAGTGTCAAGCGGGACACCACTGTATTTGTATACTGTACCTTTCTGCGTAGGGAAAAAAAAAAAGAAAGATTATCCTAGATCTACTTGGAAATAAATTTGTGGGTATACACACATCCCTGGTTCAACTCAGCCACTGATATAATGTAAAAGTCTGATTACATGCACTTTTACAGTGGGACTTACTTCTAAGCAAAGGTGCACACACTGCAGACTAAGAACCTAGAGGAACCTAATTTGGTAGCTTAATGTAATCCTTATAGGAGAAATGCCAGTGTACTGCACATTACAAGTTTTATTCTGTTATTCTCTGTACATTGTAGTTTATCTAGATATATAGAGAAGATGCTGTGAATTTATCCACATTGATCTGCGGCTGAATTCATATAAAAGTTGCAAAAGAACTCTCTAAAATTGTTCTCTAAAACTTCCAAAACCCACTGAAAGCCGGCTCATGTGACTCTATTTCGATCCACCACATACTGTACAACTACACGATTCAACTATAGTAGGACTGCAGTATCAGATTAGCTCCAAGCACACACCACCTTCCTGCAGTTGCCGAAAAATGTGGAAGCATCAAATGCTATACTGTACATTGCATGGCCTCTGGCTCCCTCTGGTGGCCACTTCTGGTAAACCCATCCTAGAAATAAATATTTCTGGGGTTTTTGAATTACTGTTTTCAGCCAGTGGATAAGTGAATCAGCGGATACTGATACCATGAATAGCAGGCTCCTACTATACTCTACTCTTCTTTCAAGAGTTAGTTTTCCAAAAGTGAAGCATCTTTTTGACAGAGTAATGCAGAAGCAAGTGGCAAGAACTCCAGCAGGGCAAGACCATATAGATGGGTGATACGGCACTGAAACCCAGGCCTACTGAATATTAGAAGCTTTGCAGAGCCCACTTTCTGAGCCAGCCTCACATTCCCCCATCTTCCTTTTTGTTGTTGTTGTTCAGTTATTAAGTTGTGTCCGACTCTTCGTGATCCCATGGACCAGAGCACGCCAGGCCCTCCTGTCTTCCACTGCCTCCCGGAGTTGGGTCAAATTCAAGTTGGTTGCTTCAATGACACTGTCCAAGCATCTCATCCTCTGTCATCCCCTTCTCCTCTTGCCTTCACACTTTTCGGCTAAAATCAGCTGCACTACAAACTTAGTTTTAGGATAGCGGAAAAAATGGAAACTTATCCAATTCAATACTTACGCAATAAACTCACTCGGTCCTGCAGCTCCCTCCCTTAAGAAAGGGGTGCCGTTTGTGAATGCAAGTGTGCAAGGTGGAAAAGATGGAACACTTTTAGCTTAACAAGAAGCAGAAACGACTCACCTGATCCGTAAGTTCTCCCCGTAAGGCAGGATCGAAAAAGCCACGCATAAAGTCCTTTTAGCACAAATTAATACTATCCTGAAAGGAGACACAGAGAGCATGGTGAACCAACCATCAATGGCATTATCATGTTCACAATCGGTCTCCCTAATAGCTATTTAATAAAAACCTAGGTTAGACGAGCTTTTTGTATGTAGCATTTGCTTAAGGAACAAAGCAACCTGGTTGCTTTTGATGTATGAATTAGACCCATTGCTCTCTCTCCCCCTCCTCCAAAACCTGGAAGATACTCACTGACTAATCATTGGTGCTAAATTGCCTTCAGTATAGTTTGTTACTTCTAAGGCATTTGTCAGACCTATTCATCTGTTACTTAAGCATGCTGAGACCACACACGGTGAGGGGAACATGTTATTCCATCAGAAAAATAGCTGGGATTCTGGCTCATGCGGAGGGACTACTCAGAAACAATAGCCATGAAACTGTTGCTTTCATGTGTTGAATGGCATGAAAGAAACAGCGGGGATGGCACATTCTGTTCAATGCATACGGGGGCTCCACGTAGCTAGATAATGAGCGAACAAGGTTATTTTATTACTCATTAATAAGTCACAGCCAGATTCTCAGTATATCATTATGTTTTTTCCATTTGTAAAAGGAATTCATTGCATGCTATTAGCTTACTGCCTGGTCATTTAAAAAAAATAAAGCCAGAAAAATACAGGGAAGCAACTCTGGTTCACTTTAGCAGCAAATTCTGATCCAGTGCCTTGAAAATACTTGAAGAAACAAAACAATACTTCCCATTCCACTTGGGAGTAGAACGAGAATGAACTTTGCAAAAATCCTGGCCAAAGTGCTTTAAAGATGTTCTTTAAAAGTAGTTTTAAAAAGTAACTATTACTTATAATGCCAAAAAGGAACTTTGTAACATTTATTGTTACTTTAAAAATGTAGCTAAATTACTTCTTTGTTACCACACACCCCCAGCAGCTGGTTACAAGCACAGGTAATACCAGGCAAATAGAGTAGGCACATTGGAATCACTGGAATTTATGGTAGAGTTGACTCATCCAATCCTCACGGATTGAATAGGCCTACTCTAGTGCAATTTATGATGCTAAGCAACAGGATTTCAGCCATTACCACTTTGTCTATTATCTCTCTCCTCTCCTGCCCATGGATAAGTATTCATACACTGCTTTAGCTGCAAATTATTCCACACGATGAATAAAAAGGGACAAATATTTCCCCATTTTTATTGGTCCCCCATATGAAGAGAGGGAAGGCTAGCCTTCCCTCTCTTCCTATGGCTTTCCATAGGGGCTATTTTTACATACAGCCCCCCTCCCCTTTTATATAAAAAATGTACACAGGTAGATATTTGGACCATCATCAGTGGACCATCGTTTGCCATAATTTGCTGAAAACTTACAAGAAGTCCTTCAGTTAAAGAAAAGCGACAGCTCTTAGCAGTCTACCAAATGCTGTACAGTACCCTATACTTCACTGGACTATAGTCTGTTTTATCAGACACCTGAAATGTTGTTATACAGAATGCCAGGTATATATAAATAATCTACCTAGCTAGAGTCTGGATTGTACACAGGTAAGATGTACAGAGGAAAATTAATTTTTTTAAAAAATCCTTATAGTGACATTTCTGTTACTAATAATGACATTATCTTAGTATTATTCATTAATTTTATTCTGTTTTATTTGACGTGGATGCGGATGACATTTGTATTTTCAACAAGAGTCTGGCAAATGGCCAACACTGATAAAGTGATATAGTCTTCCAAAGCACAAGCTATCATACATTTCTCACACTTTAAGATGCCACCGGACTCTGTTAGCTTTGCGGGAAAGGACGAATTTGCCCTTTGGAAAAGAGAAAGAAAAGGTTACCTGCTGTTCCTTGTATCATACTGCCTCATGTTCTTGATGAAATGCATCTTTTTCAAGCCTTTGTGTCTTGGAGATCCAGATATATGCTTGGTTCTACAATATAAGCGGGGGGGGGGAATACAAGTTAAGAGATCTGGAGGAGAAATAAACGAAGATAAAAAGGATGCGGATGTTAACAGAATGAACGTAACATGCAGGAGGACCTTAGGTATTTTGACTTGGTAAAGGGTGCAGGGGAGAGCAAGGGCTGGCCAAGCATGCAACGAGAGAAGGTTAATGCTGCTTTTGAACAAGTACCTTCGTACACTGGCACATTCCACTATGTCTTCTAAAAACTCTAGAGAGCAGCGCTGGGAGATAAAACGCCTTCTGCAAAAATGCACAACACCACGGAGAGCGAACAGCGTTAGTTCATGGCCTCTGAGATCAGCAAGCTCTCAGTACAACAGCATTCCCTAATGCCCTGCGCTTCAGCCTCCCCATAAACCTCTGAGAACATTCTACTTTTCAGGGCATGCTCTTAACACTGATCTGTCTCATGAGGGTCTTTCTAGGAAACCCTGTACAGTCGTGCCCCGCTTAACAATTACCCTGCATTACGACAAATCCGCTTCATGACGATGTTTTTGTGATCGCAATTGTGATTGCAAAACAATGTTTTAAATGGGATTTTTTCGCTTTGTGAAGATCAGTTCCCTGCTGCGGGAACCGATTCTTCGCATTATGATGATCAAAACAGCTGATCGTTGGGTTTTCAAAATGGCCACTGGGTGCTCAAAATGGCTCCCCGCTGTGCTTGGGGACAGATTCCTCGCTATACTGGCACCGAAAATGGCCACCGTATGGAGGATCTTCACTGGACGGTGAGTTTTTAGCCCATTGGAACGCATTAACCAGGTTTTAATGCGTTTCAATGGGTTTTTAATTTTTGCTTTACGACGTTTTCGCTCTACAGCAATTTTGCTGGAATGAATTAACGTCGTTAAGCGAGGCACCACTGTATATAGCAAAGAATTCTGGGACACATTAAAGGGTGCAAAAATTGGTCACGGGACCGTTGACCAGGTATATACTTTTCACATATCATGTGAAATGATAGGAAGTGAGAGCACACCTCAACAGACTTGGCAACGTCCAGGTACTGCACAGTACGGAAGAAGGGGAGACAACCCATCTTTCATGGAACCCTATCCACGATTATCTGTCTTCTCAGTGAGAGACTGCCAGAGCATACCAGTTAAAAGTCACAGGTCCAGACCAGCCCACTCAGAAAAAAAGACAACTACATTTCCACTAGTAAATAGCATTGTTGTCCTATGTTCTTCCAGTGTTTAGAGTCCAGTGTAATGAAAAAGGATAGATTTTTTTTTATAAACCTGAAGAAAACTCTTGGAAATGATTTTGTTATCTAATTTGGACTTCTAGCGGTGCGTCATGGATCAAAATATCCTGTAAAGAGAGGCTGCTATTTAAATACAGTTTTAACAATAGCCACCTACAGCATTTTCCCCATGACGTTTATTTCAAAAGGTGGAAGAAAGCAACTTTTATAGATAAAGCTTGCCTCAGATTTGTTGCTCAGGAGAGCTTGCCAGGACTGTAGGAAACCAGGACCCAAAAGCAAACAACCCAAGTGTACAGGATTGTTTACTCTGTGCTAAAATTGTGTTGTTCACGAACCCGACCCTAGGGCCAGAAAGCTTTACTGAAATACCCAACGCAGCAAACATACATTGTAAGTGAAGTGTCTAAAATGTGAATAAAGTGTTCACACTTGCTTATTCCTTCATCAATCAGAAACATGTTCAATACGTCACTTTTCCTAGCCATGTAGTTCAGCTGTTTTCAACAGACTAAACTCGTTTCTCCGTTAACCTGCTTGTTATTTACCATTTTTAGTTCTCTAAGGCCCTGCTTTAGTGTTTAGTCTAAGTCAAAATGTCCTGGATCCTCATTATAAGGGAATAGAGCTTAGGAAAACATGCATATCCTTGGCTGTTCTACATGTCTACACATCATCCGAATGGACCTTGAGACTAACAGTGTTCAGCTAACCACCTTTTGAAAGCCTCTGGTCTATAAATCACTTAAATTTGATTTAATTGAGGGATCTGGGGCTTGTAGCCCCTCCACCTCAAAAAACAATAGCCACCTTTTCCAAGATCTGAAAATAAATGATAATGATCCTCTAGGGACCACCGATGATTGCAGGCATATGACTCTAGGTACTTTCAGATGCAAAGCATGGGGTATACCACTGCGGTACAGCCCCTTCTCCTAAAATCTGCAGCTATGCAATATAAACCGACATTGGAGAAATAAACAAACCATCATGGATGGTGAATAAATAACAACCTCACTTTATTGAAGCACTCACAAACAGAACAGTCAGATAGCAAAATCCTTCATCGTATTCTAAAAATTAAATTGCCACTACTTCTTAATATTTGCAAAACTGTACACTGCCACCAGTCCATAAAAAATGAGTATTTTAAAAAATAATTCAAGCACCTGCAATGTTTTCTTAGATGTAAATAAGGACTGCAGATATATATCCTTTTGCTACCATGTTTCCCCCAAAATAAGATAGGGTCTTGTATTAATTTTTGCTCCCCCCCCCCAAAAAAAAACAAATCAGGGTTTATTTTCATGGGATTATTTTTCCATGTACAACACTCTACATTTATTCAGATACAGTCATGTCATCTTCTTCTGGTTGCTGCACAAGGGTGGAGGGTGGAGTTTCACTTAACTGGGGCTTATTTTTGGGGGGTAGGGCTTATATTACGAGCATCCTGAAAAATCCTACTAGGGCTTATTTTCAGGTTAGGCCTTATTTTCGGGGAAACAGGACATTATAACCCCATGTCCCAATGATTTTACTTTTGTTTTTAAAAATCATTCTTAGGTCTCAAGAAAATGACAACACTCGGAAAAATTTAAAGGGATCTTTAAAAAGGCTGGTTTTGTTCAACACTGAAGGGTGCACCCTTTTAAAAAAAACAACACACACAACCAATATATTACGACACACTGTGCCATCTCCCAGTTTCTGCTGTAGTAATCATAATCCTCATTTTATTGACTAATGGAATTATCTTAAGAACAAGTCACACTGGGTCAATAGAGTCGGATTAGCTTTTGATTTACAGTTTGTTAAACCATACTGCCTTGTTTCTGATGATTTCTCAGCAGTGTTCCATAGATTTATAATACAAGCCAAAAGAGAATAGAAAATTCTGCAGGAAAACGAGAAGATCAGAAGCCCACCAGGGGAACTGAACAACACTAGCCCAACAATACTAGCCATTTCTACCAACGCAATTCAGATCCGATATGCCTCAAAGTTTATTGCTTTACTAGAAGGCAAAATCCTTCACGACAGGGATGGGAAACTAGACCCCAGTGGATGTTTTTTGGTTTGTAAATTTTCAACATTCCTCACCACTGGCTCTGCTGGCTAGAACTATTTTGAGTTGTGAACAGTCACTTCCTCTCCCTCTACCCTGCCTTCTTGCTCGAAGACTTTGGGCAGGGGGTCTTGTGACCCCTGCACGAGCCTTTAAAGTTTGGAAAGTTTCTGCCACCAATCACCAGGTAATTGTTGGGAAATTCATTTATTTAGTTAATTTGTATACTGCACCAAATAGCAATAAACAGTACTCTGGGCGGTTTACATCCAGAGTTGAGTAAACATAAAGTAAAACAAATCATAAATATAGCCAGAAACAAACACAACATACAGTGGTGCCCCGCTTGATGACGATAATGCATTCCAGCAAAATCGCTGTTAAGCGAAATCGTCGTCAAGCGGGGAAAAAAAATCCCTATTGGAATGCATTGAAAACCGGTCAGTGCGTTCCAATGGGGGAAATACCTCATTGTTCAGCTAAGATTGCCCATAGAAAACCACCAATCTGCTGTTCTAATTTGCTGTAATGCGAAGCTTCCGTCCTGAAAGCAGCCATTTGGAGAAGGGAGGGAAGCCATTTTGCGGAGCCAGAAAAAACATCGTTTTGCGAACAAACAGTTCGCAAAGCAGGCTTCTAATCAATGTAAAGTGGATTTCCCCCATTGGAACCATTGTTTTGCGATCGCAATAGTGATCACAAAAATGTCATCATCCAGCGATTTCAACGTCATGCGGGGTAAGCGTCTAGTGGGGCACCACTGTATAATCAATTGAATAAATCAATGAAAACCAGATAATGGTGAATGGGCAGTCTAAAAGTAGCCGGTTATATTATGCTGAGAGGATCCTCTCAAAGACTTCAGTAAACATTCTTGTCCTGAGCATCCTCTTAAAGGTAGTAAGGGAGGTGGCCAGGCGTAGCTCCATCCAGAGCCCATTCTAAAAGGATGGGGCCACAACCAAGAAGGCCCCGTTTCTAGCTTATAACTTCTTGGCCTCACTCAGTGTGGAGACCTAGAGGAGTATGGCCTGTGATGAACTGGTGGTGTGGATGGATGTTATTAGAGAAAGATGCTCCAACAGGTACTGATGTCCCAAACCATGAAGAGCTTTATAGGTAAGAACCAGCACCTTGAATCTGGGCCCAGTACAACACAGACAGCTACTGCAGACTGACCAGAACCAGGGAAATGTGCTTGTACTTCTTTATATCCAACACCAGTCTGGCTGCCGCGTATTCTGTACCTGTTGGAGTTTCCGGGTCAGTTTCAAAGGGAAGCCCCATGAAGAGAGCACTACAGTAGTCAATCCTTGAGATCAGCAAGATCTTCCAGCTGCCCACCTTTAGGTAAGGATACCATGTTTCCTCGAAAATAAGACAGGGTCTTATATTAATTTTTGCTCCCAAAAATGCATTAGGCCTTATTTTCAGGGGATGTTTTATTTTTTTTTCATGTACAACCATCTACATTTATTCAGATATAGTCGTGTCATCTTCTTCTGGTTGCTGCACAAGGGTGGAAGGGTTTTCACTTCACTGGGGCTTACGTTTGCGTTAGGGCTTATACTACGAGCATTCTGAAAAATCCTACTAGGCCTTGTTTTCAGGTTAGGGCTTATTTCCGGGGAAATAGAGTAGAAGTGGACCAGTCAAAGCTGATTAAAGATTGACCTCATCATGGCTGCAATCTGGGGTTCCCATGATACGGCTGGATCCAGGAAAACACCCAGAGGAGCTACTGCTAGTGCCCTTGGGAGCCAGTGTGTGGCATAGATTTTGAAAGGTCTAGGATTCAAGAGACCAGGACTCAAATTCCTTTTTGACTATGGAAACTCACCGAGATACTGGTCAAAACCACTTCTTAAATGTCTCACATCTAGAAAACCCGATTAGGGTTTCTACAAGTTGGATGCAACTTGACATCATGTAACACACACTTGCAAAGCTTGCCCCACAACATGGCATCTAATACAGTGGTGCCTCGCTTAACAATTTTAATTGGTGCCCAAAAAAACATCGCTATTGGAAAACATCGCTAAGCGAAACGCGTTTTCCCATAGAGATGCATTGAAAACCGGATAATCCGTTCCAATGGGAACGGATTGCTGTCTTTAAGCGAAAATCGCCATAGGAAACATCGCTAAGCAAAACGCAGTTCCCCAATTGAAATGCATAGAAACCTATTCAATGCATTTCAATGGGGGAAAAATTACAACAAATTCAAAAAGAGTCAGAACAAAGTCAAATTAGTTTAACAAAGGGTTTATTAAGTACACTTATGATTTCAAGCATTCTAAACCTTTTAAAAACATTTTTAAACATTTAAAAGACAGCCAACACGAGACTGTCAAAACCATCATTAAGCGAAACAGGGGGACCCAAACTGTCATCGCTATGCGAAGCAAGGTCCCAAACATCGCTATGCGAAAATCGCCCATAGGAAACATCGTTAAACAGAGCGCAAGATCGCTCCGGAAAACTAATCGTTAAGCGATCACATCGTTAAACGAAGCAATCGCTAAGTGAGGCACCACTGTACAAGACAAAAACTGCCCTGTGAATGTAAGCAGCCAACCACTCCAGCGAGGAGGCAGGAAGATGAGTCTCCCTGCTCACTGCTCAGACAAAGGCAAAGCTGCCATGTCTAAGACCTTTTTGCTATTCAGCATCAAGGAACCCTACTTAGGGGAGGGGGAGATGCCTCAAGTATACAGAAATTATGTAATTATGAATATTTTGCCATAAAGAAAATCTTCTGTGCCAGGAGACATTGATGTCTTCGGCCTGCATAATTAGCACAGAGATCTACATATTCTGTTACTAATGGGCTGCTTAATTCAGCCTGCCCTTTTTTACACAGTAAAAGATGATGAAGCACCCTGGGGGGCCAACGGCTATTCTCTCACATGCCTGCTCCTTTCCCAGACGCTGGTTGCACAATGTCAAGCTTTTAAAATATTATATATGGAAGCCAAGAGTCTTTGGAGATTCAGGTCTCGCTCTGTTTCTTTCTGTAACACACTAAGCCCTGAATGCAGCAAATGAGCTGGTTCAAAACTAAGGAGTGCAAGGAGGAGGGTTTTGATAGCCTTGCACGGGGACAACACAATACAGCAAGTTGATTCTTTTCCCTGTGTGACAACAGCAGCAAGATCACTCTGAGATCAGAATTCTGTGCAGCCGGCAAACGAGATCCTCTCGGCAGAGAAATAAAGAGACCAACTAGATTCCACAGGGAACATTTTTTAGCTTTTCTTTCCAATGCTCACTTTGGTTATAGGGAATGGATACTGATGTATTCATGCCCCCCAAAAGTTGTGTGAATACTCCTGGTTATAATCAGGAACCAGTATACATTTTTTACAAAAATAATAATGTAAAAGGGTATGCTAGTTAAAGCTCCATTCTACCTGGCTGAAAAATAAACACATTAATCGAAAGATGAATCCACTTATTTAACGGAGCTTGTTACTTATTCGAGACTAGGGGTGGGCAACCAGCAAATCTCAACCCAACCATGTGCGATTCCCCAGCTGAACTTCCAAAGCTGGCTGCTAGCATCTGTCCAGACGTCTCTCAAGGATCACCCAGACCTATCAAAATGAGGGATAAACAGTCACAACCAACTGAAATCCCATTGACTTCAGTGGGTCTGCTCTAGATAGGATTACGTTTAGCCCTGTGTCATTGTGGATGCAAACACAGCAACAGCTATCCCCAGAACTAGTTTTAATGTTGCCTTTGTGCCTCGAGACGTGGTGGCGCTGCAGGCTAAACCGCAGAAGCCTGTGCTGCAGGGTCAGAAGACCAAGCAGTCGTAAGATTGAATCCACGCGACGGAGTGAGCGCTCATTGCTTGTCCCAGCTCCTGCCAACCTTGGGGTTCAAAAGCATGCAAATGCAAGTAGATAAATAGGGACCACCTCAGTGGGAAGGTAACAGCGTTCCGTGTCTAAGTCGCACTGGCCATGTGACCACGGAAGATTGTCTTCGGACAAAACGCTGGCTCTATGGCTTGGAAACGGGGATGAGCACTGCCCCCTAGAGTCGAACATGACTGGACAAAAATTGTCAAGGGGAACCTTTACCTTTACCTTTTGTGCCTTGAGACATTTTGTACAATCCTGAACATTTTTGCAACAAGGCGATCTGTCGGTTCTATAAATGTAAAAACAATGCTGTTCTGTCTCACTTAAAAAAAACACACACAAGTCAATACAAGCCCTTTCTTTTACCAATAAAAGAAAAAAGAAAAAAAGATCCTGAAAAATATGTTGCTATGAAAAGCAAAGTACTCCCTTCTTTATTGCACTGTGCTCTTCTAGAGCAGAGTGGCAAGTTGCGAGAGACACAGGCTGGTGAAACCTGAGATTTCCTCCCAGGGTAGCTTGTGCAACAGATCAGATAACACTTTCTAGCATCCAGATTGTGCGCTCAGCATGCAAAATTCTAGACATTTGGATATTCAAATCCACACAGCATGAAGAAATGCAGCAAGACCAGTGTTTCTGCGGCTTGAAGGTTCTTGCGATGGTGAGATTTTTTTTGTAACCCAAAGAAGGAAAAAGAAGGCTGCTTTTTCAAATGGGGGAAGGGGGGGACAGAGGCCAAACAATTACATAGCAGGTCCAATCCTGCAAACAAAACTCAAGCTTGGACAACTGTACACAAATATATTTAGACAACTCTCTACCCAGGACAAAGTGCATTTGCGGTTGATGTGCTTCAAGCATGATAGGACATTTTCAATCTTCAGAAAGGCACACAAATGGAATTACTAGGGAAACCAGCCAAGGCTTTTATCAGACTCTCAGCTGGCATACAGAAATAGGACATTTAGAATTGTTGGATAGCTCAGTGGTTTAGGTCTCTGGATGCGAAGCCAGAGGTTGGGGGTTCCATTCCCCACGGGGGTCTTCCTTAACAGGGGCTGGTCTCATGATCCATGGGGTCCATTCCGGCTCTGCAGTTCTAAGATTGCCATCATTACTATCACTTGATGTTTTCACATCTCTGGATAATCAGTCCTGGAAAGTCGTGAGGCACCAGAATAATGCTTTATTCTGAGGCCAATCAAGGCAGTGGTAGGCATGGCTCTTCATTCAGATTCAGATTAGGCACCCTTCAGTCTTGAGTGACTATGGGAACGTGCTCTGTATGGAGGTCTTGGAGCAGCATCTAGTGTGGCTGAGGAGGCCAATTCGAGAGTGACAATCTCTTCCACACTGAAGACAAGTCCAATCTGTTCCCTGTCCAGCTCCCTGGTTTTGCTGGTTACATGACTGCCACTTCATCTCGGCCTGCTGGACAAGGGTCTCTTCAAACTGGGAGAGGCCGTGATGCTACAGCTGCCTCCAGGCTGAACGCTCAGATGTCAGGGTTTCTCATCAGTTGAGGTCCGTTCCTAAGGCCTTCAGATCCTGCTTGCAGATCTCCTTGTATCGCGGCTGTGGTCTCCCTCTGGGGTGATTTCCCTGCACTAATTCTCCATATAGGAGATCTTTTGGAACCTCTTCATAATGCCCTGCATTCTACTGAAACTGGATTTCCCCTTCAGAATCTGCATTTGTATTTCCAGCGCCCCACTGCAACTTAAAGGAGCAGTATGGATGATCAGTTTAGAAGCAAAAGGGGAGAAGATACAACAGCCTACAAAGAAATTTGCCAGAATATGGCAGTAAAAAGAACATTCTCTGGATTCCCCCACAGTGAGCAGAAATGCCCAAATCCAAATGCCATCATGCAGCAATTTGAAGATATTGCAATACTCAGAAAGTCTTTTGGGACAGGCCCGTGGCAAATCTAATTGCAGCACAGATTAGAATCACAGGGTTTGCCTTGTATGACAAATAAATGTGTCAAGGCTCCCTTCCACACTACGTTTAAATTAAAGCACTGTGTGTTTTTCAACTAATGTGCGTATGGAGAATAAACTCTGGTTGCCTCTAATATTCAGAAGTATTTAACAAAAATATGAAAGATGAAACACAGCAGTCTTTCTCTTGCCACCTAGGACAAGATTAATAAAATAATGTCATAAAATTATTAATTACTCTTGTTAATAATTGTTAATAATTCTTGTTAAAATGGCTCTATAATTGCTTTGAAATGTCTCTCAAAAGTAACTTCTGAAATTCACTAGAAAAGCATCCCATTACACAAAGATGAAAATCTGTATTCAGGATGAGACCTTCAAAATATAATCTATTTCCACTCTTGTTACTCCAACAAATAACTAGTAACTATGTTATTAGGAATTACGGTAGTTAATTCCAAGCTTTGCAATGAAAAGAAATATTGTTGCTCTGGTCTGGAGGTACCTGAGGACCTAGGCCACGTCTTCCTACACCTGAGGAGACTGGGTGAATCATCTTGACATCTCTGGAGTCATAAGAACTTAAGTCCCGCTTCCTGTATCCCACAGTGACTCCACCAGATTCCTCTGGGAGCACACGAGACAACTAGAGACCTGTCTCCTGATACCCCTTCCCCTGCATCTGGCATTTGGAGGTCCCTTCCTTCAAAGCCTGGAGGTTATACACCCCCAGCATGGCTTGTAACCTGTGATGAATTTTTCCTTCAGGAATCTGTCCAATCCCCTTTTAAAGTTATCTAGGCCCCACATCCTGTGGCAAGGAGTTCCACAGACTAACAAGATGCTGGGGAAAGAAATATTTTCTTTTGTCTGTTCTCACTCTCCCAACACTCCACTGGAGTGGATGTCCCCCTGGTTCTGGTATTGCATGAGAGGGGAAAGAGCTGCCCTCCATCCACTTTATCCATCCCCTGCATCATTTTAATGTCTCAATCATGTTCCCCCTCAGGTGCCTTTTCTCTAGACTAAAGAGCCCCAAACACTGCAGCCTTTCCTCACATAAGGGAGGTACCCCAGCCCAGTCATCATTTTAGTCACTCTCTTCCCGCACCTTTTCCAGTTCCACAATGTCTTTTTTGAGATGCGGCGAGCACAACTGTACGCAATACTCCAGGTGCGGCCTTACCAGCATTTTGTACGATGGCATTATAATGTTGGCTATTTTCTTTTTGGTCCCCCTTTTTAATAATCCCTAGCCTGGGACTGGCCTTCTTCCCTGCCGCTGCACACTAGGTTGACACTTCCATCGAGGTGTCCACAAGCACATCAAGATATCTTTCCTGATCCATCATGGACAGCTCAGAACCCATCTGCTGATAAGTAAAGTTTGGATTTTTTTTGGCCCCAATGTGCATTACTTTACATTTAGAATCCCATGAAAGCTCAATATGATATCTGAAACAAGTCTCATATCCTCGGGGAGAAACCGGGTGCTGTTGACCTCTTAGTCCTGCTGGTTATGTAGGTCACGCCTGCTGGAAGCCTAACAAGCGAGGGGTGAAGTGACCAGTATGAAGAGAGTACAAGATCTTGGTGTTCTAAGGAAAGTACGAAGGGATATTCAGTGGATAAACTGACGTGAAACCATCAGATGCCACCAAAACATAAAATCCCAATCAAAATCTCAATCAAAGCTGCAGCTTTGATTAAAAACTACCCATCTCTGCTGATTAATGACAAACTAGCGCATTCTTTCAGCTCTAATGAAGACAGCAGCAGGCACATGCTGTGAGCAATAATGTAGAAATAAAACAACATTTGGGGACTTTGGTGCCTGATATACAGGATACCCATTATATTCCAGTATACTGCAAAAGCAGATTCCCCACCACCACAAGGGACATGGTGCAGTTCTAAGAGAATTTAGCCGCAAAAATCAAAATAAAATAAAATTAAAAAAGAATAAAACTCCAGAGAAGAAAATATCTGTTATATTGTTGCAGCTATAATATGGCCCGTCTAGTCTTTAAAAGCACACACTGAAAGGCTGGGGTGGGAAGACGAGGAAACGACGGTGAGAGGTATATATTAATTAAATGCCAGGCAAAGCTGCCAATATATCACAGTTATGGCTCTGCAGTTCTGTCAAGTGAAGCATTAAAAGCAACAGGGACTTTATTTCAAGACACGGGAAAGCCATATCTGTAAATGAATCCTTCGCTCATCAAATTTAATGGCATATTGTACATTAGACATAAATGTCAGGCTTCATGAAAAATAAGTCTTTAGGAGCAGATGAACGCCAGCCGAAGCTAGCTGGGCCATGGGGTTCTAATATCAAAGAAGACAGCGCCAGCCGTTTTTATAAGACACGTCATTAACACTCAAATTCTTAGTTATACTGCCGGGACTGCTATGAATAAGGAGGATAAAAGAGGAATACAGTAATGCTAGGCTCAAAGTTATTAAGTGCCACAAAAACAGTTGTGGTAAAAACAAAGAAGATAAAGAGAGCGAGGCTGGATGAAAAGGGATGGAGTTTTGGAAACGGATTGCGACATCTGGTTTATAACACTGATTTAAGTGGGCAGGATCGTTTTGTATATTGTAGTAGACTGGAATCAGTAGCGTAGTGCTAAATCTGGAACTTCAGGACCTCATCACGACAGTCTCCATAGCCACACATCCCCCAAAGGAGAGTCCAAAATTTCAGGCTGCTGGATCAGTCCATATAAGCAAATGGGGAGTAAGTCTTTTGTAATGTTAATAACTCTGAATTGTATATTCAAAGATCAAACCATTTATTGTAATAAATTGCATTACAATAGAGATAGCTTGCAGCAACATAATATTCTGGGAAATTACATTTCTCTTCCAGTGACCACGAAGATCACAACTAAGTTCAGAGGGAAGGAGGAGTCCTGATGGAGTGGCAGATGATGACATAGACCCTGCTACTGAGAAAATCCTTGGGCTTTGATCCTGGGAGCCCTGGCTCCACTAACCACATACGTACATTCGTTGGAACCAGACTTAGTCATATTTAGAGCAAGTTCGTTGGAATTAGGAAAACGTATGTTCTCTGTGTTAGAATACTGACTTATTCGAAATGGCCAAACATGCTGTAAGGATGTGTCAATTGTGTTGATCATCTCGGCCTTGGTGTTCAGGCACAGCAGAGTGAGGGCAAACACGTTTCTAGATGTAGGCATTTCAAAAGGTGTGCCGTCACAAAGGATGACTCCCTCTCTTTAGGTGGGAGCAACTATAAAAGAGGCTCTCCGGTGAAGACGAACAGGCATAACAAGGAGCAGCAGTCCTCAACTCCCTACTTTTGTATATAACAAATTGTTTTCTCCTTCCCCCTTGGCCGCAGGCAAAACCAAAACACTGCACAGGGAAGGCAGGCGAACTACTCCAACATCATCGCTGGTTTTCCTTTGGTGGATATTACAAAGATGATGGTCTGATGGGGATGGGGAAAAGGCAGTTCCAATCCCTTGGTCTAGTTTGGTCTGCAGCATAAAGGCACAGCAAAAGGGATGATCAGATGTCCTCCAGAGATGGGGAGGGAGCTGATTTTAAAGCACATGCTTGCCTATATTTGGAAGAATATATTCAGCATTTTATCTACAGGGCAGAAAATGTCACAGCCTGACTCCACTGGGGTCATGAGAACCTTCTGGTTACATGGCTACAAGGAGGAAACAGCCCTAAGAACAACAAAGCACAGAGGGCTAGAGGCGGTCTTGGCTTCACCGACTGTGAAAGGCTATCTTTTCCCGAGGACACAGTTGCTTTCATAGCCTCATCCCTCCACCTTTCCTAAAAGAGACAGTTTCACCGAAAGAATATCAAAAGTACGTTTGCTACCAACCATTCTGGGCGCTCTCTCCTTTTTGCTAGATATAGAGCGAAATAACATCCAATGTGGCTTGCTGATGCCTTTACAAGAAATCTGAGCAGTCAGGCTCTTTTGCAAAAACCAGGATGCAGAATTATGCTACACAGAAGGAGATGGGCACCCAAACTTAGATATGGTGTGGTCTGCAATAATAACTCTGAAATGTAAAAAAAAGAAATGTCCCCTCTACAGCTAAGACATGATGAATCCATATTGAAAGGTACTGTGAATGCACACTTGCTTAAGAATATGGCAGGACATTTGCAGATCAGGTCATAGTCCCTACAGGATGAAAAGACAGCAGGGGTGGAGGCCTTAGATACAATTTGTCTCTTATTTTTCATGCTGCCCTTTCATCTGTCCCCAGAAAGATTAGGACCACACACACCAGAAAGACCACTGTCGACCATCCATGACAATGGCTGGAGAAGGACTGCAGAAGTGGAATTATCCCTCACCCCCAGTCCTTTGTGCTTCTAAGGAGCCTATTCAGATCAGGGGGAAGTGAAACCAATGGGGAGGATATATCAGGGTCTCCTACCAACTCTCCTCAGACTGAAGAAGCTGCTTGGGTGACTAGCGAAACGTTTCAACCTAACAAGAAAGAAGTCCAGTTGCCATGACTCAACTTCCAGATAACCACACCCGATGACTGAGAATCGTTACAGATATCACGTCCGAGTACTGTATCCCCAGAAAACCTGAACATCTGAATCAATTGGATGGCACATAGTTACTACAGTGGGGTCTTGACTTGAGAACTTAATCCGTATTGGAAGGCAGTTCTCAAGTCAAAAAGTCTGTAAGTCAAGTCTCCATTGACCTACAGTGCATTGAAAACCGATTAATCCCGTAACAGGCCGTTTTTGTTCCATTTTGGTTTTTTTCTGGTCTGTAAGTCAAATCTCAGGCTGCAAGTCAAACCTACATTTTGCGGCCAGAGAAGTCTGTAACTCAAAAAGTCTGTAAGTCAAGCCGTCTGTAAGTCAAGGGTCCACTATATTATTCAACTATTGCTGAAAACATACCTACCGTACATATCTATTAACTAGTCTGAACTAATAATACTCATTCCATGTCACTGACGACTATGTTTGATCCTGTAAACATACGTAACTGCATTCACACATAGCTCTCATTCTTCAAACTTTCCTGATAGTTGAGTCACGTATACCAGTGTCACCACCCAATTAAACAGAGGTTATTTTTATCCTGGTTCTGCCTTATTATGGGTTAGGAATTCCCATGACCAAGCAGGGCTATGGACCTGGTTCTCTTGAGTCTTAGCCCAACACTATATCCACTACGCTACACTGGTTCTATAGCATCGTAGTGAAAAATAAACTTGCTTCCATCGTTTATCCACTTGCCATTCATTTAAGAAGAAACAGGGGAATTTTGGGCTCCAGGCCACAGAAATATAGAGCTCTCTAAAGAATTAACATTATTTAACCTCTAATTTAAGAGATACTGGATACTCATACTTCAATTATGGTGATACTGGCAAGGAAAGATTGAAACCATTTAACCAGTACGAAAAACTGATTTTTCAACATGTGGTGTACCAGTGGCTAGGGACCAAGTACCATAAGAATTTAGAAACTGAAAGTACTGTTTTTGTTCGTAAACTGCGGTTCTGAAACAGATGCAACTGGTTTTAAATTCTAACTTTCAGTGAACCTTCCATTTATGTATGAAGACAGAAGCAATCCCTTCCATCATAAATACCAGGGCGGCATACAGTTGTGTTCAAAATTATTCAACCCCCAATGCTGTAAAGGGGTTTAGGGACTATAGTGTACATTTGGAATTGTATTCAGAATGAAATCCTACAAGGACGTTTTAAAGAACCAAATGCAACTAAAATAACATCAATTGTTTATGTAATACAGTAGTAAATGTTTCTTTTGTGGTTTCTTCATTGCCACAATTATTCAACCCCTTAAAGACTACCACTCTGAAGAAGAGAGGTTCATTCAGGTGTTTTCGATCAGGTATTGAAAACACCTGTGGATGTCACCGAGCACCAATCAAGCATAATAAGCACCAATTAGGCAGCTTTAAAATGACTGTGATACTCAGCTCCTTCTAGACATTTACTGGTGTGGCTACAAACATGGTGAAGTCAAGAGAATGGTCCAGGAAGACAAGAGAAGAGGTGATTTGTCTTCACAGGAAGGGCAATGGCTATAAGAAGATTGCAAAGAAGTTAAACATACCAAGAGACACCATAGGAAGCATCATTCGCAAATCCAAGGCAAAGGGCACTGTTGAAATGCTACCTGGTCGTGGAAGAAAGAAGATGCTGACTTCGACTGCTGTGCGCTACCTAAAGCGTAGAGTGGTGAAAAGTCCCCGTGTGACTGCTGAGGAACTGAAAAAAGATTTGTCAGATGTGGGTATAGAAGTTTCAGCTCAGACAATAAGGCGCACACTGCGTAATGAAGGTCTCCATGCCAGAACCTCCAGGCGCACCCCCTTGCTGTCTCCCAAGAATAAGAAGAGTCGACTGCAGTATGCCAAAAGTCATGTGGGCAAACCACAAAAGTTGTGGGATAGTGTTCTGTGGACTGATGAAACAAAATTAGAACTGTTTGGGCCCATGGATCAACGCTATGTTTGGAGGAGGAAGAACAAGGCATATGACGAAAAGAACACCTTGCCTACTGTGAAGCATGGTGGAGGGTCAATAATGCTTTGGGGCTGTTTTGCTTCTGCAGGTACAGGGAAGCTTCAGCATGTACAAGGTACCATGAATTCTCTTCAGTACCAGGAGATATTGGATGAAAATGTGATGCAGTCCGTCACACACCTGAGGCTTGGGAGACATTGGACCTTTCAACAGGACAATGATCCCAAGCATACCTCCAAGTCCACTAGAGCATGGTTGCAGAGGAAAAGCTGGAACATTTTGGAGTGGCCATCGCAGTCACCAGACTTAAATCCGATTGAGAACCTCTGGTGGGACTTAAAGAAAGCAGTTGCAGTGCGCAAGCCTAAGAATTTGACTGAACTGGAGGCTTTTGCCCATGAAGAATGGGCGAAGATACCTGTAGATCGCTGCAAGACACTTGTGTCAAGCTATGCTTCACGTTTAAAAGCTGTTATAACTGTAAAAGGATGTTGTACTAAGTACTAAGATTGAATGTCACTTGGGGGTTGAATAAAAACTAATAATGATGTGAGCACAGAAAAGACATTTGTGGTTATTTCATTATAAACTTAAGGTTATATTTCTCTGACCTACAAGTGCCTCTTTCATGTAAATGTAAGCAAGATGACTGAATGATCAAAATCAATGTCAAAATGGCCAAAACATTCAATTTCAGTGGGGGTTGAATAATTTTGAACACAACTGTATATGTAGTCACACAACCACAAAAAAGCAATAAAAACAGTAATACATGATCATAAAACAGAGGCAAATTGCAGAACTTGGTCCTTGGGCAGTTCAGTACCGAAAAGAGCAACAGTCAAAAGATGCAGATGAAAGCAGTCAGGCTGAATCATCTCATTTATTTATGTTATTTATTTAATTAATTAATTTATTTATTGCATTTATACCCCACCCATTTAGTCAATTGACTATTCTTAATCATTAAGAAATTGGCAGCACATATCATTAATAACGGACAGAACAATTTAAAAAAAATATTATTTTTATATGCTGCAATACACCTGTTCATCACCTAAGAACAAAACAAGTAGGGTGTGTTTTTTTTGTTCCATGGCTAATCAATCAATTAAGATTTTTAAAATATCCAATTAAGATTCACCCCTTATTGGCTTAACTCTTGTCACTGAACACTAGGAAAGTGACAAAAATTCTAAGTCTCTCCTGGCAAATATTCTAATGTGTACCCTACGAAACTTCTACAACACCCTCCCCCAATCTAATGCTCTTTAGATGTGTTGGACTACAATTCCCATCGTTCCCAGTGACCATGGGAGCCTTACACCATATTCAATGAAGGCCTGTCACTGAATACCAGTGGCTTCCTCTTTCTTGACCATGCTACATCATGGTACTGAAAAACACAAGGGCACCATTCTGGCTCCTCTTTTGCTTAACAAGGATCAATCACTTTGCAAGGCACCGAAAGTTTTCTTTATGCAGATGATCTCACACTATGCTGATCTCTTGGGTACTTTTCAGATGATGGAAAGTCTTCTAACGGATGCATTTGTCAATAATAGGTTTTGGGAGAATTATATGGCAGGGGAAAAAAAACAAATATGGAGTTTGAATGGGAAATATAGAACATGTGAAATGTAGGAAGCTGGCATTCAAAATGTATTATATCACTCAAATTAAGTATTAAGGAAGTTAGTCCAAAGGGGGGATTTTCCTGGCTTTTAGATATCTCGTACTCAAGGGAACTTGACTCTTTGAAGATTCAGGTTCCCAAGAGAGGAAGAGTTCAGCATCACGCTGTTTGGTCTGATTTAAAAACACAGAGTATATAAAAAACAGAGATTTCCATCAAGTTTATGAGGCCATTTTGAAAACACAGCCACCTGGCTTTTGCAAACAAGGGAGAAAGCTCTGCTGGGAAAATATTGGGCGAGAAACATTTAATGTGATGTGACTCATTTGCTATGCTCTTGCTTATGCTTTGACATAGTTGTTTTAATAACAATTTGTATTGAAATCGAGTTTGTTTTTAAGTGACTAAATAAGAATTATCTAAGAAAACAGCTTTTTACTATAGAGAACTTGTTTTCTTTGTATCTTTGAATCACTGAGCTTCACCTATATGATGTTTAAACAGAAACTCTTAATTTAAGAGAGCCAGTTTCTTTTTTAACATAGAAGAAATATTTACACATATGAACTAGAGAATCATGTGACAGAAGGCTATGATTTTGAAATAGATACTCATGTCACTTTTACATATACTCCAAGTACATTTTATATTTTGGCTTTTTAATTACTCATTTGCTTGCTTGCTAAATAAACCTTTGAAAGAAGGATTCATTTTTGAACTTTAAGGGATGCAGGAATAATGATTTAAAATAAATATAACAAGGTACAGTATCTTCTACAACCTTAAATATATTTCTCATCAGCCGTGTAAAGGACACAAATTTAAAAGTCATCCATAAGGAGTCTGTTGATTAGGAGTTTTACAGGAGACATTGAGATTTTGCCTCGGTGGAAACTGACACATTAGAAGGACCCGGCGCTGATTATGATAGAAATTAACCTAAATCTAACAACACTACTCAAATATGTGCCTTTCATCTGAAAAATAAACAGGCACCTGGCAAGCCTCTAATTAGGTCATTGTCGCCCCCCACCCCCTACATGTTAGAGATGGGGATATTCATATTTGTAAATAAATACGAATATCACCTTCCCAGGTGTGCCTAATACAGGTGCGGCCCTCGGAAAGGGCCATCCGCTCACGCTTCGTTGCGCCGCCAGCCTCCTGCTCTTCTCCCCAATCGTGGAAACAGCTCCACCATCTTCCTGCTCGGCTAAACACTCCAAGCAGAGGGTAGGAGGACAAGTCTCGCCACGTGGCCGCTGAGTGGCCAGAAGAGCAGGGAATTGGTGAGCTACTTCCGCGATGGGCAAGAAGAGCAGGAAGCTGGCAGCATGGCAAAGCATGAGTGGGCAGGCTGGTTCCGAGGGCAGGACCCGTATTAGGTGCACCTGGGATTAGGATATTCATATTTGTTTATGAATACGAATATCCCCATCTCTACTCTGGATCATACCTGTAAGGTAAAGGTAAAGAAAGGTTCCCCTTGACATTTAGTCCAGTCGTGTCCGACTTTAGGGGGCGGTGCTCATCTCCATTTCCAAGCCACAGAGCAAGCGTTTTGTCCGAAGTCAGTTTCCGTGGTCACGTGGCCAGCACAACTAGACATGGAACGGAGTGACCTTCCCACTGAGGTGGTACCTATTTATCTACTCACATTTTTACATGCTTTTGAACGGATAGGTTGGCAGGAGCTGGGACAAGCGACGGGACCTCACTCTGCCGCGTGGATTCGATCTTACGACTGCTTGGTTTTCTGACCTTGCAGCACAGAGGCTTCTGTAGTTTAACCAGCAGCACCACCACACCCCTACCTTATGAACTACTGCCAAAACACAAAGCAAAAGAGCTACATAAGGAATCATATTCTTGGAAGTTATTAGTTGGGACACACAACCGCAAACTCTAAGAATCACACCCGTGATCCTGTGCTACTCTATAGGTGGATACTCCAGCATGGTGTGGTATAGCTCAGCCCATGTAGAAGTATATGTAGCACTCAACAAAATAATCATTATGGGATGTCTGAAAGCCAACCCCTTTGAATAGAAGCAATTACTTAGCAGGCAGAGCAGCAAATGCCAGGTCCATAGTGTGGAAAAAAGAACTATTTATCTCTTTAAATGGATTGGAACCCCAGGAAAGTTTAGTTCCTGGAGGTCAAATCGAGTCCTGGGTTACTTGGAAGTCACTTCATAGGCTACGGACTGGATTTGGCAGAACCAAAGTGAACTTAGGAAAATGGACGTTTTGCACTGACGTAGCCCTTTGTGAGTGTGGAGAACAACACACAACTTCACATCATGGAAGATCTGATGTGAGCTGCCCCAAATGCTTTTGATGCTACCCATTAGTGAACAAAATTGAAAATAATGATTGATTCGAATTGTGGTGTTGGAGAAAAGCTTTGCGGACACCCTGGACTGCCACAAAAATGAACAAGTGGGTCCCTAGAGCAAATCACACCTGAACTATCTATTGATGCAAAAATGTCTAGAGATAGAGATAGAGAAAGAGAGATAGATCCATGGTGGGAAAATAACAAATAGATTCTGGTGATCCAATTACCCTTCCAGGGTCCCACCTTCTTCTTACAATAATCTTACAACTGCAGAGCTGGAAGGGACACTATGGATCGAGTCCAGCCCCTTGTCAAGGAGGCACAGTGTGGAATCAAACTCCCAATCTCTGGTTCTGCAGTCAGATGCCTAAAGCACTGAATGGCCCAGCATTGGCCCTTCCTTTCATACCATTTGCTGCTGAGCAGGAAACCAGAAACTTAAAATGCACATATATAACACCTCCACCCCAGTTTCCTGAAAATCCTGCACCGCCTCCTGTTACAGGATTTTTGTTCTACAAGGTGACTTGGCACCAACAATTGCATATTTTGAACACCAGCAAGAGTGGCACAATGGGCAGCTGACACACCTGAGCTATAGCGTGCCATCCTTGGGGAAAAAATTCTGCATATGTGCAAATGTCCATTTTAGGACAGCTTTTAAGGAAAATGTACTGATGGATTGTCCCCAAGTTAACGCTGGTGGGAGGAAAGGCAGAAAAAAACAACAACAGAATGCCAGTGATTTCCACTTGACCATATTTGGCTACCCTTGCATGTAACTTTGATGGATGCCTTTGCACTTTGCTGGAAGCGTTACTGCAAAGCAGAGGCTGGGGGTAAGCCCCAATTTTGAATTAAAGCATGCAACATCCTTCAGCACTCAACAGAATTTTAACTCACAATCCTTTCCAAAGCTTTGAAAAGTTACTTTCTGGACTACAGATCCCAGAATACCCCAGTCAACATGGGTCTCCAACCACATACATTGTGTGATTTTTTTGGAGATGCAAGCCAAAAGGTAACTTTCTGAAACTTTGATCTTTTCGTATGAACATCTACCGCTATTTTTACCCCTGCATCTCCCATGTTTTCCTCAGTGTAAGAGGAACCTCTTGTTGCTGTTAGGTGATTACAACTCAGGCCTGCTCACAATTCAAGTCACTCAGTAGTAATCGCAACCTGCCTTCTGCCCTTCCTGTGCTCTAATGCAGATGTCGTCAACCTCCAGTACGCAGCTGTGCCTCCCCGCCACGCACTCCCCTCTCCACAGCTGCTTTGCACACATGCATGCCAGCACCGGCGTGAGTTCTCCCCTACCCCGCGAAGGGGTGGGCCCACGGGTGGGTGGGCATGCAGGCTCTCCTGCGCATGTGCAAAGGGGTGGGGGAGCACTCATGCTGGTGGGCACACTCACACTCCCCCACTGCTTTGCCCATGCATGGGCGCAGTGGGGGCTACCCTGCCTTCCTCCGAGGCTCAGCTGGTCCATGGCCCCAAAAAAGGTTGGGGACCGCTTCTGATCCTGCTCAAGTTCCCTAAAGTGCAACACTCCAGTCACTATGACAGTTGCCAGCATTCCTTGCCCACAGGCTATGCCATGTAAACCTGATGGGAGATGTAGTCCAACACCATATAGTGTGCTACACTTGTCCCCTCTTGATCAAATGTAGCAGAACAAGGCTATTTTGAGTACATGAGAAACAGGCTGCCCTTCCCAGACAAGCTAAAATCCTGCTGTGCGGCTATGCAAAAGGTGCAGCTTTTAGCATGAATTACCGTATTTTTCCGTTTATAACACGCCTCCGTTTATAAGATCCCCCCCAACTATTCTAACCCCAAAATTAAGAAAACTTAGATATGAGTATTCAGCCTCTGGGTTCAGAACACTCAGACATTATGAGTCCCTGTTGAATCTGAGCCTACAGGCTCCACCTCCAATGAGGTGTGTTCCAGTTGGTTTGTTCAGCATCAGTTGACATCAGTTCCATAAGGGTCGATTAGAGGAAGCTAAGTCTCCTGACTGTAGGAACCTAAGCCTCGTGACCGAAGGAAGCCTGTTTACAAAGGCAAGGTACGGGCAGTTTTGTTCTCTCCTCAGCTATCTCAGCCTACTTCCGTGTAAAAGACACCCCTCGATTTTCAGTGTGATGATTTTAGGAAAAAGCAGTGTCTTATATATGGAAAATTACGGCACCTCAAGTCATCTCCACAGGCATCATCTCTTGCACACCGGGTTGTAGTACCCAGTGCCTCATTTTAAAAATACATGTTTAATACTAATAACTTTGGAATTGCATCACTAGAAAGGATCATATGGACCACCGAGTTGAGCCCCTGCCAAGAAGGCCCAGTGGGGGAATCAAACTCCCAACCTCTGGCTCCGCAGCTAGATAAGTAAACCTCTGAGCTATCCAGCACCTTTTCTCTCTTCTACTAAACTAAGGATTTCCTCTGATATATACTGACAGTGTAATTCTATATGACAATCAGGGATTTAATTATTACAACCTGAACGGAAGTGACAATTAAAGGCGGAAAGCACAAGATCTATAGATGGAAAGCTGTCTAAACAGAATGTGGAATCTGTGCAAAGCTTATGCATCTAATGGGATTTATTTAACCACACTGGGACACTTTGATTAAATGGAATTTGCTCATAGCAATATTGCACTCCTTTTTCTACTGCAATGTAGGTGCGGAGCTTGTAACAATTTTCTCAATCATGGTGACCAGGGTGGCTGTGGAATTCTGAGAATCACATTCTCAAGCTTCAAGAAATGTTCTTTCAGTATAGGGCTCAAGATCCAGAGGCAGAGATGGATGATGCCAAAGCAAGAAGTGGGGGGGGGGATCCTTTCCTCTCCTTGCTTGTCCTGTAACCACCTAAGGGATAGACTGCTATGGTTATAGGCTGAACGACTGCAAACAGAGACATTTGAAAGTAAGCAACTGGCCATGTTGGCTATATAGGATTCCTGGAACTGTAATGTAAAAAAAAAATGTAACTTTTCCATGTTCTGTGTAGTGCTAAATATGAAAATAGCAAACACAGAAGGCTGGAAGTAGTAAGTAAAGCTTCACTTCCATTGAAGTCAACGGGGCAAATTAGAAGTCATTTCTTTTTTATGAATTACGTCAAGAGTAAACAGTGATTACAGACACATTCCAATATATTGCCACCTACGAATACTGTATGTTTCATTGAATTCAGTAGGACCAGTTTCTGAGCAGCCATATATACAATTGTAAAAACGTACCCAATTTTTTTAAAAAATGTAAACTTTACACTGAAAAGGAATCAATTCACCAAAGAGTGGTATTTTTTTTAAGCAATTAAAATCATTAGCATCACCCATCTTTCTTAAAACTGCCATAATTCTACAAAGCAATGAATACATCCAAAGGAGGAAACAGCCTTTAAAATAGATAAATAAATAAACTAGAGAAAGCAGACCAGTGAAAGTACTGAGTAGGCACTGATTTACAAAAGTCGTGTAAAAATAAAAAGTTCTTCTAAAATCAGTTCTCAGCCTTCTGTATCTTACATTTCTCCAGCCGCAGCCAAAGAACTTGATTCCCACCCTGATGTCAACAAAAAGTCTACTTTTTTCTAAAAAGAGCATTTTATATCTTTACAGGCATTCTATAAAAATAGATTCATCATGTACTGCAATTTTTAGAAATAATGTGAAATGCACAGTAAATACATGAGGAATAATGAAATAGAAATAATAATTCTTTGAGCAACTGGAAATTATAATACTGCAGTTGACTAGAAGTTTTTGCTTGGTACTACACAAAGTCTCCACTGAACATTCTTCCCAGCTGACCTTCCCATCTTACGTCACCATCGTCAAATGCAATCCCTTAATGTCTTTAAAATAACTTTTCGAAGTAACACTGAAGAGGTTTCTACTTGTTAACTGTCATAGCTGTGCCCATTTTTGAGAGCACATGTGTGACGCTCACACAGTTCCAACAGAAAGCTGTAGAGCCAATAAAAAATCATTTCAAAGATATCTCTGAAAGTATTGTATTTAGAGGAAAAGCTTCTTAGCCTGCCTAAGATTCCTGCAACATGATACACCTCCCAGTGACTAATTTTCTACCATGCCCATCACCTCTGCGAAATTCAAAACTACTTTGCTCCTAGTCTCTCAGGAATCATTTGATCTGAAAAATGCTTTTAAACATTTGCCTTTAGCGCCAAATCTCCCTCTATCCTCAGCTGAATATTAAGCTGGGATGATTTGTATGACCCTTCCCTAAGCCAGCTCTCTCCAGGTTAAGTTTTCCATGAGATAGTTTCTGTGTTGCATCAGCCTTGTTACAGCAAGAGCATTGTACTGTAGCCATCTTAACACTGACATTATTTTTTACTAAAGCATAAGTTTGAAGTTTGTTTTATCTCTATCTCCTCCGAATAAAATGAGAGTGCAACAATGTTAGATTTCAGACGTCATATAAAGAATGGGAACGAAAGTACTTCCCTGGTGTAGTGAGTAATAGTTTCCAATTATTTTATAGTTCTTTCTAAAGGGTATTTTTAGAAACACTTTGACAGAAATATCTCAAACCATTCTCTACTATTCTCATAGAAAGCCTTTTTTTTTTAAAAAAAGAAAAATGCAAGAAGTAAAGTTAATGAGTTATTTTTTAAAAATAACTTTCCACGTTTTGGGTATCTTGTAACCCCCTCCCCAACCCGCCCTCTGTGGCTGCTTCATGCAAAGAAATGAGCAAATGTACAGTGAATAATATGGAAGTGGGAGCTGGACTATAAAGGACGTGCTGGAGGAGACTCTTGAGAGTCCCCTGGACTGCATGGAGAACAAACCTATCCATTTTGAAGGAAATCAACCCTGAGTGCTCACTGGAAGGACAGATCCTGAGGCTAAGGCTCCAATACTTTGACCATCTCATGAGAAGAGAAGACTCCCTGGAAAAGACCCTGAAGCGACCAACATGAATTTGACCCGGGAGGCAGTAGAAGATAGGAGGGCCTGGCATGCTCTGGGTCCATGTGGTTACAAAGAGTCAGATATGACGAAACAACTAAACAACAACAACAATTGTGTCAGCAGTCAAGTTTAATGGCCAAATTTTCCATGGTCACTAAATAATCATTTGGCTATGGGGTGGAGGAGAGAATATGGAGTGCATCTGTATTTGAATTATAGAATAAGGAAGTTGAAAGGGGCCTATAAAACCATCATGTCCAACCCACTGTTTAATGCATTCCCCAGATCAGGTTTCGATGTACAGTGGTGCCTCGCTTTACGATTGCCCCATATTATGATGAACCCGCTTTACGATGATCTTTTTGCGATTGCAAAATGATGGTCTAAATGGGGGGATTTCACTTTGCGATGATCGGTTCCCTGCTTCGGGAACTGATTCTTCACAAAACGATGTTTCTCTAACAGCTGATTAGCTGTTTCAAAATTGCCACCGTGTAATTAAAATGGCTCCCTGCTGTGTTTAGGGATGGACTCCTCACTATACAGGCAGCGAAAATGGCTGTCGTATGGAGGATCTTCGCTGGACGGGGAGTTTTTACCCCATTGGAATGCACTGAACGGGTTTCAATGCATTTCAATGGATTTTTTAATTTTGTTTTACGATGTTTTCGCTTAACAGCGATTTTCCTGGAACGGATTATCGTTGTTAAGCGAGGCACCACTGTATAATAATAATAAGCCGTTAAGTCAATTCTGACTTATGGCAATGCTTTTCACAGTTTTCCAGGTCAAGAGTACAGTACTCAGAAATGTTTTACCCTTCCTTGCTTGTGGGGGTTCCCTGGGACTGTGCAGCTTGCCCAAGGCCACACAGGCTGGCTGTATTTGCAGGAGACACGTTGGGGAAGCCAACTCCCAATCTCTGATTCCACAGCCAGATATCTAAACCGCTGAGCTATCCAGCTTCTTGATATTAAGTCCAACCATAAGAATCAGCACACATTTTTTTTCCACAGGTAAAATTCCGGGCTGCTCAATGCAGAATTTGGGGACCAATTCACACACACTTTCTTGTCATTCAGAATCCATTAATTTGCCATTAACATGGATATCTGTAGGTAATATATAAAAATGGTTTACTATTTATTAAATATGAGTGTGAAGCAAACGCCCCCAAATTCCAGCTTTTAGAACATATGCTCAGTGCCAGTTACCATCTGCCCGCTTCCTACGTCTTTTGTCCCTTTTTTGCCAATATGTAGGAGCTTATTTTCTAGCCAAATAGAGGCATTCCATTTCTTAAGAAGATTAAAAATACTACCATCTCATAAATTCCTTGGCAAAGAAGCAGGAAGCCCAATTTTTTCACCCTGCCTTTGTAGGAGACGAGTCCGCCTGTGTAGCTTTGGGCACGATACACAGTCTCGGAGCGCCACCAGATGATGGTGAAAAGTTTACCTATTGATGGCATGCAACTACTGTATTACTATTATCGACTGCTTGATAGCAACCTCTTGGAGAACAACAATAAAGCACACGAATCCATTACCCTTTGGAAAACTGCTTTTAAAATGTCTTTCACGAAATGCAATACAAGGTTATGTCTTTGACACGTCCCTTTTATTCCCATGATGGACTGGTTTGAAATCTCAGCCCACTGTTTGAGTTCTGAATATTTGCTCTTTAAAAAAAATAATCAAAACACCACATACTAAATAAAGCTACCCTGACCTCTTATGTAAGAACAGCCTCGGTTGTTATCATGTCAACCCTACAAATCATTAATTCTAAGCCCTGCGTGGACAAGATTTCAACGTGTTCTTCCTTGTCTGATGCTGAGCAAAGAGATCTGCTAGCCCTCGTTTCTCCCGCGGGGGCTCTGACAGAAAACGCTGCCCTTGTTCTGAAGTCTTTTCCCTTCGCTGCATTTTGTTGCTGTTCTGCAGTTCTAGGGATGTTTGTCAGCACAAAGTCGACAGCAACACCTACACCATGTTCCCTGCACCAAAGAACTTGCAGTTCAAATGTAACCTGTTTGTCCAGCCTGCCCCACATCCCAAGGGAGCACGTTGTATTCTTGCAAGTTCTGTTGTCTGGGGGGGCGGGATGTCACCTCGGGTATCTTTGCTATTGGGAGTCTCATTAACCGAATGCAAATTAACCTCCAAACCATCCCTCTTACCAAAACAAACGGATCTCTGCAATCCATTGTTCAACCTTCTGTATCACTGAGACAGAATCTGGTGGGACCATTCTTAAATATTGCTCTTAAGCAGTTTGGGGAACAAGTCGGCAACTTGGCTTCCAGGACTAAACCAAGCTCAGAAACGGGAAGATGGCAAGCTTCCCACTGCCTCCACTTTCCTTCCTTATGTGCTTGGCATGCCCATGTGCCATCCTGTGATATTTACGATGCGTAGGAGTGAAATTCTTCCATCCTTTCTTTTCCCCCTTCTTCTGCTCACATCAGCCAAGACGGAAAAAAAAAAAAAAGGGATGGCTCACTCAAAATGATTCATTAATCATCCTTAATTTCTTCCTTTTCTCTATTGAGCTCTAGGTATCATACATGGTGCACTCCCTCCCCATGTTATTCTAGAGGGGGTGGTCCAAGGTCAACCAGTGAGAGTTGAGGCTCAGTGTGCAATGCAACCTGGATAAGCTCAACCCGAATCCTACAGCTTTAAACATTACAGTATACAGCACCATTTCTCTATATATCCTCCATGACGGACCTCCCTTCTGTCCAGAGGTACCCACTAGGTAAAAAGTGACACTTTCTTATCCTTTCACTGTCATATCCATCCATCCCTCTCAGTCCCCCAACAGCACTCTTGGCTCAGGAATAGGGTTACTCAGGAGGGGGAAGCTAAAGCCTCCCCCAAGCTGTCCCAACATGGCTCTAATCAATGATCCTGTGATAGCAAGGAATGGCAAGGCTTACCATGGTTGCTCATGGGTGGACCCCCTAGGTTGTGCATGCATGGCTGAGGGCTGTGAATTGCCCCCTGATGTTCTACCACTTCCAGAAAAGTTTGAAACACTAAGGGCCCACACTGGCAACCTTTTCCTTTTTTTTCTTTCTTTTCCCCTAAAGAAGGCCCATATCATGAGTTCAGCTGAAGAAGATCTGGCATCTGAGGTGTTAATTTCAGCTGAGGAAAATATTGGGCAATTAGAAGCACAGACAGCTGAATCACCACCAGATTCTCCTCCCTCAGTAGCCAGAGTGAGGGACAAGCTTCGGCAAGGGCTCATGACACGAAGATCTGAAGCTCGCATGAATGCTTCCCACAGGAATAACAGGTCGACCAGACCTGAGTTTTAACAGGATGGAAGGCTTCAAGGAGCTTGATGGTTGCTGCTCCTATATAATTTGTACCTAGAAGGCTTGGAAATCCGTGGAAGCAACAAGTCTATTCTCTGGTTCCCGTCTATGTTCCTGCTACCTTGAACCTTGCTTACTTGACCCTTGGCTCTTGGACTCTGACTTCGGTTTGTGTTTTGGCTTTGACAATTTGCCATCTGTTTTGTATCTCCTGGACTTCTGAGTTTGGATGGACTTATTGGACTTTCACCTGCCGTATCCCCTGGAAATGTGACAGCCCAGCAAAGGGGGAAGGATATACGCTGAAGGACAGATCTTGACGCTGATGGCAACGGCAGCAGCTACATCATGCGCCAGGCAAAGTGAGAGAGAAAGATGCCAAAGTCGGCAGGTGAGGGGGCACCCATGGCAGCTGGCCCTTGGATGACCAAGTGGATCCAGAGTGGGCTAAGGAGGCCATACAAAAAGCTACTTACCCTCAATGTTTGTTTAGAATATCCTGCTCTGAGCTAGACCTCCCTTTACCCTAAGAAAAGCAAGAGAGGCCAATGGGGTCCAACTGTGGCTGCTCCGTCTTGTTGATGTCCTGGTCACTGTCTTTCAGCATTACCTACCTCCCATGGTCCTTGAGAGGTTACACCGGGTGGGGGGGGGAGTGAGCCTTTTTTTTTCCATACTGAGTTTCTTGGAAGACAAACAGGATATATATACTACTGAGTCTGTGAGGAATAGCAGCAGCAGCAGCAAGAGCACCCCTTAACTGAGCAAACGCTCAGGAGAATGGCAGTCTCTTTGGTGTGAGATTATCATCACAGCCCGGAAATGTCACTTTTCTGAATGACACCTCCAAGAATCCTCCAGCCCACAAGAGCTGGTGGTCATGACAGCTAGGCAATTGTAGGAGCCGCAGCCCTCCAAAAAAGGAACTTCTCCAAGATCTGGTCACAGGTGCAGCCCTTTCCTAGAAAATCCCAGGTTCAAATCTCAGCACCTGCAGCTAAATAGAGGGAAGGGTCTTTCAAGAGCTGTATTAGCTCCCCTTGATCAACGGCTCACGTCATTGCTTCTGTGGCAGTGATTTCTGGCAGGAAAGCCTAAGCCAGGACTAAGCAGACAAACTGTCCAACTTGATACAACCTGGCAGCCTTCCGATGTTCCGGTTTAATCTTTAATGGCTATCAGACTATATCTGCAGAAGCCACCTGCTCATGTTAGCCTTACAGGTTTGAAAGCCACACCAATTAACTGTACCTGAGAGAAAAAGGAAGCTGGCATGCAAAAGAAAACAGCATACTCAAGAGGTCACGAGGAAGACATTGCGTCACAACGGCCGTGTGACAGCTCCTTTTGAACCAGGCTTGGCACAAACAGAACCGGGAAGTGGTTTGATTCACGTCTGCACAATGAAGGCATAGCCTGGATCTGTTATCGTCTCTGTGTTAGAAGGTAAGGCCACCTGCCAAGAAGATACTTGAAGTGCTTGTTTACACAGCCACACGCTCAGAAATGTTGCCATGGCTCGAAGTTGGAGAGGGCTAAAATCCAGGTGCAGGCGAGGACAATCATCACATTGGTCTCAGTGTCAAAATAACACTGCTAAAGAGGGTGCAGTTAGAGGGCCAGAAGGAAGAGGTTCAAGATGCACGCCTGCTCATCAGCAACACCACCCGTCAGGGTGGATCTGATTCAAATCGCCATGTGTCAATCATGGAAACTACTGCTTTCTGGGAAAAGCTAGGCAGTTTTCTAAGGAGACAGGCTCCCAAGGTAAGTGAAAATTGCTGGAGGAATTAAAGAGACAACTTAAATCCGGTGAGTGGCTTCAATAAGAGGAAACTCATTGAATCGACAGGAGTTGCATCGTTTTGACTTCAGTAGGTGATTAGACTAGTTGGAATTAGCAACTGGGTTTGAAGCAATATAGCAAATAATTATACAGGCAAAGGAAAACAGGAGACACCTCAAAAAGACACCGTACTAGATCCAATAGGAACATTAGAAGAGAGATTTCAGGCAGGTGAAACGTCTAAATCAGTGGTTCCCAATCTTCGGTCACCCAGTGTTCTTGGACTACAACTCCCAAAAATCCTGTCCAGCACAACTAGTGAAGTCTTCTGGGAGTTTTTGACCATCTGGGTAGTCAAGGTTGGGAATTACTGTTCTAAATGGGAAAAGGGGAGGAAACTTGGGAAAGGCTGCCCATTCCTGAAAGGTTCAAAAGCAAAGACTCAACACCGATCTCTTAGGGATGCTCGAAGGATACTGTACTGAGCCAGCAGCTGGGCCTGAGAGCCCAAAAGGCCACAGCTTCCTCTAGAACCCGCCTGCTTTTTTTCCCCATTGTCATGTTTTATTCTGTTTCCTATAGAAAAGGGAGGTACACAAAACACTCAACATGCACCCTCCACCTCAGAAAATCTTAAGTCTTCTCATTAGCTTTTAGAGTTCAAAGACAGGATCTATGCAGTGAGCCTGGACTACAACTCCCAGAAAGCTGCCCCTGCCAGCACAGAAACATGGTCCTGATGGTGGTGGTGGTGGATGTTCTAGGTATTCAAAAAATAGATCTGTTAAGCTCTCCGTGTCCTGTTTTTAGGGCTATCAATAGAAACTTTACAGGAATCTTTTTCTCACCTTCTTGCCTGAATGTTCAGACAACTAAAAAACAAAACAAAACAGTGATCACAACTAAAGACAGGCAAGAATTGCCCTGAAATTTGTTTCTGACAAGAATCATCTTTTAAAAAAACAAACAATAGATTCAGGACAGAAAGAATTTGAGGGGTTTTAATGTGGAGGAAAAACACAAGTTACATCTTTTCAATATGCTTAGCTGTTGAAACACTGTCCTTATATTACTTTGTATTTAATCACAACAGGATTGAAATAAGGTTTCCATCTGTCCCCCATTCCTAACAAGGTCTTCATTGTTTCATGGGAATATGACAGGCTTTCTTTCGATATAAGATTTCAAATGAATTTTCCTAGGTGCTGTACACAGCACCTAGGAATACCACCGTATGGATATTCTAGGTCCTGGTCAGCCAAAAAGGAGTTCTAAACAAATAAAACCTGAACCATCCCTAGAAGAAGAAAAAAAAGGAGAAGCAGAGAAAAGACTAAACTGAGACTGTCATCCTTCAGGCATGTTATGAGAAGATAAGATTCACCAGAAAAGATAATAAAAACTGGGAAAAGTTGAGGGCTTCAGGAAAAGCAAGACTGGACATGAGACTTGACTCAACAAAAGATGTCATGGCCACAAGATTCATGTGGGGTTGTTAATGAGATCATTAATTCATAGGGTCATCCTAATTAGGAAGGAACCGGATGGCACGTAACAACAACAACAACAACAACAACAGGCAAGGAGGCACAATATGGTTCTCTCCATGTTCCTCACAACAGTACCTACCGAATTTCAGGCAAATGGGGAAGAATCTCTATCAGATTTGTTTTTGGAGAATGTAGACAGCTTCACAAATGTTTGCCTACTGAGGAGAAAAGGAACTAGTGATCCAAAGGACACCAAAAATGATTCAAAGGAACCTAGCAGCACTTTACACTGACTTTTGATCCATCTAGCCCAGCACTGTAGATTCTGAATGGCAGTGATGGGCCTGAAAAGTTTCAGAACCCCGCCTGGAGATTCTGGTGAGTCTCCCATCCAAGTATTGACCAGGCTAGATGTAACTTAGCTTCCAAAATCAGGGGGAAACTCCCAAATATGTTCCTCCTAGTACTCCATCCATGACCTACTTGAGTTGGCAAAACAAGAGTGCAACGGGTCCCATCAGAGTTCCCAGTATTGATATTTTCATGTGTAAAGCCTGCTCATGCATTCCATCCAAAATATACAGACTCGGGCTGTAGGGAAGGAGTGGAACACCTTGCATGTACTCCTCTCCATGCACTGGCAGATAGATCATCATGGGCAAATATGACTGGGATCTCAGACATCCCCAAGATCCTAACAGAATGCGGTGGGCCTCACTTGTGGAAAATGCACCTTCTGTCAACCAAGTTGCACTTCTCTTAATTATTCCCGGTCTGTGCTAAGACAGATGCACTGGGATGAATGAGTATTTCCAAAATCAATGAACGTGTCACTGGAGAAGTGAGCATGTTGCCAAACAAAAATAACTATCCTAGATGTCATAGCCTCAGACTGAAAATCTTGAAATTACTTTCCAGAACAATACCAAAAATTCCCTTTTCTCCCTAGTATAACTTTCAGAAGCATGGCCATCATAGTTATGGTGGGAAGATATTTTCCCACACTCTACTCAGTCTAACTTTCACAAAACCTCATTGAGGACAATCACTCTTCTCTGCAGAGCCAGCCTGGAACTCCTGCTATAACTACCAACAAGCCTCTTTTTACCACCACGCTTGAAAAGCCAGGGTAAACAAACAAAACAAAACAAGCAAAACAGAAACAAACCCGCCAGGGAAAGTAGTTTTTGTCTGGGCAGGTTAAGTTACAGGGCTGTCGAAGGCAGATCTGCTGGCAACACTTTACGTCCAAATAAAGAAAGTTTATCTCCCCTTCCAGGCTTGGCAATGGAAGATCAAAACAACAACACCCACACAAAACAAAAATCTAATACATTAGGTACTTAATATATAACAGACATCATAATACCTTAGAACTCTAGAGCTGGAAGGGACCCCCGGATCATCGAGGCCAACCCCCATCATGGAGGCAAATTTAAAGCATTTCTGAACCAACAAGAATCAGATAATTATGCCAATTACAGAAGCAATTAACTTGCAGAAAACTATAGAACATAGCCTCCATCTGCTGTACAGAGAGCATCATGTCAGACCTCATAACGATCCTTCTTCTGCACAGCAAACCAGATGCACTGAAGTTTACAGATGTAACATTTCTATGGGTGAAAAAAAATGTATCTAGGCAGTTCTTCCTTTCATACCAAACTTGATTTACTGCTTTAGCAACATGTGGAGAAAGGCTGCCTAAAAATGATGCTAAATAAATGAATAAAATGCTTCATACACAGCTTTGGTTACAGATACAATTCTACCTAGCATATTATGATATTAAGGTACAAAATCCTGTTGCACAATTAAACCTGCAGAAGCTCCTTGCTGGCAATCTATGAATCTCTGTTTGGACTATCTGCCATGTACCAGTCTGGTGGGTTGGTGCATGCCCACAAATCCAAGTGGAGAGTTCGTTATTAATTGCTGAGGAGACGCTAGCGCAAGTGCTGGCACCTGCCTTCTCCAGGCACAGCTATGCAGCAGGATTTGGGCTCCTACAAAGCAAAATAATGTGTAAAGGGATTTTCAAGTAGCAAACAGCCAATTTTGAAAAGTCAGCCTAACGGTAATCATAGGTCCCATGCCAACTTCTTTTAAAGAAAAAACAAGAGGGATAACAACAGAATGTGGTGCCACAGAGGCCCGTCTCCATGGCATCTTTGGCCAAGTCAAAAGACTGCCAGGAGGAGGAAAAGTCATCAAGACTTTCTCATTCTATTTGAAAAAGAAGATTGGAAATAAAAAGGGAATGTTCATTTCACCCTCTGTCCGTCACTTTTGCAGAGGGCATAGTGAGGCCCACGGAAGGCGGTGGGGAAAAAGAGCAAGAGAGACAAACACAGAGAGTTTTGCCCCAAATCAACTTGCCAGCAAGGAAAAACTGCTTCACAAAAGAAAAAGAATCACTAGCAGAAATTCAAAAGGAACAAGAGAGTAGGTTTATGAGGCAGCAAAAGCTCATTCGGTGCCCTTGGCATTCTGATTTTTGAGGTGCTGCTCAAGATCAAGAAATGGTTTGCTTTCCTTTATCCCCCCCCCCTTTTCCGGGTGTCTAGCAGGGTGATGCCCTCAGTGTGCCCAGGCTGCGCTCCTACCCAGGCTTACTTGAGAGTAAACACTCCTTCTTCCAGCGCAGCCCCTGTGTTGATTCCGAAGGACATCCCATAAGACCCGATGCCTTATTGATCGCTAAACATGCCTCCAACTGGAAAGCTTTTCCTACCCCTAAAGGTGCCCGGGCAAAAGCGGGCACCGTTAACTCTTTCGTGCCCGCCCACCCGCTCCACAAAGACCTGCCCGCCTAAGGTTAGAGCAACGCCGCAGCCCCCGGGGGGAGTTTCAGCCTTGAAAACCGGACACGCATTTTTTTTTAAATTTTCTTTCAAGGGAGCCAGGGAAAGCCCGAGTTGTTAGTGCAATAAAAATCCCAACAAAAGGGTCGGAAGGAACAGAGGAAGGAGGAAAGAGTGGCCAGCGGCAGAGAAACCCATCGCCTTGTTATACGGAGCAGATAATGCAGAATAGGGGTGGGGGGCTGGCAAGGGGGGGAGGTCCCTCTCATTCCCCTCCCCCCTCCCCCTCCCGCCCGAGGACCCAGGCGTCCGGGGAGCCCCTCGCTCACCTCTGCCTCTGGATTTCCAAGGGGAACCCCCCTCCTCCTCCTCCTCCTCCGGCCGTGGGGCTGAGCAACCCCGGCGGGGCGGCGATCCCGGGCTTGGCGGCCCCCACGAACACCCCGGCCACGGCGGCGGCGGCGGGCACGGCCGGCACCGGGCACAGCGGGCTGCCCAAGAGCAGCTGCGGGAGGAAGGCGGCGGCGGCGGCGGCGCCCAGTCCCCGGGAAGGGTCCAGCTCCGCCGAGGGGGCGGCGGCCCCGGGGGGCAAGAGGAGCCCCGCCGCCACAGCCGCCACTGGGGGCCCGTTGGGGGCCAGCCGGAGGCGCGGGCCGGCCTCGGACGCCCCCGCGGCATCCTTCTCCGCCCGCAGCCCTTGCTGCTCGGCCGGGGCCGAGGACGGCGGTCCGGCCGGTGGCGGCGGCGGCGGGAGAGGCGGCGGGAGAGGCGGCGGCGGCTGGGGCTGCTGCTCCTGCTCCGGCGGCGGCTCCGGCTCCTGCTTGCCCGGCGGGGCCAGGCAAGGCGGCCGCCCGTCCAGGGAGATGTTATTGAGGAAAAAGAGAGCGGCCTGCCTCCGACGCGAATCGCCACCCCGCTTCCTCGAGGCGGCGGCGGCGACGGCTGCCACCGGCAGCGCTGGCTCCGGGGCCGACGGGGCCGCCCGCTCCGCCGGCTGGGGTGGTTGCTGCTGCTGCTGCTGCTGCCGGTGGTGGGGCTCCTTGGGCGGCCGCTCCGCAGGGGAGCCACAGGCAGCCGCAGCCATCCTCTCCAGGAGCCACCGTCGCGGCGGCAGCGGCAGGCAGGCAGGCAGCCGCGGGTCCGTCGGTCGGTCGGTCGGTCGCTCAGCCGCCCCTTCGCCGGCCTGCCTGCCTGCCTTCCTTCCCCGGCCGGGTGGAGCCGAGCCGCCCGGTCCCCGCCTCCCTCCGCTCCTCTTCGGCTATAGAGGACGCTCACCCCGAGCCTCGCCAGCGATTGGGCGCGTCGCGGCGGCATGCAAATCTAGGCGGCTCTCATTGGGTCGCGGGGCCTCTTCTATTGTCAAGAGCGGGCCCACTAACTCCGCCTACTTCCCCTGCTCCCTCTCCCCCCTCTTCATTTAAGCGAGGCCTTCGTTTTCCTTCCCCCCTCCTTTTTTTTTTTTTTTAAAAGAGGTAACTGGGTCCTAAAACCCGCCGGGTGCTCTGTCTCACAAAGGCGAGGGAAGCTGCGTTTTCGGGGCGGGGGGAGGGATTCGTAGGCTTTCGCTTTCTGTTCCTTTTGAACTCTGAAAATGAAATCCTTTTTCGGCAACGTCAGAAGGGCTGAAGCGGAAGCCTGTGCAATTTGGAGGTTGCCCAAATGGGTAGTCCCATGGGTTCTCATTTTTTTTTTTTGGCTTTCGGGTGTCACCGGACTCTTCGTCGATTTTGCTGTAGTAAACTCACCGGTCTCTTCTTTCGAGACAAATCATGCGACACGCGAAGGAGTAAGCGAGTCCCTCTACTAGGAGGGGTGGACTGCAGTCCGGGCAAGCCTCTTCCCTACTTTTAAGGCGCCACAGGCTTTATTACGGTGTTGCTAGCCTGCTTGCTACGCTTTTTGGCTGAAAAGGGCCGAGGAGTACCTGGCTCGGGACTCCCAAGAGTGGAGAAGCCGTGACACCACGGTGGGTTTTGCTCGGTAGTTTACAAGGGTGATGCAGTGACGCGAGTGATGGACTAGGAAAGACCCAAAAGATCTGGGTTCCAATCCCCACTTGGTCATCGACACTTCCGTGTGTGTGTGCATTGGCACTGGTAAACCCCACTCCTTAAATATCTCATTTATCTTGAAAATCCTCTTAGGGTTGCTCTGAGTGTGTTCTGACGTGAGGGCGCGGAGCATTCCCAAAATAGGTTCAGCAGCACCTTTGATAAGCCTCGTGAAATTCAGATTAAAAACCTGGAATGGATTCGGAGTGCCTCTGAAATTAAAGTCACCCACCTATACTGGGCCTGATCCCTAATTTGAGATACATGTTCTGTGATGGGCTATGGCTACTCAGCAGTAGAGGAAGTACACTCTGCACATGCTCAGATACACTTGGGACTCATTAAGGTCCCTCATTTTTTGCCTCCAGAGATAGTGCTACTGGGACTGCCTTGGGAAATCTAAAATAATTATCTCATCTACTGAGGTGTCTCTGGTTTCAGCGCTTAATCATGCCACTGTTTACTTGCAGATTTCCTCTCATGGAAATATGAATGTGTGCTGTTTCAGAGCCCTTCATCACCGTGTTGGAGGAAAGCAATACCTGTTGAATTTCTGCCTGTCATGCAAATATGAAAGATGTTACAGTGCCGGAAAAAAACTTTAAAGAAACAGAGAAATTGGGGTTTTTCCTCTGTTCTTACTCTTTTCGGACACGGTAATATCTTTCATATTTGCATGGCAGGCAGAAATTCAACAGGTATTGCTTTCCTCCAACATGGTGATGAAGGGCTCTGAAGCAGTACACATTCATATTTCCATGAGAGGAAATCTGGAAAACAAGGTGACTATGAGGAGACTAGAAGTCCATGATATCTGCAAAACAGTCTTCCAACATTAGATTTTCAATGTACTGTATTGATTTTCCCTCACTTTCAGCTTCCTTCGATCTGTCTGAAAAAGTGGACTTGTCCATGAAGCCTCACATTAAAATATAGCTGTCTTTAAGCTGTCACAGGTTTTTGTCTTTTATTTCCAAAAGAAAATAATAATTATATATATATAATACAGTATTGGGTATTGCCTGATAAAAAACACACAGTCTTGGTGACTCACACACAAAATAAGATGCCTTGCAGTTTGTATAATTGTTTTGCTAGTTTTCGCTTATTCATAACTTGGTGCATATTTGTTTTCCAGAATGAGATGGAGGATAAGCAGTTGTTGACAACTTTCTGCGGGGGCTTGTGTGTGTAGGCGTCCTTCAGTCTCGAGAGACTATGGTAACGTGCTCTGAATGCCTTGGAACAACGTCTGGTGTGGCTGAGAAGGCCAATTCGAGAGTGACGATCCCTACCACAAATATGTCCAGCTCCCTGATTTTGCTGCTTTCGGGACTGCCTCTTTGCCTTGGCCTGCTGGACAAGGGTCTCTTCAAATTGGGAGAGGCCACGATGCACCGCCTGCCTCCAGGCTGAACACAATTGAATTATTATTGGCAAAGTGCAATAATAATGCTAAATTCTTTTAGAAAGGGGGCAGTCATGTAGTAGAATTATCAGAAAGAATAATTCTGTGGTCAAAAAGGGGTTAGGTAAAGGTTCCCCTTGACATTTAGTCCAGTCGTGTCCAGCTCTAGGGGGCGGTGCTCATCCCCGTCTCCAAGCCGTAGAGCCAGCATTTTGTCCGTTGACAAGCTTCCGTGGTCACGTGGCCAGGGCGACTAGACACGGAACACTGTTACCTTCCCACATAAATAGGTGGTGGTACCTATTTATCTACTCACATTTTTATGTGCTTTCAAACGGCTAGGTTGGCAGGAGCTGGGACAAGCGACAGGAGCTCACTCCGTCGTGTGGATTCGAACTGCTGGCCTTTTGGCCTTGCAGCGGAGAGGCTTTGGCGGTTTAACCTGCAGCGCCACCACATCCTTACCATTATCTAAAATTTACATTTATAGGCCAGAATCATATCGGATATTTTCCTGTTCATCACACAGGGGAATCTGAAATTCCTTTTACACATGTGTAAATATCCAATAGGATCTTGAGCTTATATAGGTTCCAAATAATTTAGAGAAATGTCCAAGGGATGTGTGTGTTTAGAAGAAAAATAAGCCAAGCCAATATCCTGTTAGGGAAATGTAGAGCATAATGTCCACAATGGCAGTGGTCTTCATGGAACTGTAACCAGGGTGGAGCAGCTTGGAGTTTGCTGCAGGGCATCAACATGTAGAGCTGAATCTACTGGTGAGTGTGAGGAAAATGCATGGCAGCACCTTCCAGTAGGGTGCAAAAACAGAACTATAGTTTCCAAATCCCGCGAGGCACTAGTTCAGCACTGGTTAGACCTCAGCTAGAGTACTGTGTCCAGTTCTGGACACCACCCTTTAAGAAGGATGCCAACAAACTGGAGGAAATTCAGAGGAGGACAACAAGGATGATCAGGGGACTGGAAATCAAGTCCTGTAGAGAAAGACTGAAAGAATTGAGCATGTTTAGTCTTCAGAAAAGAAGACTGAGGGGAGATACGACAGCATTTTTCAAATACAGTTGTGCCCCACTTAACGATTACCCTGCATTACAATGAATCCGCTTTACGACGCTGTTTTTGCGATCGCAAAACGATGGTCTAAATGGGGGAATTTCGCATAGTGATGATTGGTTCCCTACTTTGGGAACCGATTTTCGCTTTAGGACGATCAAAAACAGCTGATCGTCGGGTTTTCAAAATAGCCACTGGGTGCTTAAAATGGCTCCCCACTGTGCTTAGGGACGGATTCCTTGCTACACAGGCACCGAAAATGTCCGTCGTATGGAGGATCTTCGCTGGACGGTGAGTTTTCAGCCCATTGGAACACGTTGAATGGTTTTCAATGTGTTTCAATGGGCTTTTTAATTTTGCTTTACGATGTTTTTGCTTAACAGCGATTTTCCTGGAACAGATTATCGTCGTTAAGCGAGGCACCACTATACTTGAAAGGTAATCATACAGAGGAAGGGCAAGGATCTGTTTTCAGCCATCCCAGAGTTCAGGACATGTAATAATGGGTTCAAGCTATAGGTAGCCAGATTTAGGCTGAATCTCAGGAAAAATTTATTAACTGTTAGAGCAGTACAACGATAGAACCAATTGCCATGGAAGGTGATGAGCGCTTCAATGTTGGAGGCATTCAAGAGAAAACTGAACAATTGTCTGTCAGACCTGCTTTGATTTGTATTCTTGCATTGAGCATGGGGTTGGACTCGGTGGCTTTATAGGCCCCTTCTTACTCCATGGTTCTATGATTCTATCCATTTTCCTTTTTTGATGGGGGAGCATAAACATTTCCTTTCTTAGAATGAGAGGTATACCACAAACTCTTCTTCTTCTTCTTCTTATGGGAGGCTGGCCACAGGGCACAGTGGGTGGGAGATAGCGCCCCCTGCCCCAGGTGCCAAAATCTTTAGTTATGACTCTGGCTCTTCACAGTGTCTGGCTGTAGTTGCACAAGGTGGACTTCACCCGGTTGGAAGCCATGGGGTTTCCACCTGCACAAGGGGAGCTGAGAACACCCTTCTAAGCAAATGACAGAAAAAGGACAAACCCACGCACAAATAAGCACAATTCTGGCTAGAGAGTTTTTTGGTATTTCCATGACTAGCCAGTGTTACAGAGTATAAGCTTTTGTGAACTTTAGCCCATTTCCCCCAATGCTTCTGATGAAGTGGTTTGTCATTTGTGGAAGCTTATGTCAAATTAACCTATCAGCGATTAATGTGTTGGAGTTTTTACAACCTCGCATGCTGTCTGATTTGAGTGACAGGGAAGGATTTTCTGGGCTGGGGTGGCTGTTAATCTATCCAGCAGTAAACAATTCTTCCCTCTGAATTCAAAGAGAACCCTACCTGTCTGCTGAGTGTTTCTTTCCCTCTCTTTAGTCTGTTGGAAGAAGTCTGCAAGTTATTAGTTTTGCTGTTGACTTGTTCACAACTGTGAGTAATTGAACATTTTTGTTCTTTCTCCTACAAATGTCTCAGGAGTCAATGAGAAAGGGGTGGACCATCAGCTTTCTGTGGGAAAGAAGGGAAGAAGCAATGCCAGGAAGGAATCCTTGTTTTCTCTGATCAGTGACCAGCAGCAAGTTTGATGACTGGTTATCAGAGATATTGAGATGGGGCTTACAAAGTGGTGGGCTTGGAAGGGCAGGGTCTACCGGGTTGCGGGGTTTTCCTACAGGAAAACATGGTCAACCTCTGCAGTCCAGATTTGACCTATGGGCTGGAAAGTTAATAACATTGAGCTGCCTGGTTCCTTAGAAGGGCTTCTGTGATTGGACAGTTTCAGAAATAATTATCCTGGGATTATTTCTCCTGCATTCTGTCAAGAATTGATTGAGAGAATGAGCCTTATCTCATTCACCCATCATCACTAGTGATGAGATAAAAGCAACTCTCAGAAGGAACACGAAGAGGAAGAGGCTTCATCCTACAGAGCTTCCTTCAGAGAAGGGCAATGCTAATGAGCCCAGTGAAAGCACTGATTTTGCCAATGGCTTATTGGCCGTGGGAAGTGACTCAAAGTTTAAATACCACACTATGTGTTTAAGACTGGGATGATTGATTTGATTGTGCAGAGACAGACTATGTGATGCGTTTTCTTAATGAAGCAGGCATGCAACATTTATATATGAATGAATAAAAAACTTCCTCTGTTATATGTGACTCATCACTCAAGTCAGGACCGGGAATGGGATTGCAAGAAAGAGACCTGAATAAAAAGTGACAGGGAGCCTTAGAAAATACGTCTTCAGAATCACACTCCTTCCTATAGTTGGTTTTAGAAAGAAAAAAAGAAAAAGAAAGCCATCTCAGTGCTTCTTGGGAGTTAGAGTTCTTTGGGAGGTGTCCTCTACAGAGCCTAATGGACAGTGGGACTATGACTCCCAGGAAAAGCTGGGTTAACATTAAAAAAAAGAGAGAGCCATAACAGAAAACGCAAACAAGCAGGTAGTTTTTCCAGCCTGTGTAAGATGGACGAATAGTCCGATGACCACTGACTGAGCTGAGAAAACTAGGGCCCAACCTCTATGGTTAGTCTGCAATAGAGGAGACCCACAGAATCAATGGAACTTACAAAACTGCTGGATCAGGGTGCAATCCCAATTAGTCAAGATAGCAAAGGGTGGGCTTGGATGACGCCAAGTTAGCTGGAGCTGTGCCAAATCAAATCTCCTTCATGCCTAGGGATGCAGGAAATGGCTCAGGATGACCCTGATCCAGGCCTACCTTTGTGCCAGCAAAGGGCTGCGAAGAGTTTGTATCTGGCACAACTCAGCTTTTCTCCTGCTCCTCCCCTTCACTGTCCTCCCCCCCCCACACTCTCCTGCTAGGGGTAGTGCCAGTGTGAAGGCAGTTGTGCTGGCAAACAAAGGCTTCTGTCCATTCCAGATGTGCAACCGCTGGTTTTGGATCTGGATTGCATTCTCTCCAAGATCATATTGATTCCGTGGAGCTGACTCTAATGGGGATGAACAACTGGATTTACTGTAGGCCAAAGTTTTGTGTTGCTATCAAAATCCACAGATTTCAGACTTTCTCAGAGAGCTGCAAGAGGGAGGGGGGTGTTAACATGCTGTGCGTGACCTATTTTGGGGAAGATTTGATCAAGACATTTCTTTTGAAACAGAGCTGTCTCCTCTTCCAAAGAACCTTCAAACTTCTCTCTTCAGAGGTGTTTTGGATCTTTGGCAGACATTTCTTCCTTAAGGGTTTTTTTCCCCCTCTCCAAAAACAAAATCCCTGGAGATGCCATCACTCTTTGGACGAAATCCCTGGAAAACATTTGCCTCTTCAAGGTGAAGAAAATGTCTTTGTGGTTTTTTTTAATATATTTGTTACATCAAATTGTTTCCCAAACAATATAAGACACTCAAGGTTAACACTGGGACTTTAGTTTCATCCCAGGCACAAACTGAGAGCTAGTGAAATTAGAATACAGGATAGAGAGATTTATGATGTGCAAAAATGGACTGAAATACCACAGCGAATCATTCAAAGGTTTTCCAGTAGGTACTGGTAAAGCCACTCCTTAGATATCTCTGCTGGAGTTTACAGTACCTTGTAAGGCCTGTTAGGCTGGGATGTTGTCAAGTCTTTGGGTCTGAGCATCAAGTAACCAAGCATGAGCTTTTGGGACCAAGTCCCAAGTCTGGATCCAAGTCTTAGGGACCAAGTCCCAAGTCCCAAGTCTCTATTAAACACAATCTTTTTTTCCCCAGAAAAAAAAGGGAGTGGGTGGGTGGGTTCTAAGTCACAAGTTGAGTCTGAGTCATTGGAAAACGACAACAACGGAGTCCAAGTTGCAGGAGACACGTTCGACTGGACAGTGGGTTCCGCCACTTGAGTCCCTATTCCTGCTATTAGGGTTGTTATATGTCAGTTCTGACTTGATGGCAAATAACAAATAGTCTGCTCATCAATAGGGCTCTTCCTGCCTGTTTCCCCCATCCAGACGTTATGCTAAAAACAGCTGTCAGTGCCCACTGGGGCAGAACCACTGAATTAACAGGACTTAGGTAAGTACTGGGACGTGGGACGTAGTGGTGCTACAGGCTAAACCGCAGAAGCCTGTGCTGCAGGGTCAGAAGAGCAGCAGTCGTAAGATCGAATCCACGCGACGGAGTGAGCTCCCGTTGCTTGTCTCGGCTCCTGCCAACCTAGCCATTCGAAAACATGTAAATGCGAGTAGATAAATAGGTACCACCTCGGTGGGAAGGTAATGGCGTTCCGTGTCTAGTCACGCTGGCCACGTGACCATGGAAACTGTCTACGGACAAATGCTAGCCCTACAACTTGGAGACGGGGATGAGCACCACCCCCTAGAGTCAGACATGACTGGACTAAATGTCAAGGGGAACCTTTACCTTTAGCTATGTAAGTACTGATTTATTAAATTCTATTTATTCAACAGATTGGTTCAAGTCAAGAGTAACCCTTGGATTTCGCCCATAATGTCCACACCTGCCTGTGTTCAACTGGACATAAAGCCAGATATTTGAAGTTTCTACAGAGAGATGAATTTCTGCCAAAGGGTGGGACCGCTAATGTCACCCCTGCGCTGTTTGACTTATATATTTCATACTCTCATCAAAGGAACAAAGCACAACTTACAGGGCATTTAAAAAACTCCAAATATTTCAACAGCTAAAATGCAATACATTACTGAAAAAAATTAAACATGTTACAAATATGGCATGTTACATATTAGTACGACTGTGCAAAAACCCTGTGCAACAATTTAAAATCTTGTCTAAAAAGATAAAAATCTGTCATTAAAACAGCCTATTTTGCAGCCACTTACCTACTGAAGTAGTAGTAGTGGTGGTGGTGGTGGTGATGGTGATGGTGAAAGAAAAGAGGAAGGAAAAAGAAGAAGTTGGCAAGCCATTTCTGACAATCCTTTTCAGTGTTTTCCAGGTAGCAAATACTCGGAAATGGTTTTCAATTCCTTTCTTTTGGGAGCATCCTGAGACTGTGCAGCTGGCCCAAGGCTACCGAGGCTGGTGGTAATAGGAGACACAGTGGAGAAACAAACTCCCAACCTCTGGCTCCACAGCCAGAGACCTAACCACTGAGAGACCTATCCAGCCAACATGTACTTAATAAAAGCCTGCCTAAAAAGAAAGGTCAGAGACATCACCTTGCCGACAAAGTTCCGCATAGTCAAAGCTATGGTTTTTCCAGTAGTGATGTATGGAAGTGAGAGCTGGATCATAAAGAAGGCTGACCACTGAATGCACTGATGCTTTGAATTGTGGTGCTGGAGGAGGCTCTTGAGAGTCCCCTGGACTGAAAGGAGAACAAACCTATCCATTCTAAAGGAAATCAACCCTGAGTGCTCACTGGAAGGACAGATCCTGAAGCTGAGGCTCCAATACTTTGGCCATCTCATGAGAAGAGAAGACTCCCTGGAAAAGACCCTGATGTTGGGAAAGTGTGAAGGCAAGAGGAGAAGGGGACGGCAGAGGATGAGATGGTTGGACAGTGTTCATGGAAGCTACCAACATGGATTTGACCCAAATCTGGGAGGCAGTAGAAGACAGGAGGGCCTGCCGTGCTCTGGTCCATGGGGTCGCAAAGAGTCGGATACGGCTTAACAACTAAACAACAACAAAAAGAAAGGTTTTGCTTTCGGGCAGGCGGACAGCAAAGAGAGCCCCATCCTGGTCATCTCTGGAAGGGAGTCAGCATGGGGACAGATCCCTATCCTGTCGCCAGGATACAGTAGATTGTCCACCCATGTGAGTTCCACCCACTAAAAAGCCACAAGCTAGGCTGAAATGGATCTTGATAATCCCTGGAACTCCTGGAGTTGAGAAGACCTGCATGCGAAAATGGAACTCTGTTACAGCAGTTTCATCTAGCCAGTTCAGAATGATAACATCTTTCCAGGGGCTCTGGCAGAGAAGATTCTCTGCCACCAGCTTGCTACTTGAGTCATTTCACTGGAGATGTTAGCATTCGAATCCAGGACTATCTGTAAGCAGACCTACTGAGCATGCAAAATTGCTACCACTGAGTCATGATCCTGTCCCCTTTCTGGGACAAAACATTGCAGTAGGGAAACTGAGAGAAATCAGTGTACCAGTGGCTGGTTTGATTGACTGATTGGTTACATTTATTGGTTGTTGTGGGTTTTTTGGGCTCTTTGGCCGTGTTATGAAGGTTGTTTGCCAGTAGCGTTTTGCCAGTCTCTGTGGACAGCATCTTCAGAGGACAGGAGTAGCACTGTCCTCTGAAGATGGAGTAGCAAGAGGAGTAGCAAGATGCCGGCCACAGAGACTGGCGAAACATTAGGAAGAACAACCTTCAGAACACAGCCAAAGAGCCCGAAAAACCCAACAACCATTAGATCCTGGCCGTGAAAGCCTTCACAAATACAATGGTTATGTTTATCTCATGCCTTTGCAACATACTTAACTATGTGCTTCACTTTAGCCTTACAACAACCCTGTGAGGTAGGTTAGGCTGACAGGGAGAAAAAGAAACTGGCACAAGGTCACCTAGTATGATTCAAGGTGGAATAAACATTTGATCCTGAGTGTCTCCCTATTGGGCTACCATCTCTGCCATCAGTCCCTCCCACAGAGTACCCCATCACCTGCTTCTCTCATGCCCTTGAGAAAGTTTTATTTCCAAACATAGTGGGTGGAAAAAAACACAAAATCCTTCCTGGAGGACAAAAGGAAAAGGCAAAGAAGACACAGCTCACTGTTTTAGGTCTCTGGCTATGGAGCCAGAGGTTGGGAGTTTGATTCCCCAAGAGGGCCTCCTGTGAGTACAGCCAGCCTGGGTGGCCTTGGGCCAGCTGCACAGTCCCAGAGCACCCCCTGAAGAAGGGAAGGGGAAACAACTTCTGAGTATTCTCTACCTGGAAAATCCTGAATAGGGTTGCCATAAATCAGATTTAACGATGGCACCTGATTATTATTGAAGACGACAAAAATACGCAGCCCTTTGCTAGGCAGCGCTAAGTTTTTGCACGGTGGAAAACCAGGCCACCTAATCCAGAGCTCCTGGACTTTGCTCGTAGATTATAATTGAATTCAGCGACCCGATTTGGCAAATATGGCACCTCTGAGTGTCTTCAAACGGGGAAGATTTGTTTCTCAACCCAAAGAAGCAAAGGAAGTCTAGAAGTGCCCTCCCGCGTCCACTAGGTGGCAGCTCCAGACCAGAAGACGGAAAGGCGCTTCTCTTTGCTGCCCAAGGCGGGCTAAGGATGATCAGCGGATTTTGCTCCACTGTTATTAGCACATATTTCAAGATCATGTCATGTGGGCTTTGCGTGGGCTGTGTGATGTTGGTGGGTACTCTGGCTGTTAGTCATGGGCTGAAACATACCAATAGGCACTAAACAAGATAGATTATTCCTTTATTATTACATGATAACTCTCAGAATCCCCAGCCATCCAAGCAGGAATTTCCAAGCTCTGGGGAGAGTGCATGACCCGCACACCACTTCAGGGAAAGCCATATTACTAGGAAGAACAAGGGACCTGCCTCAGAGGGCAGACATTTCCAGAAAGTCTTTCCCTCACCCTCTCTAAGCCAGCTTGCTGCCCTCTGTGATGGGCAGGGCCCTCTCCTAGGGTCAGGGACAAAGTAAGAGACAATTGCCAGCTTTTATATGCAGAAGCTTTTTGTACGGTCAGCTTCTGCACGTGGATGTGTGATGGGGCCTTTAGTCTTTGGCCTCAGGCAGCAAGAAACAAGCCACGAGGGACAGTGGCAACCCAAACATGGCTGTCCTTTTGGAGGGAAGTTGTGGAGACAGAAGACCTCCCCCCCCCGCCCCATTGGTCAATACAGTGGTGCCTCACTAAACAGTTACCCCGCATGACAGTTTTTTCGCTAGACCTTGACTTTTTGCAGTTGCTATAGTGATTTGCAAAACAGTGATTCCTGTGGGGGCATTTTGCTGGACAATGTTTGGTCCCTGCTTCGCAAACTGATTTTCGCTAGATGACGATTTTGACAGCTCCTTCCGCACTCACAAACAGGTGTTTTTGGGACATAAGCTTTGCAAGTTAGCGATTAAAACAGCTGATCCGTGGTTCACAAAGTGGCTTTCCTATGGCCGATCTTCGCTAGAAAATGACTATTCTTCCCCATTGGAATGCATTAAACAGGTTTCAATGCATTCCAATGGGGAAATGCTTTTCACTAGACAATGATTTCGCTAAACAGTGATTTCAGTGGAACAGATTATCATCATCTAGCGAGGCAAACTATATCGATTGGGAAAGAAAATCCAGAGAGTGTGGTCGCATGAGCTCACGTTTTGGACCTCTTCTGGTGCCATCCGTTGCAGTCAATTTCCTGCCCATCACACAACGGGTGGGCTATCAGGCTCCAGCGTGGCCTCAATCCGTGCCCAAGCCGAAGCTTTTCGGTCCAGTAGTAGGGCTACTACTTTGTGGGACTGGGGTGCAGTTGACTCCCTAAGGGACAGAAGGGTTGCTCTTAGGAGATTGCTCCCAGCAAAGGCGACCCTTTATGGCACCATCAGACTTTCTTGCTGTCTGATTGCAGTCTTAATGCTGTAGGACAACCGGCGCCAATAACACAGGAGGCGTGGTTGAGGAACAGCAGTGAACAAACAGCCCCATGAAGGCTATTCCGGGAGTCACCGAGTAGCCCAGCAACAAGAGTAGTGTTTGACAAACAACATTTATTTCCTTGTATGCCACCTCATTTGCTTCTCCTCTCTCTTTGTCCCTGCTAGGAAGTATTCTTAAAGAAATGGGAGTGCCTGACCACTTTATCTGTCTCCTGAGAAACCTATATGTGGGACAGGAAGCAACAGTTAGAACTGGTCATGGAACAACTGAGTGGTTCAAAATTGGGAAAGGAGTACGGCAAGGCTGTATATTGTCCCCCAGCTTATTTAACTTATATGCAGAATACATCATGCGGAAGGCTGGACTGGAAGAAACCCAAGCCGGAATTAAGATTGCCGGAAGAAATATCAACAACCTCCGATATGCAGATGATACCACTCTGATGGCAGAAAGTGAGGAGGAATTAAAGAACCTTGTAATGAGAGTGAAAGAGGAGAGTGCAAAAAACGGTCTGAAACTCAACATCAAAAAAACTAAGATCATGGCCACTGGTCCCATCACCTCCTGGGAAATAGAAGGGGAAGATATGGAGGCAGTGTCAAATTTTATCTTCCTGGGCTCCATGATCACTGCAGACAGCAGCCCTGAAATTAAAAGGCGCCTTCTTCTTGGGAGGAAAGCGATGACAAATCTGGACAGCATCTTGAAAAGCAGAGACATCACCTTGCCAACAAAAGTCCGAATAGTCAAAGCTATGGTTTTTCCTGTCGTGATGTATGGAAGTGAGAGCTGGACCATAAAGAAAGCAGACCGCCGAAGAATTGATGCCTTTGAATTGTGGTGCTGGAGGAGGCTCTTGAGAATCCCCTGGACTGCAAGGAGAACAAACCTATCAGTTCTAAAGGAAATCAACCCTGAGTGCTCACTGGAAGGACAGATCCTGAAGCTGAGGCTCCAGTACTTTGGCCATCTAATGAGAAGAAAAGACTCCCTGGAAAAGACCCTGATGTTGGGAAAGTGTGATGGCAAGAGGAGAAGGGGACGACCGAGGATGAGATGGCTGGACAGTGTCTGCGAAGCAACCAACATGAACCTGACACAACTCCGGGAGGCAGTAGAAGACAGGAGGGCCTGGCGTGCTCTGGTCCATGGGGTCACGAAGAGTCGGACACGACTAAACGACTAAACACACACACAGGAAGTATTGCATAGGCCACATTATTCAGAATACAGAATCATAATGTCTTAGACTTAGAGGGGTCTTCAAGGGCCATCTATTCTGACCCATTCAAAAAGGACCCCTAGCTAGAGCACTCCTGATCAACGGCTGCCCTTCTGAAAACCTCCACCAAAGAGCCCACAGCTCTTGGTAATTTTGTCCTGTTCTGTAATCAGAATCTCCTTTCCTAAGTTGAACCTCTGGGTTCAGCAGAAAACAAAATATGTGCCAGGTCTTCACATACATTTCTGGGAACTTCACCTCTAAGTCTGGTTCAATGGGGAAATGGGTACCTTTGGGAATACAACCCCCCAAGCTCTGGTTTGCATTTAATTAATTTAATTATTTGATTGGGACCCAAGGAGGCTTACAGTATTCAGTAGGGCACTTGTATTCATGGGGGATTGGTTCCAAACCCCTCTACGTATGCTAAAACCTGCAGATAATAGCAAACGCTATACATGGCATGGTAAAAGAAAAAAAAAAAACCTGAAATACTGTACATATTTTCACCATGTATCACCAAATCTGACCATTAGAGAGAGCCAGATACCATGTATTCTTCAACAACAAGAATACAGTACTGTACATAGCCTGGCTCTGGCTCCCTCTAATGACTGGTTCTGGTACATACATCATGACAATATATATTTCTAGTTTTTTTTCTTTTAATATTTTTAATATTTTCAGACTGTGGATATGTGAAACCATGAATACTGATCCTGCAGATATGGGGGTCATACTGTATTTTTTTTAAAAAAAGGACCTTGATTGACAAACCTGCGTATGTCATCAATTTGTATGAACAATGTATCTAAAAGCAAGACTTTTGCATGGAAGGCCTATGTACTTTCTTTCCTGGGAATTCATTCTTAACAAATAGGTCAAAAAACAACCGTGCTTCAAGGACATCCATGCAGAAATTTAATCAATGTAATATTTATGTACAATTGGTGAAAGCAGCCAGTTCTCACGCCAATTGGAATAGTCATTAGTTTGACAACGAACACCTTCAAGCAAAGTTACGTAACTCTCAGAACCGGACACATTGGCGCTAACCCTGTTTGAGAGCATCGTGGCTGCTAAGTGAATCCTAAGTGTGCCCCCCCCCACATGATGATGGAAAGAGGAGCCTATCCCATAAATAGGGGAGGTGGAAGAGCCAAAATATTGTTTATGGGACCAGGCTTCCACTTCCAAGCTGAAGCAGTACTGACTGCAAACAGAAGGGCTGGTTGTAAACGTCTACCATCTTGTGACTGAAGGGACAGCAGGTTTCAAACATATAGACAAAACACAATTATTAGTATGTTTTAGAAACGAATGCCCTATGGTCACCTCAGTATACACGCCAAGTTTCCGAGGCCTACTTTTAATAGTTTGAGAGCTGTGGTTCTGACAGACGGACATTTTCTGTCACCATTACAGATGAAATTGGGCCCTTGGCCGTACTTAGTTATTCTTTGCACCACAGCATTTAGCCTATGAAAACCACATGTTTTCTTTTTAATCCATACGGACATTCCCACAGTTACTGCAAGACTGGGGGTGGGTGGGTTTTGGGGGGGTCACCTCAGATATGGGAGGTAGCCAGTTGTTAAGACTAGAACTCCTATCAACTCTAACCAACATAGCCGTGGTGAGGAAAGATGACAGTTACAGTCTGACATTTTTGGTGTGTGTGTGTGTGCGCGTGCACATATTGTACTTCCCGGGTGGACAATAATGGGCACGTAGACCTAGTTTAAGGCAGCTTCCTATGATGCACTTCCTTCTTGAGTGTCGCTGGCTCTGTGACCAATGCAGCTCATTCCCACAGGCCAGGTCTCTTTTAAAAGAGTCGGTCAGAACAGTCCATTGTTGGGAACTCTGAGGTGGGCAAAAAGGTGTCCCTGATACAATTTCTAGCATTTCTTGTAATTTGGCTGTTTTGCTGGCTAAGGCTGATAGGAGTTGTAGTCTGACAATAACTAGAGGCCTGCACTTTTCCTGCCCCCCGGAATACAGGGATGCTCTGACTAGCAATACCTCTTTGAGATCCTAGACGGGGGTCTTATCCAGCATATAGATGCTTTTAATTGGCCACCTGACCCCTGCGGTGGTGCCAATGACTGAACCTCGATCCTTCTGCAGGTTAAACATGCTCTACAACTTTTTTAAACACATACGCTCAACCCTGATTGATCATACCAAAAACCCCATCTAGCTTAAGATTCTGTTCTCTTTGTGCCCCATCAGTGGCTTTGAGGAAGCTCCGGAAGAGGATAGGAGTGCAAATCATCCTCCCTAGTCCTGTCTCCCAGCAGCAGCTGGTGTTCAGAGGCAAAATGTCTCCTACATCAGAGTTAATACACAACATCACAACTGGAAAGCATTGACAACATCCTCCTCCACCTAGGTCATGCTGAGGTTCTGAAGATGTCGCGCCATTGGTTCTTTCTATTGACTTGTCCATCCATGATAGAATACTGGCAATAATTGTTATTAAAATGCCATTGAACTGGGATAATCTGTTGCTGGACAAAGTGGAACAAGCCAGCAAACTACCGTGCTTCCCTAAAAATAAGACAGGGTCTTATATTAATTTTTGCTCCAAATAATGCATTAGGGCTTATTCTCAGGGGATTTTTTTTCCATGTACAACAATCTAGGTTTATTCAAAGACAGTCACGCCCTCTTCTTCTGGTTGCTGCACAATAGTGGAGGGCAGGGTTTCCCTTAACCGGGACTTATTTTGGGGGTAGGACTTATATGACGAGCATCCTGAAAAATCCTACTAGGGCTTATTTTCAGGTTAGGTCTTATTTTCAGGGAAACAGGGCTGGCTACTCTTACTGCCAAACTTTTGAAGAAAAAAAAAAGGTTTACAAGGGTTCCTTAAAGTTGCACAGAGAACGAGGGAGTTACTGCTGTTATGAGCCATCAAGTCACATCTGACTTAACAACAACGTAAGATTTGAGGAATGGTTTTACCAGTTCCACTCCTCACCCCCCGTGACTTTCCATGGCTGAGCAGGAATCTGAAACCAGGTCTCCTGTGTCCTAATCGTTCATTTTATCCTCTGCATTGTACTGGCTTTCTATTGAATGACTAGTCCTCATGAATTCATTTGTGGATCAAGGAGTGAAGCCAATGGTGCCTGAGAGTTCTATGCGCGGACGCAGGCTGTCCATCTGTGTTAATGCCAGTGAGAAGAAGTACAGTCATTTCGAGACTCCAGCTCTAGCATCGGATCTTATCCTGGAAAGCTAACACAGGCTATGTTTCCTCATTGTCACTGTGCCTGAAAGCAGGGCTGTGGCTGGTCATGTCCTTCGCAGAATCTTGTAGATCAGCCGGGTCCTGGGTTGCTTTGCCATTTTGTCCACTTCTCGCTGATTTGGAGTCCGCTGCAACAAGGAGAACAACAAGGAATTAGACAGAAGATCCTTGGGGGGTGATGTTGGCATTCCAAGCCTGGAAACCTCATGCCCCGCCTTTGTTCATGGATAGGGCTGGAAGTGAAGAACGAGGCCACAAGGCTTTGCTTGATGAATTGAGAAAGCCCCCCCCCCGAAGCAGTGGTGCAGCCAGAAATTTAGAGCCACCAGAGAATTTTCCCTCTTGTTTTTCTCTCCTGTTTCCAAGACAGAACGTCTTCAAATAAAGTTGCCTTCTTTTGCTTTTCCTAATCTCCTTGATCAGATCTCAGGTGATTCTGCTTTCACTGCATTACAAAGCACAGGTGAATATCGTGGGGTTTATTTATGTGCCTCTTTTTTTTAAAGGCAAGGACTTGAATCCTATTGGTGTTCGTGCAAGATCAGCATAATTGGCTGCAGCTAATTCAGCTAATGGATGAAGTGCTGGAGTGCATCTGTCTCCTGATACCTCATCAATTAGCCACAGGATGTTATCCAGACCTTATGTGAATATCAATAAGATTCTGGCCAACATAGAACAATGGTGCTATCTTGCATGATGGAACTCTTCACATCCTTTTTTTTTTTGCTCACCTCGCAAAAGAATGATTTGCCACCCTAAGACTGACACCTCAAGGGTGACGGTACCATTTGGTTGTGGACCTCAATTCACCCGTTAAGATGAGAGGTAGTTGTTAGAGTGTTGAACTAAAGAATGTACTTTGGATGTGCTGGACCAAGAGTCAACGTCAACTTCTTATTTAACAAGAATAAGGATAAAAATAAGAGTAAATCTGTGCAAATACTTGCCAATATGCTGTCTTCTATTGGGGAGTCAGCTGGAAAACACTATTTAAAGCCAGTGTTGTAAGGAAGGGGGAACACATATCATTAGATTTTTAAAAAAGACCTTTTTGAATTCTGCGTGTGCATTCATTAACAAGCTTAGGGAAAGGCAGAGTCCGGAAACATTTCTGTTTTGGACTACAACTTCCAGAATCCCCTAGCCTTGAAGTTGGGGTGGGGGGTTTAGAAGCTCATGACAAAAGTCTTCTGCTTAAGTACTTCCTTTCTCTTCCTGGCTCATATACGTACACCCTCATTCAGTTGATCAACTTTGGCCCCTCGTCTTTCTGACTGCAATAACAAACCTGGGCCAAGTGCTTCCAGGGTCAGAGAAGTGTTTAAACTATTAACTCGCTGGGGTACTTTTTATGCCCAACCTTATCGATTTCCTGCTTAGTCACACCTGTAGGAAATACCAGGACAAACACATTCCATTGTTAGTAGACGGCCACCTTTACAGGGCCTGGCTTAAAAAATAAACATAGTTTGTGTGAAAAAGCTTTCGGTGTAAGTCAATAGCAGAGAATATTTGGTCTGCTCTGTCAAGTGACATGGCAGGCTAAGCAAACACTGTGCTGTGTACCTATTACACCAATTCACCTTCAATCTTCTGAAGGCCATTCCCTTCCCTAGCGTGACTCTGGCTAACCATTTGCAGAAGGGTGATCTAAATCCAAGATGGAGGAGTTCCGGCTAGGAGTCTAATCGTGGCCAAACTGCATCATACTGGACAAACATTTACATAGTTAACTGAAGTGAGTACATCGGAGCTGTGCATGGAAAAAAAATGGGCTTCATCTTGTCACTTTTTCAAATGAATCAACAAAGCAGAAATCCGTCCATGTTTTTTAGGACAAAAGAAGGACTAATAATATCCCAGAAGAGTTTTTTTAACAAAAGAGAGAGTCTAACATAGATATATTAAATATTTTCTTTTAAAAAAATGTAATATTATATAAATATTGTTATTTTGTATTGGTTCATCAGGGCTTACATGAACTGCAGATTAAGCCAACAAGTCTTGCATTCCCTGTGGCATTTCAGCCACGAGGGTTTCTGTTTTCAGGATCTGATGTTATGAACCATATGCTCATACCTTCTGTCCATGAATCTGATCCTCTTCTCCGCTTCCTTTGTGATCGCTGGATGGCCGCCCTTTGGCAGCAGTATTTGTCTGCCATGGAAACCCCCGGATGGCTTTCGTCCTCATAGGCACCCATCATCTATGCAAATGAGAGAGAACTGGCTCAGGCAGAGATCTGAGGCATGTGAGGTTGCAGCTCGGAAAAATAATGGGTGGGCCTGTGTGTCCACCCAGGGAGCAGAGGTTGCTCACTCCTGATTTAGAGAGAGATCATCTCAAAAATGAGAAATACACATTTCCTTGCAAGGCTGTGGCTTACAGAAGTCCTGCTGGGGAAAAAAAAGAATACTGAAGACTGACACTAATTTTTGACAGGAACACATCGAACAAATGGTTCAAATAAATGAATGAATGAACGAGTGAACAAGCGAGCAGGAGGAGTGGGATGTGATAGCTGGGAATGCAAAGATATATAAAATGGACTTTTCCAATTTTTGTTCAGCAATGTTTAGGATCTACCATTTTATCACCTTTGGTGAAAACAGTGCCCTGGTTCTATACTCCAGGTTGGCCAAATCAGGTCCAGCCAGATAATACTTTCCTTTCCTGGACTGTCTCTTCACGCCCTACCCACTAGGTATCAGAATCTGGAAGTTTTGGAATTTCGTTGCTGCCTGGCAAATAAAATGTAAGCAAGGGGTGTGTGCGTAGGTTGAAATACAACACAGAAGAGGAAACAGACCTCACTCCCTGAAGTGTCGGACTCCGATTCTTCCTTCGTTGACTCAGAATCTCCATCATCTAAAGATACAATATCAAGTGATAGATTAGAAGCAGGAGACCCATTGGTCAGCAACGGAGCAACTGTCTTTGAGAACCAAGTAGTTATTGATGTGTGTAGTTATTGATGGGTCATATCCAATGAAACATACTGGCAAATAGAAACCCTGTTTAGAAATTTGCCCGAATTATGGCAGCACTGAGCAGAAATAGCCTCTAACAACAAATTTGCATGACTCTTTTGGGGCCCATGACCTGCAGGTGTCTCTAGTCTGTGGGTTTCCGGTCTGTGTGATGAGATGGTCAAGTTTCTTGATCCACATTGGTCTGTTGACAATACCTTTGACAAAAGGAGTCTTATAAACATAGGAACCACCAGAAACTGTATATTGAGGAAATTTACCATTTTTTAAAAAATGGCTTCAGAACAAGGTGATGTGTCTAGCACACAGGTTCCCTATCTTGGGTCCCCAGATATTCTTGGACTAAAACTCCTGGAAACCTTCACCGCTAGCTGTGCTGGCCAGGATTTCTGGGAGTAGGAAACCAAGAACATCTAGGGACTCAAGGTTGGAAACCACTGTTCTAGCAGAACTTAAGGCCCCAGATCTACTAGACACAGACTAATATGACAAATGAGAGAGATTCCCATCTAGAGTCTAGTTTTACTGCAAAGCAAAATAGCAGAGCTAATTCCTCCTCGTCATCCAGAGCAAGCCTAGCTGCCAAGCTAAAGCAGACGCATAGCAGGTCTGCAGATTAAGGGCTGTCTGTCCTTTTAGCTTAGGTGAGAGTGATCAGCTGTGGCTGGGGCTGACACAGATAGCACGCTGCCGAAAACCAAGATGGAAGGCAGAAGCAAAGCTAAAGAGAGACCTTAGGTGAGAGCAGAGCTTAGACAGTTATTATTTGGGCCTGCAGATTTCAGAACCCCTCAGCTAGCACAGCCTCTAGAGATGCTAGGTGGGAGATTCCACAAATCATCCTCCACAATGGCAGCTTTTCCAAGTTCACTGTGATTGGAGAGCTGCAAAAGGAATGGTATAAATCTTGGAACTCCTCAGCTCCAGGGAGGGAGGAGCCTAACCTGACATATCAAAATGATGTATCTGCCACTGAAAAATTGGTGTGACAGGTTTTTAACAAGTTGTCCAAATAAAATGACACAGTATGTATAAGTCCTGACAGTTCCTAAATAGAGAATATGGTTTCAAAATTGTAATTCTTTACAGACTTACCAATAATAATAATAATAATAATAATAATAATAATAATAATAATAATAATAATAATAATAATAATAATAATAATAATAATAATAATAATTTTATATCTGTTATATAATAGTAGTCAATGTTTTTATAATTTTGACTGTGCCTGGTGTTTTTGAATAATAATAATAATAGTAGTAGTAGTATTGGGGAATGTGTGTGTGTGTACATACATGTATATATATATGTGTGTGTACAGATACATATACAAATATATATACAAATATAGATAGATACATAGATAGACAGACAGACAGATAAAACTTTATATATATGCATCATACTTATATATATACTTATATGCATCATATATATACTTATATATACTTATATACCTATATATAAGTATGATGCATATAAGAAGATTTAATCCAGGCAGAAGGATCTCTCCAATGATTGGAGTATAGTATTATATATATGTATATATTAGTATGATGGTTTTGTATCCTAGTAGTGTTTATGTAGTTCTGCAAAGGCATATGACAAATAAAAAAAAAAAACACCATAATCCAGCCTGCTGTAATGCCTGGGACTGTTTCCACCAGTACAGGAGTTCCAGAAAGGAAGTATTAGAAGCTGCCCATTACAGAGACCGGCAGCCACAACATGACCGAGACCACAGAGCAAATACAAGCATGAATGTGGACTTTGTACACTCCGGCCAGCCCTCTCCACATGTAGAGCCATCGGGTGTCAGATGGCACTTAATGGGCCAAAGAACACCAGGAAATACAAGGTTCTTTTCCGAGCTTTGAGTCAATATTCAAAAAATGACCAAATAAAACCTTTGTGTGTGTTCTTTCCCTCACACCCAGAATACAGTACAATCATTGGAGAGATACTTCACCTGGATTAAATCTTCTTATATGCACAAATCAACACAATTGTAGCTTTTTTTAAAAAAATCTTCCCACTAATGCAAAATCCTGATTTTCTGGTCCCGACCAGGTGTTTCCAAAATGTTCCAGCACATATAACTACCAGCTCAGTTAAGCCAGCTCTGTTTCCCAGCTGAACCAGTAGAACAGGTCTCTGGAAATGGCTTTTGCAGATGATGAAAACCTCTTCCATCTTCCAATTCAAATGAAGGAACTTTAGCCGTTTTGCTAACACATTCAAAGTGGGTGGGGAGATGAAGCTTCTAGTCCTTATATGACAAAAAGGGATTTAGAAATGGGACGTTTGTGACTTTTCTGGTTGAAGGACTCACATTATGCTGTTCTCCATGGCGGGTTCCCTAAATCAGTGACAAAGCATGGAGTTTGCATTCAGAAATCCTGAGTTAAATCCCTGGCATCCTTAATTAAAACCTCAGTTATGCAATTAGGCAGAAGATAATCATCATCATCATCTTGGAAGGAAGGGACCCAATGGATTGTCAATTCCAGCCCTTGCCAAGGAGGCACAGTGGGGGTTTGAACTCCCAGCCTCTGGGTCCACAGCCAGAAGCCTAAGCCACTGAGCTATCCAGACACTTCATCATCCGCCAGTGAGGGCAAGGGAGGGGGCATCTGGTTCTCTTCCTCTTCCCTTTATCCTCACAACAACAACCCTGCATAGTAGGTTTGAGATGAGAAACCAGCCTAAGATATCTTGTAAGTTCCATGATTCTGTCGAGACTCGAACTCAGTTCTCCCACATCCCAGTTCAACACTTTAGCCATCACACCACCCTTGGGGACACCAGAATGCTTAAGCGCCCTGCAGTGCTCAATCCCATTTCTCTAATTTTTATTTGCCAGCAGCCTTGCAACACAACCATCGAAAGGTTGACCTCTCTCTCCCAACCTCCTTCGGAAAGTGCAAGTCACGAGGATTCCTTTTTACCTGCTTGGTCACTTCGTTTCTGCTCTGCTCCGAGAGGCGCCTTTGTCTCTGAGCCAGTTGTGGCATTGCATGAGATGGGATGGGAAGCAGGAAGCTCTGGTCGTAAAGAGACCTGCAGAAATCACAAAACTGATTTGGTGGCCAGAAAATGGGGCAGATTGCCACCCAGTCTAAAGACCTCCCATGTGTTGGAGTTTTTGCAATCTCACATGCTGCCTTTAGCAGTTTTGGCTGGCAGGAACCTTTTGGCTGGGATGACTGTCAGTCTTGCCAGCAGACTTATTTACTTCTCTGCCTCTGAATTAAGAGAATGCCACATCTCTGCTCTGTGCCTTTCCCCCCCTCTTGAGTCTATTGGAAGCAATGAGTCTGTTGAAGTTTGTTGTTGAAAGCAGTCATGTTTGTCAGTTTGCAGTTTGATCAGTTGAACTGTAAGTAATGAAACCTTTTTACAATTTTTCTTACTAATGTCTCAAAATGAGTTTTTGAGATTGTAAATGTGGGTTCATGAGAAAAAAGGGTGGTCTCCCTTATCACTCCAGTCCAATTATATAGGTGAGAGAGCAAGGCCACAGCTAAGAGCTCTGTCATGCATTAAGTCCCGAGTTCATTTTCCTTTTCAAATGACCTCAGGAAACTGAGCTGAAAAGTTCCATCTTTGGATCACGGGGAGAGATACGGCCAGAATAAACAGTAATGGGTCAGTATTCAAGGTACCTGGATTCAGGTCCAACTGGTCTACAGGCATACTGTAGATTGCCTTCACAATTTAGCAGAAAAGAAGGCAATGGGAAAATAAACAAATATACAAGTACTAGTATAAGAGGAAAGCATAGGAAGCTGCCTTATGCTGACCCAGGTCACTGGACCATCTAACTCAGTATTTCCAACTCCAACTGGCAGCAGCTGTCCAAGATCTGAGGCTGGTTTGCTTCCTAAAACTAACTGGAAATCCCTGGGGTTCCCTTCAAAGCACTGAGCAGACCAGAACCTGCCTAGCTTCTGAAATCAGACTAAATGCAGTGGGTTTCGAGTGCTACTTAATGACCATATTGTATCTGCTGATTGAGAACCAGCAACCCGCAGGGTGTGATTGATGGCCATGTACAAGCTTCTAACCTCATGTCCTTCAAATGTGTTGGTCTGCAACTTTCCTGGAAAGTACTGACATTTGCCTTGTTTTGCAAGTCAAGAACATCTGAAGGGTGCCTGATCAAGGACGTTTGTCCCAACACAATCAAGGGTTCAAGGCTAGTGCAGTCAGACAGTGCTACCTGGCAAGATACTGAAAATCTAGACAAGGAAGCCAAATCTCTGAACATATCTTTGGGGATTGTGATCGGCTCTGATGGTGTACTGGGCTGTTTCAAGACGTGCAGGACCCTTCCACTCCGTTTTGGGCAATTCGCCACTGCAGACCTGATGCAGATTTCTTGCGTAGCTCCCTGCAACTCTCTGGAGAGTCGTTGAGGGGCATATTAAGGGCTGGAGAGAGGAAGTGGGGAGTCACACATGTCATTTCTCACTCAGGCAAAGAGGTGTTACCACCTGCCCCAGCGCAAAGAAGCCTGCCTACCCTTCTGTCAACTGCACCCTTAGTGGCGAATCAGAGTGTGCAGCTCCATAATTTGGGAAATGTTCAGCGGGTTGTGGCCCACCTCAGAGGTTCTGTTATAGTAGGGCAAGGGCATTGAAGAGCATCGTTCAAATGGCATAAAGACCACAGATGAGGGATCTCTGTACACACAGAGGAACGGGATGGAACAGAAACACCAGAAAACTTCTGAGTGATTTGTATTCTTACCGGAGAGACCACAATGGTCTCCTTGGGGCTGAGTTGCTGCTCTGATTCATTGCTCCCATGAAGATGCTTCTTCTTCTGGGGCCAGCTGGGTAGGCAAGTTTTTTGTAGGAAAGACTCTTCCTTCTGGCCTTTGCATGGACTCCCAACGTCGTAGTCCCTGAAAGTCGGTGGACAGTTGCCGGCCTTCATGCTTCCTCTTCCTCTCCCAGAATCTGATAAGTCCAGCGGTGCATCAGTGAAATAGTCCCTCACAGCCTCTGCCTCTTCTGCTTGTTCCAGGTCCTCCTTGTGGAACGAGAGCAATTTGCCCAGCATCTCATGGGGAGACTCTTCCAAAAAGACTCTCTCCTTTTTGCACTCCTTGCCAATCCTCGGCGGTGGGGGAGATGATCGCTGTGGGGTCTGATCCGAGCTCTCCTGCGTTCTGGCTTTACATTCTTGTAGCTGCTTTTCTGTCAATAAAGAGTGGAGCTTCTCTTGGTGCTTAAGAAGATGGAACCTGTTCTCCAGGTGGTGGTCCTTCATGTACATCACTGCACCAGGCAAGTTCAAGAGGGCAGTGGGGTCCTCCCACTCGTCTTGTGACCTTCTTCGGCCTCCCACTTCTCTTGGCACCAATAAGTGAGGTAGGAAACTATTTTCTTTGCTGTTGGGGTTGTTCCGGACTCCAAGATGATGCAGGGCAAAGTGTTGGTTGAGGAGGGAGAGTTGCTCCTTCCTGGTGGCGAGCTTCAGCCTCTCGTAAGATGAAGCAATTTCATGGCGGTCTGATTTGCTGGCTCTGAAATAACTGGGGGGGGGGGAACATCCAGATATTCTTATCATCACTATTTCAACACCTGTTAAAAGCCACAGTTTCAATTGGCACAGGAAGTGCTTCATTTTGGCTGCCTTTTTTCCACCTATACAGTAGGATGGGGTTATTCATGAACCCCCCTCCCCTACAGATGCCAGAAAGCGTGGATATAGAAACCCCCATATCTGCCTGGAATTTATTCCAAGCCACATAGTGTTCTCTACTGTCCACAGTTACACACATGCATGTGTGCGCGTCCGCATGCACGCGCGCACACACACACACACAAAGGAAAAAATCAAGATATAATATGTTCACATGTATTACCAGAACAGGCTAGTAGAGGGTGCCAGAGACCATTCTATGTATTCTTCAGTAACAGGTACAGTGGTACCTCGCTTAACGATTGCCCCACATTACGATGAAATAGCTGTACGATGATCGTTTTGCGATCGAAATTGCGATCGCAAAACGATGGTCTAAATGGGTTTTTTCGCTTTGCGAAGATCAGTTCTTTGCTTCGGGAACTGATTCTTCGCATTACGACAATCAAAACAGCTGATTGTCAGGTTTTCAAAACGGCCAACGGGTGCTTAAAATGGCTCCCCGCTGCGATTAGGGACGGATTCCTCACTATACAGGCAGCAAAAATGGCCACCGTATGGAGGATCTTTGCTGGACGGTGAGTTTTTACCCCATTGGAATGCATTGAACGGGTTTCGATGCATTTCAATGGAGTTTTTAATTTTGTTTTACAATGTTTTCGCTTAACGGCTATTTTCCTGGAACGGATTATCGTCGTTAAGCGAGGCACCACTGTATTCTAACGAGTAGCATGTTCTCTGGCACCCTCTAGTGGCCTGTTTTGGTCTTAAACCTACAAATATTTTTTTCTGGATCTTTAAAAAATATTTTTAAATATTTTCAGCTCATGGATAAGTGAAACCATGGATACTGATCCCATAGATACAGGGGTCATACTGTATATAGCAGTTGTCCCCAAACTTTTTGCCTCCACGGACCGGTTTAGTGTTTGGGTGGGGTGTGTCTATGTGTGCATGGGAGGGGCCATGGGAGGGGCCATGCACACATGGGAGGGGTCATGCGTGCGAAGGAGGGGCATGCATGCATCTGTACAAGGGGGGGCTGGAGATTTATTTCTGTGGTTGGGGACCTCTGGTATTTAGCACAGTCTCTGGTTCCCTCTAGAGGCCAGTTCTGGTACTACAACTTGGACACATGTATTTCTGGTTTTTTAAAAATATGTAATATTTTCAGGCAGTAGATAAGTGAAATCACAGGTACTGATCCTGCAGATACAGTGGTCCTACTGTACTGATACATTTTGGTCGACCGAGACAGAATGCAGTGATGGCAGTATCAATATCTCAGTTTTTTGCCACAACACGATTCTGATCCAGTACTCTTTTGTTTATTCTGTCACGGCAAACCCACTACGTGTTGTCCCATCCTCTAGACCTCTCCTTCTTCTCTAGAAAAAAAAAATCTTCCTGAAGGCCTATATTAGAAGACTGGGAGAGTTGTAGATAAACCCTGCTAGCAAACAATTAAACTTACCAATTCCTGCATGAAGCTTGAATTTGCCAGTCAAAGAGGAACAAGCAATGTACATGACCGCCACAGACACTTTATAAAGGTGGCTGTGATGCAGAACTGAATTCCAGATCCACCCAATGACCAGTCCCTATCTCCCTCTCTCTCCCTTCCCCTATCCCTCCCTCTCTCCCTCCCTTTCTCCCTCTCCTTCTCCCTCCCTCTCTCCCTCCCTCTCTCCCTCTCCTTTGCCCTCCCTCCTTCCCTCCTTCTCTCTTCCTACCTCTTTCTCCCTCCCTCCCTCCCTCCCTCCCTCTCCTTCACCCTCTCCTTCACCCTCCCTTCCTCCCTCCCTCCTTCTCTCTTCCTACCTCTTTCTCCCTCCCTCCCTCCCTCCCTCTCCTTCACCCTCTCCTTCACCCTCCCTTCCTCCCTCCCTCCTTCTCTCTTCCTACCTCTTTTTTCCTCCCTCTCTCTCCCTCTCCTTCACCCTCCCTCCCTCTCTCTCCCTCCCTCCCTCTCCCTCTCCTTCTCCTTCTCTCCCTCCCTCTCTCCCTCTCCTTTGTCCTCCCTCCCTCCTTCTCTCTTCCTACATCTTTCTCCCTCCGTCCCCCTCTCTACCTCTCCTTCTCCCTCCCTCCCTCCCTCTCCCTCTCCTTCACCCTCCCTCCCTCTCTCCCTCTTTCCCTCTCCTTCACCCTCCCTTCTTGTCCCTTCCTACCTCTTTCTCCCTCCCTCCCTCCCTCTCTCTTCCTACCTTTTTCTCCCTCCCTCTCTCTTTCTCTCCCTCCCCTCTCTCCCTCTCCTTTCTCTTTCTCCCTCCCTCTTTCTCTCTCCCTCCCTACCTCTCCTTCTCCCTCCCTTCCTCCCTCTCCCTCTCCTTCTCCCTCCCTCCCTCTCCCTCCCTCTCTCCCTCTCCTTCTCCCTCCCTTCCTCCCTCTCCCTCTCCTTCTCCCTCCCTCCCTCTCTCCCTCCCCACTCTCTCCTTCCTCTTTCTCTCTCCCTCTTTCTCCCTCCCTCCCTCCCTCTCCCTCCCCTCTCGCCCTCTCCTTCCTCTTTCTCTCTCCCTCTTTCTCCCTCCCTTTGGTACAAGCTGAAAGGGCCCCTCCATCTTCATCCTTCTGACATTGACCCTGGATGCACATAGCAGTTGCTGTCTGTTTTGGCTGTGGCACAGTGAAGACTCTGGCCCACTCACACCACGGCTGAGGTGGTCAGCACTGGTTTTCAAAGTAAAACTACATTAATAACCATTTTAGTTATTTTTGAGAAACAGGGAGGCAAATTGTCGCTTTCCAAAAATTATAAGCACAACGGGAGCTAAATACTTTTTGGGACTCTGGGTATATGACTAAAAAGTAACCGATTACTTTGGGGAAGTAACATTCAAGCTCTGCATACTGTTTCCTAAGCAATTGGGTGAAGAACAGGGGCTTCATGTCTCCCTCCCCCCACCGTAAGACAAGGAACTCAATGTTTTTCTACCCTTGTAAATGGAAGATTACAAAACCCAGCATGGGTGGGGATTTGAGTGACGGGACTCTCTGTCAAGTCGGTCTTAAGTCGCACTGGTGACTCGGCTTGGATTGGACTCTTTTCTGGAGCTCTTACTTACTCTTCAAAGCTGGTGCTCTGATCCGTCTGTGGAGATGGTGGCGTTTGGCTTGCAAGGGGCGGTGTGGCCTTTCCTGTCCCATCACTTTCCTGTGAGCTGGATCGTGACCTCAGCAATGCAATTGTCCCATGCAGTTGGTTTGCTATCCTCTGAGAACTCTAATAACAGACCATAAGAGGGGAAACGAGGCTTGATTTCATGATTTCCTGCCTGCAATTTTTAGGTGGATAGAGAAAAAGAGCAACCTGGGGGAAGTGGGAAAATCCTGCTCCACATTTTTGAGAGATAGAGACCTGGACAGAATTCCCACTTCAAGCCAAAGTTTTTCACTATTCCTGCTTCTAGATTCACCATCCAACCGGAGTGGTGAACCAAGAGATCTACCGTTTTATTTAGAGTTCCTAATTTTTGTTTTTAGTTGCAGCTGCACAAGGAAGATATTGAGTCTTGAGGTAGCTAAGATCTTGATATAAAAGACATTGATCCAATCTAGCAAAGTACATCTAAACAAAGATGATGGTTGTAAGATACAGTGGGGTCTTGACTTGAGAACTTAATCCGTATTGGAAGGCGGTTCTCAAGTCAAAAAGTTCTCAGGTCAAATCTGCATTTCCCATAGGAATGCATTGAGAACCATTTGATCCGTATCTGCTCTTTTCCGTCCATAGAAATTAATGGGAAGCTGCTATTCCGCCTTCGACCACTAGAGGGGGATATTTTGTTTCTTTTTTTCTTAGGTCAAGAAAGGTTCAGGGAAGGCAGGGAAAATACAGTCCAGGCAGTCCAGGACCAGGCAGTCTGAAGACTGTCTCCCAATCCACTCTCTAAACGCTGGGAGGAGTGAGGAAGCAGACAGGCACACTTTTCACTGGCCAACAGTTAACTGAAAGTTCACATTTTGCACTTTCCCTGCCTCCCACGTGGTTTTTTTTCAGTTCTTAACTCAAATCTAAGTACTTAAGTCAAGTCAATATTTTCCTATGAGAGTGGTTCTTAAGTCAAAATGTTCTTAACTCGAGCCGTTCTTAAGTCAAGACCCCACTGTACATGTTCACGCACAGCTAAGACAAGAAAAGCCTCCAGAAATTTGCTATAGTGTAAAACATCTAGTGGCTTGCAAATATGGATGTTGAGTATAAGTGAAGATTCAGATTTCCAGGCACTTCAGTGGTTTCTAATCCATCCCCCCCCCCAATTAAATTTTCAGGACAACAATGAAGGGAATTGAATTCTTAAAGAGAATCTGTTTTGAAGACTCACTTCCCCCAAATTTGCTGGACTCCACTTTGAGTGGACTTCCATCTTAAAACACACAGGATTGAATGAGCACAGTGCACAGCTGGAAGTGAGTTGATGAGTGTAGGGTCAGGGTGATAAACTCTCTTTCAGTCTTTGGCACCTCAGAGACTGGCAGATGGAGGGTTATTAGGCGAGGAGCAGAAGAAAGGTATGGGGCATTTTGGCAGAGCTACCAGAAAGTTTAGGCAGAGCTATGAAAAGTTTATTTTTTAATTACTTCTCCAGAATCCCATTCCCATTTCTTGAAAAACAACAGCCCACTGACCATTGCTTTGTGTTTGGGTGAGAAGTGATTAACTGATGAAAAAAGGTGTCAGCTTCTGAGACTTTCCCTTGCATGGTGTTACTTTGTGAGTTGTAGTCAGCCCAAGAGGGGATCCTGTAGACCATCTTGAATGCTGCCATTGGTGTTGGGTACATTCATGCAGCCCTTTGCTTAGCATCCTTTTTTTCCTGGCTGACAACTCAGGCACAATATTGTGCAGCAATATTGGACCATTTCCTGGTGTTTCAAATTGTGGGTACAGACAGACGCACAATAGCCTACAATTATAAAACTGAAGGTTTTTTTTTCTTTTAAGAACTGAATACTCAAATTTCAACTTGTCACCCCTAGTTAGCATAGAGAAAGGTAAGAAATTATGGGAGTGGAAATCCAGAACATTTGGAAATCCAGAACATTTGGAGAGAAAAGCTTCTTGACTTAGATAGAGCTTCCGTGATGAACGGGGAAACTTGAGTATAAATAATCTAAATGCTGGGATCTTATTCTTGCACGTTTTCAGCTGATACTGAAAATTTATCTCTTGTTCAGAATTCTCAGCATAAAGTCAAGGATCAAAAGGAGGAAAAATGAGTAAGGATGGGTTGAAATGCTTACCAACTCCAGAGCATGCTCTCCCTGGAGAACGTTAGGAGAGATCCTGGCACAAGGAGAAGTAATTCTCTGTTCTGGAGACTGAGCTAGAAAAAAGAGAGAGAGAAACACTGCTGTCACATATTAACCATAGACATCATTCTGACTTCATGGGTTATCAAAGCCTCTTTCAGGACAAAGGAGCTGGAATACCAAGAATAATCCTGAGCTTTTTTAAGAGGGATGGTCATTTTCCTTGTGAGCTAGCAAGAACCATGCATGGGCCAAAATCCAACACAGAGACCCTGAGCACCGCTCCTTAATACTAGTGGTGGTTCTCTCTTAAGCAGGGGAACACAGGTTGGCGGTAGAGTTTGGCAATTTTATTGCACATAAGGTGCATCTGATGAAGTGCGCTAACCTCCCTGAAAATGCATGCTCAAGAAACACAGTAGTCTTTATATTGCTATAAGACTTTTGTTAGTTTCATTGCAACAGGCTGATATGGCTATTGCACACACAATTTATTTTTTTTAAAAAAAAGAGAAACAAATCTATAAACTGCTACAGAGAAGGTAGGAGAGAATGGGAATCATCATAATCATCTTAGAACTGCAGAGCTGGAAGGGACCCTATGGACCATCAAGTCCGGCCCCTGTCAAGGAGGCCCACTGGGGATTCGAACCTCTGGCTCTGCAGCCAGATGCTAAAACCACTGAGCTATCCAACATTTCTCGGAGGTGCTGGTTAGGGGATTCTGGGACTTGTAAAGTTCCCAGGAGCCACTTTTCAGAGCTTTGCATTATGAGGTTCAAGGTCAACCTAGCAGAAAACAGTTCATCTCAGCATGAAAGTGGAAGGCGAATCAAACAACTCCAGATAAAGGACAGCTTTCTTGTGCAGGTCTCAATGGTCAGGAAGGACTATAGACCCAAATCCTTGGGAGAACGTGCCTCCTGCCAGCGGATGGCCAACGAGTTCACCACTCTCATCTTCTGCCTCATTGCCTGCAGTCTTCTTAGGGCTTGATTTCCTACTCCGCACGGAGACCAAGGGTAGTGGTGAGTCTGGGGTAGCACTTCCTTCTCTTGATGGTCCCTTGAAAGATCTTGGCTTCTCCCTGTGGAAACACAAAAGACACCAATGGATGGGTGAAAGACAGTAGAAAGGGATGGACAGAGAAGGACATCTGTCGGAGTGAACCCTGGGTATCAGGAGCAGAGGCAAGAAATTTGGTTACTCTTTACATGTATGTTGCTTGATTCTTTATCCATCTTGTCCTCTCCTTGCTTGAGAAGCAGTTTGTGACCACAGCACAGGAGTGTTTAAAGCTGATCTACCTGGGTGCCTCAGAACAGTGAAAAGCCTCATGAAAGGCTCAGAGGGATGGGTGGTGGAATCTTCAAAGCTGTTAGGGCTTTTCATTTCTTGCCCATCGTGTTTGGAGATGAAAAAAAAGTTTCTCATGCCCTGCCAAGGAGCAGAGAGGGACAACTTTGCTGGCTGTACAGAAACACTGACTCTGTAACTTCAGAATGCCAGTGATATTTTGGAGAAACTGGTCCTGCACAGTCCAACTCTCCCATTGACTAGGCATGACAGGAGCTGCAGGGCAGGCAGGTCTGACAGCAGGAAAGCCCTAAGACTATTTAGGTAGCAATTAGGGACTACGAAATTGTCCCCCTATCTCAGATTCATCTGTTTATTCTCAGCTGTGCTGCAATGATCACAATAGCGATAAAAGACATGGATCTTCTCCTGAACGGTATATTTTTGCAATCTGTCCGGATTGTAATACAAAATATTTGAGAGTGCTCTGGTCTTGAACGGACAATTAAGAGAGATTCATTAGTCAAAAGTCCTGCTTTGCTCGTATGGACTAGTCCAGCTACTGGCCTTTTTGGGACTCTTCTTATGTGTTATGTCTGGCAGTGGGGACTCTCATGATGACCTCCAAATTTACCACTAAACTGCTGGGCACAATGCCCCTTTCGTAGGCCGAACTGCACAATAGCACACCTTGCAGTAGGAAATCAAAAGTGGTTCTCTCGTTTGGTCCAAAGGGATCAATTGCAGCAATGAAAAAATTTGTAACTACACTCTTTTTCTCGACGGGATTTTGAACGGTTTACTATTTTGCGATAGATAGATAGATAGATAGATAGATAGATAGATAGAGAGAGAGAGAGAGAGAGAGAGAGAGAGAGAGAGAGAGAGAGAGAGAGAGACGGGTAGAGAAACATTTGCAATCATGCAGCAAGCCAAGGCTAGGGGATAGCCCTTCTTATCTCAAGACTTGCTATCGTATTTATTATGCCAGATTTAAGCAGAGCAAGGCTGCCACCTGGTGGTAGTTAAATCAGTTAAATTTACTTTCTACAGTGCAGGTTCTCCATTAAAATGCACTTCAGTGCTGTTCACTGTTGTTCAGTTAATTTCACTGCAACACGACTAAAATCTTATGTGGCTACTTCCCCTCAACAGGTTAATTGCTGTGGGAGATGCAGCTTAGGTAATGTTTTAAGGCACACAACAGACTGAGAAGCAGGCCAAAAGATATTTCCATCCTGAAGAGTCCTGGATACATTTCAATACAAAATTGGCTAGAATCCTATTACGGTTTTACACCAGCTTAAAGCAATTGGCGTAAATCTTAAGGCTGAACCGTGACAAGTTGAGAAGCTGCCGTAAGCGCTTGGTGCTGCATGTTGAGCTATGTGTCACAGAGTACAACAAGAAATATCTCATATCACTGCTTAAAGTACAGAAATGTGATGCTGGGGTTTTCACACACCAGCAAGCATAACAAGTGACCAATACAAAATAAAGAAGCATTTGTTCAGCTTTAGGAAGGCACACCAGAATCTGCTTGGAAACACTACAGTATTTTGAACTATTGGATATATTACCCAATGTAAAATGAGATATAAAGGTGGCAAATGACATTAAGCAAATCATCAAGCAGAAAACTTAATGGTAGGAAGGAGTTCATTTCCCACCAGACCTGCTATCTTTCTTCTTGAAGGGCTTACTTTGGAGTAAGGGTTGGGGGCAACTTTGGTGGGCCTGGGGGGGGGGACAAAAATTCACCACCAAAGCTCTCCAGGGTTTGCAGCTGGCCCACGAATGGGCAAAATTGTATAAAACCAGAGCAAAATGGAGAAAGTGAAATGCCCAGATGTCTACTTCTTGTCTGGAGCTTTCTGTTTTGCGCTGGTGTGTGTGTGTGTTGGTGATTGGGGGAGGTTGAAACACACCCACACCCAACACAAAAGGGGTAGGTTTTTCTGGCAAAGTTTTTGAGGTCTGGGCAGGTTACCTACATTCCACTATAGGTGGAAGGGTATTCAATTAGATGAGACCCCACATGGTGAGATACAGATATCCTCAGCTCATTGAGAACTCAACCTCTTTCCTAAAGAAACAGGAAAGCTCCTTTCTCTTGACAAGAAGCGTGAAACAAGTGAACAGCTCTTGAACTTTTTTCAATGGATCACACTTTGAACTCCCCAAATTTAGGACTGGAACAGCTCAAGGTGTCATGTCACACAATGAAGCTTTAGGAGGAAGACTCACCCCCAGCTTCCATGACAAGTATCAAATCCCTCAAGAAAGAAAGGACTCTGTCATGGCCAACCTGCCATAACTGGATTGGACCTTGAGGAATTCAAAATGCCAGGTATTCAGCACAAGTTAGGAAAGCTTACTCTGTGCCGCAAAGCCTCTTCAGTTCTTCCTTCAAGTTCCTGTTTTCCTCTCTCAGTTTATTCGTTTCATTGGCTGTAAGAGGGAGGAAAGCAAATGCTGGGTTAGGAGATGCCCCATGGACTTACTGACGTCTTCAGAGCCCCAACTGCAGGCCATCAGAGTCACTTGAGGAAAGATCTACTTAGGGACTTTTACTCATTTACTTACGAGCCTTTATTCCATAACTGGCCATGCCTTCACCCAACAGATGTGTGAACCTATCCCTATAGGCATCTCGGTTCCCTTCTGCTAGACCAGACCTGGGCAAAATGTGGCCCTCCAGATGTTGCTGAACTGCAACTCCCAGCAATCCTAGCCCACACAGCCAATAGTGAGGAGTGTTGGGATTTGCAGTTCAGCATCATCTGGAGGGCTGCACTTTGCTCAGGTCTGTGCTAGACTAACATCTGGCAAAAAGTGAGTCTCCAGACACCGTTGGGCTGTAGCTTCCAATGTTCCTTGCTTTTAGCAATGATGGTTAAGACTGATGGGAATTGTAGTCTATCAATTTCTGGAGGATCACACTTTCTATACTCATGGACTAGGCAACATCTGGCTTCTGATACAGAAGAGGAAGACTGTGACCAGATAACTTATATGCACACTTAATGTGCTGTTTTGGTACTAATGGTTATAGGAAAGACTCAAGCACTTTACTGTAGTTGGACTGAAACCCCATTCATACAAAGGACTGTAAAGTAGGACACACAGCTCCTGGGCCAACCGAGTCAATAGCTTTCCTTTCCTTGAGATCTCAGGGCCCGAACTTAAGATCTAGGGAGCAAGCTCGTATGATATCACAAGGGTGGTTCCTTGAGATTTTATAGAGTCTGTTCAAGGAAGCATTGGTTGGGATCTGGCTCTGCTTGTGGGCCCATTAGTTTCCAGAAATTGGCAAATTTAGGGTCAGGATGTGAGCAAACCCCAGCTAAGTGGGTGATGTGATGACCCAGAAACGAGGGAGCAATTACTGGTAAGATGTGCAGATTACATGGCCATGGCACACTCCCTTCCTTGCTCCAAATGGCACAACAGGTCCAAGTTCCTTCCCCCTCCTGAAATTCCTCCCGATTCTTGGCTTTATGATGCACCAGTGTTGTGCAAATGCAACAGGCACACAAACATGTTCACACTTAAGCCAGTGAGCCCTGATGCCCTCTGGGAATTGAAGGAGGTGCGTGGCCATCAAGAAAACAACTTTTCTTTTCCTCCAGCACAGTTCATCCTGAGATTTATCTCCCTGCCTTTACAGCTGGAGAAATAAAGCAGTTCTCTGAGACTTCATCTGGTGCCCTGAGACGTGGTAACCCTAAGAGTCATCTTATAAACAGACAGCATTTCGCTGTGGTGGAACAGCACCAGAATTAAAAGCTTCATAAGTCCCTTCTCTCCCTAAAATCTGGCCTCGCCAGTTGCATCTATGTCCTAATGAGCTTTATTTCCTTATCTTTCTTGTGTTTCTTACTTTGCTATTTTTTTTCACTCCACAAGCCAGCTTTCGACATACGGGGAACAACACAAACACACTAAAATGAGCCAAGAAGAAATCTAAAACAAATTCAGTAGGACCCCGTATAAGGAGGAACTGTATCTATAATTTCATTTATCCACGGTCTGAAAATATTAAAAATATGAAATGAAATAACCCTGAAATGTGTGTTGACATGATGTAATTACCAGAATTGGCCACTAGAGGGAACAAGACACTAGGCTATATAGGTAACACACTATCATTTTACCTAGTGTCCCACCATTTTGAGGAGACTCCCTCTGCCTAATAGAGCCTCGTTGCCAGGCACCCTTGGTTGTTGTTGTTACAGGTACAGGGGGAGCCCTGGGTCCAACACACTATGTATTATATAGGGTTTGCTATTATCCACAGTCTTCTGTATCTGTTGGGGGGGATCCTACTGTAACTGATTGCTCCATGCCATAATATTGCAAATTTCTTGCAAAGTTTGTTTAACCATGACTGTTGCGTCTCGCTATCAGGAAATCAAAGGGACCCATTTCCCACTTTGCTTACTGAGGATGAAGATGAGTTGAAGACTCTGGAAATGGGCCTTCCCAAACTCATGTTGCTTCTTCTTGGCAAGTTCTTGGGTCACCTGACATCTGTCGCAGAGACCAGCTCGCAACCTGGAAAGTAGTAAAGCTAGAGGATGATGTTTTCTGAGCAGAGAGGCGGTTTGGAAGAACCTCTGTAGAATTCTTCCTTCTGTCCCTGATGTTCAGGCAGCAAAGCAGAACTTGGAAATGACACATTCGATTTAGCCCGCTTACGCTCAGATCATTACTTTGGCTGCTAACAGGAAGAACACGTCTTGCGTTTTTAAAAAATAACATTTTGAAGAAATGTCAGAGGAAGAAATGTCAGCCGGTGCCTCTGAAGAATAACATTTTGAAGGTAGCGTTTTGATTACCAAACATTTGTTCCTCTGAAAATAAAAGGGACAGTTTTAATGCCAATATGTTACTAATGCATTTTTTTTCCAAACTCTGATCATGAGACAAAAGAGCGCCTCCTGCAGACAGAAAGGAGGTATAATCAAATCTCAGGAGAACCTCATTCATTTACAGAACTAAGATGGGGAAAGATGGGGGAGAGAATACTGTTGGCTGATGGAAAACTGGGGATGGCGTTTGGCATAGGAAAATATCTCTTCTGATCTCACGGTGCTTTTTCCAAATCCGATACCTGCATTTTCCTCTCAGCCTTGTTTCGTTTTAGGCTGCAAGGACCAAACCAGCCTATGTGGCCTTGTGAAGGCAAGAGGAGAAGGGGATGACAGAGGACAAGATGGTTGGACAGTGTCATCGAAGCGACCAACATGAATTTGACCCAACTCTGGGAGGCAGTGGAAGACAGGAGGGCCTGGTGTGCTCTGTTCTATGCCGTCATGAAGAGTTGGGCATGACTTAACGACTAAACAACAACAACATGTGGCCTCGGGCACAGGCTAGAGTGTCCCCTGAAGAAGAGAATGGCAAACCAGTTGTTTGTTTTCTGTACCTATAAAACCCTGGAAAGGGTCACCCTAAGTCGGCACTGACTGCACATAATAATTGATTACATTTGTGCATACTTTCTCAGCACGTTTTCCCTAACACAGGAATCTATTTATACATTTTACTTAATGAGCGCAGTTTCTCCCTGTGGATTAAAGCAAACTTGTGCCTATTTTGCACCGATATGCATTTTAGCCATTCGCCTTTTATTAAACAGCGCATGGCTCTATGAGCGCTTTGTTCTTCCAGAATGGAAAGGCTGTTTGTGTTGAAGCTGCCAAATCTGACAAAGCCCTTTCCATCCCAAGGCAGGGAGCATGCAGTCAGGTGGCTGGATTTCCTGAACGGCAGCCCTCTGCTCCGCAATATTTTTATCCGCAACCTGACCTATTAGGAGCGAAGTTGGAGGCAAGTGTTTGATCCCATGCTGGTCCTGCTTCCTTCCTGGTATAATAATAATGTGCCATCAAGTCAATTCTGACCCATGGTGACCCTTCTCAGGGTTTTCAAGGTAGAAGATACTTAGGAGTGCATTACCATTCTCTTCCACTAGGGGGGTGTCCTGGGACTGTGCAGCTTGCCCAAGGCCACCCAGGCAGGCTCTTCTCCCTGGAAGCCCAGTGGGGAATCAAACTCCTAACCTCTGGCTCCACAGCCAGATATAGAACGCACCTGAGCAACCCAGCCCGCTTCTTTCTGACATACAGTTACAGCACGAGAATCTGAGTGGCGATGGAGAGCCATTCCTCTCACCTATATTCATTAGAACAGAGGTGGGAAAGATGCGGCCCTCCAGATCTTATTAGATTAAAATTCCATCAATCATAGTTCACACGGCCAATCATGAGGATGCTGGAAGTTAAAGTTCCAGGCGCTTGTAACAGGTAACCTGAGTGTACAATCGGACAAGAGCTATAGCTCATATTCCGGACTGCTGATCACACCCTGAACCAGTGGGAGAGTCTGAGAGGAATGCTCAGGCGTCGTGTCCCCTCCAAGTAACCATTTCTTGAGGTACGAATCACTATCCTAAGGCTTTCCCTTTTTTTGGTACACTTCCTGTTCTCCTTTGTTAGAAAGAGGTGCCACATGGGGTCTTCATCACAGAAGTCAGCATGGGGGGGGGGGGAGCTTCTGCAGCTAAGTTTAGGACTCTTTTCCCTGCACTATCGCTGAATGGATTTCCTGAAAGATAAATGTAGGTTTTCAAATTTGGGGGAGCTTAATTGTGAGTACCCGCAGGAGATGCTCTTGAATAGTAGTATCCCACTGCACTCTGCTAGTATACGTAAATTTCTTAAAAAGAGGGAATGGAGAACTTCCATATATGCATCTTGGGTCATTTCAGACCATCAAATTAAAACATGTAGGTGTTATCAAAATCTGGCACCAAAAAAGCCCTTTCCTAGGCATGGATCCTCTCTTGAGAATGGCAGGGGAGGACTAGAGATTCCACTGCAAGATTTCAACATCATACTGTGTGAATAAAACAATGCACAAAAGAGTGTGAAGATCACAGCAGTTAGGAATCATTAAAGTGGTCAATTTCCATTCCAAATAACTTCTGCTTGGGTTCACTTACTATTTGAGTCACCCCAGTTTTGCATTTGAAAATTCTTAAAACCTCACATGTAAATTTGCATTAAAAGTATTCATTTCCAGATGTGTTTACTCTCAAAACATTAGTTTAAAATTCATTTTGAGACGTGTTGTGAGCTTCGGATGGGGTTGAACTTAAGGTTCCAGAGTAACTAAGCTCTGATCCACATGCTATAGTGGAAGGTGTGAATCATCTTTTTCTGTTTTGAAATTCAGTAAGATATCAACAAGCATCCGTACTGGCAAACGGGAGAGGGGAAAGTGGGAAGCCGGAACATAGCTGGCGTGAGTAAGCATGAATCTGTATTACCTGTTTTCAAGTACTTTCACATTTTCTTTAAGGAGTTTTTGCTGTTCTCGTAGCTGGTGGTTTTTAGCAAACAGTTCTTCAATTCTTTGAGTGTCTCTAAATCAGGGGGAAAACAATGAATAAGATGTGAAAACTTGTTTTTTTCCTGTTGGAATTCATTTCAACCTCATATACTGCGTTGTGGGTTTTTCAGGCTCTTTGGCCGTATTCTGAAGGTTGTTCTTCCGGACGTTTCGCCAGTCTCTGTGGCCAGTATTTTCAGAGGACAGGAGTAGGAATTCAGTCCATGCTCTGTCGCTGTTGTTGGAGAGTTGAGTATTTATAGCTGTGGGAACAGCTTTTGTCCTTTTCAGGAGATAGAGTGATCAGCATGTTTTTGCTGTGGATGTATTGTTGTGATAAGTGATAAGTCACAGCAACAGAGCATGGACTGAATTCCTATTCCAGTCCTCTGAAGATGCTGGCCACAGAGAATGGTGAAATGTTAGGAAGAACAACTTCTAGAAGACAGCCAAAGTGCTCAAAAAAAAAACAAAAAAACCCAACACAACAACCATCAGATCCTGGCTGTGAAAGCTTTCGAGAACACACTCATATATTGCCTTTAAGAGATTTGGCTGGGAGGGACCTTTCAGGGCTAAGGTGACTGTCAATCAATCCAGCAGCAACCAATTGTTCCTTCCCTGCTTCTGATTTGAATAGAGACACACCTCTCTCCTTAAGCATCTTCCCCCTCCCGCTCTTTTTCAGCCAACATTCAGTTAGAGTTAGTTATCTAGTCAGTATGCAGTAATGTAACCAGTTAAGATCTATTCCTGAAAGTCAATTTTTCTACAACATGCTGTTTTTGATCTGTTCAGAACTGTGAGTAAATGGAATCTTCTATTCTTTTTCTTACCAACATCTCAGGGTGTGTTATTGAGACTGTAAGTGCCAGCTGATGAGAAGCTAAAGGGGAAATTTGAAGCTAATTCTACTCTGTAGGTCGCTGCCCTCTGCTGTGTAGCTAAAGATTTTTAACCAAAATATCACACTTTTCCAGGAGATCCTACAACGGCAAGCAAAATTATTGCTTATGCCCGAGGGCAGTCGTCTACGTGAAGGAATCTCCTGTTTGAAGAGTGTCCCAGTCCACTGTCAATTCAAAATTAAAAAAGCACATTGAGGGGAGAGTGGAAGCCTTGAAGTTGCCCATTCAGATCCACAAATCATCTGGCTGGAGTTTTTAATCCATATTGCAGTGAGATGTATTAGCCAGAATCCTATGACCAATTTGTGTGGGTATAAATGAAATCATGTAATTCACAATGGCAAATTGCCACTAATCAATGAAATTGCCTGTCAGGTTCTTCATTGTGTGCCTGCCACGCCACCAGTCACTTGACCAGAAATGAAACCAGCATCTTGTTAATCGTACCATGCTACCATGATTTAACACAATTTTAAGTAAGTATGTGTAAATTGGATTCTGGCCTTTGCACGTATTTATGTTTGAAGCATTGTAATTGCTCCTAAATTCACATCTACACATATAAAGCAGGACATGCCAATATTATGCAAATCAGTGCTCACACTGTCTCTCTTCATTGGTCATCCCTCCACCCCCCCTTTTTTTTACAAGAATGTAAATACCTTAACAAATAGGCTAGTGAGGGAATACAGAACATCTACACTGGAGAAAGCAAATAGCAAATAAAGCAAAAGCAAAGTATGCTGCTTATATATTGCTCCCTCAGTGATTTTCAATTTAATTATGCAGGCTGCACATTGTCTCCTCCACCCACAGCAAACTGGGTACTCAATGTACCAACCTCAGAAGGATGGAAGGCTGAGTGAACCTTGAGCTGGTCACCAGGGATTGAGCCTGGGTTGTGAGCAGACAACTGTTAAGTAGAGTTAGACAGCTACCTCAGATGGCAAATGTTGGGAAGCAGGGTGGCATTTGTGCCTGATCTTAGCCTATTGCCCTCAGGTCCAGCAAGGAATAAAGCTCTGTCATCAGTACTTCAACATGATTTAACTTTTGGGCTAGTCCTCACTTGACCATGGAATGGAAATCGGGTACCCTTTTATTCTTTCCTCGGGAATCAAAATGTCCTTGGCCTACCCAGGGAGTTTCTGTGCTCCCGGGGCAATCATGCTGATATGTACATCTCTCTCTCTCTCTCTCTCTCTCACACACACACACACACACACACACACACACACACACAATCTAAGTCCATCCACTGTCTGATCATAGATTTGCTTCACTCACCGACATTTCTCATTGGTCAGCTCGTTCAGTTTGCTCTGCAGGCCTGAAAGAGTTTTGAAAAGTGTGGAGTCAGGATCATGGATCTTTCTGGCATATCACTAAAACGGAGACTAGTTAAATAGGCACACCGGTCAAATAGGGCTTTTTTACTGGCTTAAGTAAATGTTGACGTTCTTATTTGTAAACACAGGTTACAAAGCTTCTGACCAAAGTAGTTCCACTTGAAATAATTTAGAGGTTGGCTACTTAAGAGAATCTATCTCACTCTATAGTTCCCCTGCTGGAACGGTTGGGCTCGCTCTAAAAAATGTCAACTACACAATGTTCTTGTTAGAGCATTCCAACCCATCCCTAAAGGGGATCAATCTATTCCAGACCATGTTGAGATGATATTAATCTTGCACTCTTTCTAACACTGGGCACTAGTGGCAGAGGGCTTTTTGACCTCTGAGCATACAGGAAGCAACAGAGGGGTCTCTCCCATGTGTGAAGACTAAATTTTCTCTATTTTTCTATTGACTTTAACTATAGATAGCAACTGTAAGTAAATATACCTTTTCCCCCACTTACAATGATTCCAGGTGATTTTTAACATGTAAAGTGCTGGTCATTGTGAAAAGGGTTGGGCTACTAAGACCTAAGCTATTCTCTTATGCTTCCTCTGTGCAGTTGTTGTACCTGATACTCTGCTAGCTATAAAAGGAATTAATTCTCCAATAGATCTAAGGTTGAAGCCTACTATTTATTTGGAACAATTAGGATCGGTCTAAATGAACACTGCTTTATTATTTATTTATTTATTTATTGGATTTCTACCCCGCCCATCTAGACCAAAGGTCTACTCTGGTCTTGCTGATCAGTTACCTAGGTCACTCTGGTGTGGTGTTGGGAGGGGGTTCTTCCCACACATCAGAGGTGATGTGTAGAGCTGGATGTGGTCTCAATATACAGTGGCACCTTGACTTACTAACGTCTCCAGCTGCAAACATTTCGAGTTACGAATGGCTCCGTTTGCAAAATGTTGCTTCGACTTGCAAATGCAGCCTCAATTTACGAATAAAAAAAACCCCCTTTCCTGTCCTTTTTTTGACCTAAGTTCATCTTAGGTCTAAAGAAAAAAAAAATTCTCCCCCTAGTTGTAGAGTACTCTATCCCTGTGGTAGAGTATGGATTAACTGGCTTTGCATTAGTTCCTATGGGAACTAATGCCTCTACTTGCGAACAGCACCTTGACATACGAACGAAAAACAGCCGGAAGAGATTAAATGGTTTTCAGTGCATTACTATGGGAAACTTTGCCTTGACCTACGAACTTTTCAATGTACGAATGCCGTTCAAATACAGATTAAGTTCGTAAGTCAAGGTACCACTGTAGTAGCTTAAATCTGATAGTAAGTTACCATTAGAGTAGGCTCATTGAAATCAATGGAACTTATGGAGGATTTAACTTATCCAGTCCCCACTGATCAAATGGTCCTACTCTATTTGTGACCTTACTGGATTTCAGCCATTGTAGGAAGCAATCACTCTTGCATACAAAGCATTTGTGGAAGGGGAATTGCTTGTTAATGGGCAATCTAGAGTCATTGACTTGATAAAGTAGCTGGTCCTTGTGTAAGGATATAGGAACAGTCAAGATGACTATATCTTTGCACACCCCTGGAGGGTCTGGCTGTGGGTACTGTCATGATAAAGGTGCCATGGAGGTCCATTCCCTCCTCCCTGAACTGGCTGGCCCATTCACCGTTGGGCGTGCGGTGCTCAGCTCTGCAGCTTGCTGCTGCTGTTGTTGTTGCACTAATTGTGGAAAGGAGTCTGGCCAGCTCTTCCTCACCTCCCTGTGCAGCTGACCACTTGCGTCACCAATACAGTGCCGCACAGCCATGCAGCTTAGAGGGAGCTTTGCTGTTGTGTATGGGAAATTGTACAAGCTTTCCCATCTCCATTGTGCAACTGAGCACATAACAGGAAGCCTGCAAGAGCATGGGAAATGCTTATGCAACTATCTTTCCATGATCGCTGGAGTACAATAGAACAGGATACCGGTCTGAATTTTTAGTTCCATTATTATTTACGAAATGATTTTTATTATTTTTAATGAAATCTGTTGATAAGCAACTGTAGCTCTGTTTTTAATCCGTGTTCCTCCTATTTCAGCTCACCCTGCACTTCTTTCTCATGAATTTCCTTGAGTTTGTCCAAGAAGCCAGCAAAACTTTCCGTAGCCATGTCTGCTGTTACATGGAGGGATTCCGGTCTGCGAGGCGGATGCTCCCCAATTTGTCTCCCGCTTCTCTTCAATCTGTAACAGAGGACAGAAAAATGATAATAGATAAAATGAATATATCAACCCTAAAACGATAACGTCGGCTCCCTTCATTGTTCACTGACACCTCCAAGTTCTATTCTGCAAGTACTTTGGCTTCAACAACATCAGGCCAGATGTTTTTGACTTTATGCTTCGTAGCATATATTCCATGCTGGCTGGATAGCTCGGTGGTTTAGGTGTGTGCCCTTGGGCAAGCTGCCCAGTCCGAGGGCACTTCCGGAAGAAGGGAAGAGTCAACCACCTCTGTGTATTCTCTACCTGGAAAACCCTGTAAAGGGGTGTCCATAAGTCAGAGTTAACTTGATGACATTTGACAATAAGTATATTAAAATAATCATATGACAATATTATTACCCTACCCTCCATTTTTATACCATTTAAATCTGAGAAGTGCTCTGGCGGACTCAAAACCTCACCTTGTCGGCAACTTTTTAGTGATCTAATAAAATATTACTCAACCGAGATTTTTCCCCCATACACACATCGTGCTTCTTTCATTGCTAAAGAAATAATCCATACACCTTTCACACGCAAAAAAGACTTCTGATGGGTGCCCATGATAGAATTCATCTTATAGGCTCCTCATGTGAGATTCTGGAAGCTGTGTACCCATTTCCCCACTTTTGAATTCATGTTGTTCCTCGTAGTAACAACCACGAATACACTGTTCTATGATACTGTGGTTCATGCCGGTCTAGAAACAGTTTTTAATGTATGCTGTGAGTGATCCATCACTGTGATTTTTTTACACAAATCTATCTGATCAGCCTTCCTGCATTAACAAAAATATCATTGCCTGGTTGCCTGGAGAAGATTCCTACTCACCGTAGGTGAATGAGATAGGGGCTCTTTAACACCTGAATGAGGAAGGATTACATTGTAAACTATCCACTTGTCATAGGCAATTACCACATTTGTACAGATTTCCTTGTGATATCTGCCCTCATCATGACCCTTGAGGGGTGTTTTATTTCCTTGGTGGTTTTCCCAAGGTGTCATTAGTCTGAAGCTTTGCTTTTCTATTCAGAAAAAGTGGCAGGGTTGGATAGGAAAGGCTTTTGTGCGGGCTAATCTTATCAGGAAGCTCAAGTTGCATTAATCCCTGTGGCTGGAACTCCACCTTCAGGATCCTTCTACAAGCCACACATGCAGGAGTAGAAATCAGCACACTGGTTAAGAAAACAAAATCTTTACAGAGCACCATGAATTTTTGTTTTTGCAAAACTCAGAGAAGAGGTGTTGATCACCCTGGCAGGGACGACTCTATCTTTCTAGCCTTTTGATCAGGTCGTTTCTAATCTGCCATAACAAGGTTTCCTGATGTTGCATGAAATCACTGTGTAATCTTGCACATCAGATACCTAGTTGCTAAACAGGAAGGCTGGCTCTCGGGAGAGAAACAGCCTTGTTAAAGAAAAGGCAACAAAGATTAAGCTTGGATATGGAAACACAGATCATAGGCATCCACACTGCACTCATTTACTCTGCATATACTACTCAAATGACCGTACAGTGTATATAATATGAGATGCAGAGCCTGGAAAAGTTACTTCTTTGGACTACAGTTCCCACAATTCCTAGCCAGACAGCATGGGAGTTGTAATCTTGGCTGATATAATAAACAACAAAAGTAGTGTATCATATCAGCCAAGTGTGTAGAATATTATAGGTACTATCTCTTGTTGCTTTACTATAAAGAAGTGTATAGGTCCCTGCCCCGAGGTGTTTACATACATTTTGTTCTTTTGCAGGTCAACTCAAGGGAGAATGCTCTTTTGCTCAGCATGCTTTAAGTGGCTCCTGTATTGATTGGAATGGAACCTCGTAGGAATTAAGTAGAGGAAACCAGGCTGCCTGCTGCAGTGATGGAAGACCAACTAGGACCACCTTCTCAAAGTGCTGGAGAGAAAAGGGGGCAGGCAGCAGTACCATTGGATTGCCCAAGAGTGCTGGATAACTGAGGCAGAGGATGGAAGTGTGATTTCCCATTGTGTCTCCTTGACGGGGGCTGGACTTCATGATCTTCCAGCTCTGAAGTTCTAAGATAGTTATTATCTTACAAAGCTGGCGATGGCAGGCTCAGAGGGTGTCTTTAAAGCATCTGTGAGTGGTTTATGAATAAAGGGCATAGTCCAATGGAAGACAAAAATAATAGTAGTAGGCATCCTTCAGTCTCAAGAGACTATGGTAATGTGCTCTGAATAGAGGACTTGGAACAGCATCTAGTGTGGCTGAGAAGGCCAATTCGAGAGTGACCATCCCTTCCACACTGAGGACAAACACAGTCTGTCCCCCGTCCAGCTCCCTAATTTTGCTTTTTTCCCCCCGGGACAGCCTCTTTGCCTCGGCCTGCTAGACAAGGGTCTCTTCAAATTGAGAGAAGTCGTGATGCACCACCTGCCTCCAGGCTGAACACTCAGACGTCAAGGTTTCCCATCTGTTGAGGTCCATTCCTAAGGCCTTCAGATCCCACTTGCAGATCTCCTTGTATCGCAGCTGTGGTCTCCCTCTGGGGCGATTTCCCTGCACTAATTCTCCATACAGGAGATCTTTTGGAATATGACTGTCAGCCATTCTCACAACATGCCCGAGCCAACGTAGGTGTCGCTGTTTCAGTAATGTATACATGCTAAAAATTCCAGCTTGATCTAGGACTATTCTATTTGGAACTTTGTCCTGCCAGGTGATATCAAAAATGCATCAGAGACAATGCATATGGAAGCTGTTCAGCTTCCTCTCCTGCCCTGCACAAAGGCTCCAGGACTCACTGCAGTACAGGAGTGTGCTCAGGACACAGGCTCTATAGACCTGGCTCTTAGTATGTGTTGTCAGCTTCTTATTCAGCTATACTTTCTTTGTGAGTCTAGAGAACATGGTAGCTGCTTTGCCAATGGGTTTATCCAGCTCGACATCTAGGGAGAGAGTGTCAGAGATCGTTGAGCCAAGGTACACAAAGTCATGAACAACCTCCAGTTCTTTTGTAGAGATGGTAATAGAGGGAGGTGAGTCCACACCCTGGCCCATGACTTGTGTTTTCTTCAGGCTGATTGTTAATCCAAAGTCTTGGCAGGCCTTGCTAAAACGATTCATGTGTTGTTGGAGGTCTTCAGCAGAGTGAGCAACAATGGCTGCATCATCAGCAAAGAGGAAGTCCCGCGTGCATTTTCGCTGGACTTTGGTCTTCGCTCTCAATCTAGAGAGATTAAAGAGCTTTCCATCTGATCTAGTCTGGACACCTTCTGTTGTAGTTCCAAAGGCCTGCTTCAGCATGACAGCAAAAAGGATCCCAAACAGGGTCGGCACGAGGACAAAAATAGGGTAAGCCGATAGGGTGATCCTATGGATCCATAAGGTGATCCTATGGATCAGAGGCTAATTCCTGTTTTAAAACATGCAAGCGAATTGATAGACAAGGCTTTTCTCCAGAAACCCATTTAAATAGAAAGATAAACTCAAGTGCAGTTTCTTTAGTCATCCCTCCTGTTTTGCCTGACGCATATTCCATTCTATAAGCCAAGACAACAGGATCATATAATGGAAAAAAATCAAATTATCTCTGGAAATGAATTGCAGTGATGAGATCAGAGTATGCTTCCAAGCTCTCCTGAGTGATGAGAGGTCAGCCATCTTCCGTTTTATGGAATGAACATGCCAGCAAAGAGAATTTATTTATGAGTTCTGAGCACCAGGCAAATAACGAGATCCTTAATTGAGTTGGCCTTTATCTTAAGCATTATTTATAAGGATGCTGTCGGGGGGGGCATGATATGAAAAATAAAGCCAGATTTTTTTTTTGTTTATCTTGTTAAGCAGCTACGCCCAAACGGGCTTTGTTTCTAATGCAGAATATCATTATTCTGAAATCAGACGAAAGACTAAGACTTGGCAGAGCAGTTTTGGGGGAACCAGAAAATAATCTCAACTCTAAAGAGGGGTCACTAGAGACCAAGGAGAAAATCATCCATATGAAGAGATTCCTGTTTACTAGGTAAGGATGTGAAACTGGGCAATGAAGAAAACTATTAGGAATGATTCAGTGAAGGAATCGGGGCAGCCTTTAATTTGCAAGACCTGAACAAAGCAGCTATTGACAGGACTTTTTGGAGGTCCTTAATTCACAAAAACGCCGTACGTTGGAAGCCACTTGATGACACATAACAACAAAAATGATGGCGACTATAATACAGTAAATCTTTTATTAAGAGACCATTCTACTGCAGTGTGACAAACTGATTTTCCTAGACCCGATATATTATCCCACAGTTGCTTGAGACGGCTTGACATTGCCTGGGCAGTTAAGAATCATTAGGCTGATTCCTGTTTTAATACATGCAAGGAAACTGGCAGACAAGGATTTTCTCCGGAAATCAATTTATATACGTAGAAAGATAAATCCAAGTGCACTTTCTTTATTTGTCCCTCTGCTATGTTCACAGTCACTTGAGATGGCTTGATATTGACTGGGCAGTTAGGATCCAGTAGCTTTACGAACACCCTGTCTGAACAGAAACTACTTAGCATTAGTGTCCCGGTACAGCTTTCCTGTTATCAGAAATCTCCATATAGGATGTGGTGGTGGAGATGGCCATGAGGAGCACCCACCCTTCAAATTTGGTCATGCCACTAACATCCTAAGATGTGCCACCTGGAAACAGGTGTAAAGTACCTCCCTACCTTTGCCTGCAGGCTAATTATTATGCTCCCTGTATTGACCGTTAAGAGGAAACCACGGCCCTCCTGGTTGCGATGAACAGCAAAGGGGAAACCCATGTGTGTGTCTGCCTTCATGTGCATGGATTTCCCCCATAGGATTTTAGCCCCTGACTCTAACAGCCTGATTTAGAGGACAGAAATTTCCTTTTGCCCCAACAATTAAAAGCCAGGACCCCTTTCTGCTCTACTGCAAACCAAGACCAGATGTTTAAGCTTCATCAATATTCAGTATCCCCTTTTGAAATATTTCAGGTCAGGAGAGATCACCAATCTGTGCTACTCTACAAAATGCTTTGTTGTTTAGTCATTAAGTCGTGTCCGACTCTTCGTGACCCCATGGACCAGAGCACGCCAAGCCCTCCTGTCTTCCACTGCCTCCCAGAGTTGGGTCAAATTCATGTTGGTTGCTTCGATGACACTGTCCAGCCATCTCATCCTCTGTTGTCCCCTTCTCCTCTTGCCCTCACACTTTCCCAACATCAGGGTCTTTTCCAGGGGGTCTTTTCTTCTCATCAGATGGCCAAAGTATTGGAGCCTCAGCTTCAGGATCTGTCCTTCTAGTGAACACTCAGGGTTGATTTCCTTCAGAACAGATAGGTTTGTTCTCCTTGCAGTCCAGGAGTCTCCTCCAGCACCAGAAAAACCTTAGCTTTGACTATGCTGATCTTTGTCAGCAAGGTGATGTCTCTGCTTTTTAAGATGCTATCTAGGTTTGTCATCGCTTTCCTCCCAAGAAGCAGGTGTCTTTTAATTTCGTGGCTGCTGTCACCATCTGGAGTGATCAGAGAGTCCAAGAAGGTAAAATCTGTCACTGCCTCCATATCTTCCCCTTCTATTTGCCAGGAGGTTCTGGGACCAGTGGCCATGATCTTAGTTTTTTTGATGTTGAACTTCAGACCATTACAAAATGCTAATGGGTCATATAAATAAACTATCAAGCTGTCTGGGGGATGATGGGAGTTGTAGTCTAAAAATGCAGCTTTACCAAGCTCTGGAAGTGATTTGTTGATTCTATAAGGGAGAAATAAGGGCGTGTTGGGGAAAAACATGGCCAAGAGTTCAGTTATTGAAGGAACTGATTCTGGAACGACGGGTTTGAGCAGCTTTGGAAGTTTACCAAAGCACCCACCTAACCAAGCCCTGTCTGTTAGTGCAACAAGATAAACTCATTTCAACTCTAATTAGACCAACGCTACAGCGAGATAGCCCAGCCGTTTCTTCTTGAGTCTCCTTCTCTCAGCTACCCTTTCCTGCAAAGCCCACACGCAACAGCGGCGATACGCTGAGCCCAAATGGAAAATTTATGAAGCATCTCCACTCTGAAAGCCTGGGATCCCTGATGGAAGAATGCATTTCCTGGATGTTACAAGCAGTGCTTCTCACACTCCAGTGCTCCTTGCACATAGGATCTTCTTGCTCCAAGATTCTTGACAAACCTCACACGCACAGTTAGGGTCAGGCCAGGACAGCCTAAGACTGGGACATGTCCCAAGAATGCCCTGGAGCCTGGCAGATGGAGCATTTCTAACCTTGCCTGTGGCATCTGTTCCTCTGAGTTGGTTACAAACCGGCTTGTGGCTGCAGTGTATTGTCATGACCAGGTTTTCCTTTTTAAAATCTAGACTGGGCACGGAGGTCTATATTAATCATACTGGGCACACTCCCCTCTCTGGTATCCTCACTCAATGAGCTTGGGAAGGTAGTGGAACGGAGAGAAGGGCCTCACTAGAAGATCCTAAAGCTGAGAAGGCTCCTATAGGGTAATGCAATTCTTCAAATACAGTGGTGCCTCGCTAGGCAGTTACCCCGCATGACAGTTTTTTCGCTAGACATTGACTTTTTGTGATTGCTATAGCGATTCGCAAAACAGTGATTCCTATGGGGGAACTTCGCCCAGAGTGGTATGATATACCAGATGGGCGGGATATAAATTAAATAAATAAATAAATAAATAAATAAATAAATAAACAAACAAACAAACAAACAAACAAACAAACAAACTTCGCTGGACAATGTTTGGTCCCTGCTTCACAAACCGATTTTCGCTAGATGACAGTTTTGACAGCTCCCTCCGCGCTCGCAAACAGGTGTTTTCGAGACCTAATCTTTGCAAGACAGCGATTTAAACAGCTGATCGGCGGTTCGCAAAGTGGCTTTCCTATGGCAGATCTTTGCTAGACAACGACGATTCTTATTTATTTATTTATTTTTATTTTATTTATTTATTCAATTTTTTACCCCGCCCCTCTAGACAACGTCTACTCGGGGCGGCTTACAAAATGTTCTTCCCCGTTGGAATGCATTAAACAGGTTTCAATAACAATGATTTCGCTAAACAGCAATTTCACTGCAACGGATTATCATCGTCTAGCGAGGCACCACTGTAGCTTGGACCCAAGAAATATAGGGTTTTATAGGTAATAACTAGCTCTTTGATTTGGGCCAAGAAACAGGCTGGCAGCCAGTGAAGCTGTTGTAGTAAGGGAGTGCCATGCGCCCTATAACCAGCACCATCCAGTAATCTGGTTGCAGCATTTTGATCTAACATTGGTTCGAAATTGTAACAAACCATGCATTTGTTTGTTACAGCTTCACCAGAGGACCCACTTTCTCAGTGGGTGCTCCCAGGCTTTTGAATGTCCCAAGAAGCCAGGATGGCCCCCTCCCTTTTGTCCTTGACCTTCCTTGCTAGGCAGGCTTTTAAGCAGTAAGTCATCGCAGGAATGCTGGTTTTGAACTTACAGCTCTTCAAATGGTTTCGAATGGTTTTTTAAGCTTGAATCGTTAATCTTAATATATGTCCCATCGCTTATAGATGTGATTTTATGCTGTGTTTTTAAAAAAAATCTCTTGTTTTATCTGTTGTGAGCTGCCTCGGGATCCCTATGGGGAGAAAGGCAGCATATAAATAATTTAAGTAAATAAAAACAAATGTTTTGGACCAAATCCATCCTGCCCAGGATTTGCTGGGCAAATCCATGTATGTCAAGTGGTGGGCTCAGAAATGCAAGCCCATGCTCTCTGGCGTGTCCTGCATGCAGTAAAAGCTCAGAAGAAGTCATGCAAAGCAACGGTTCCCATCAATGCGTCCGTCCTTGCTCTACCGCAGGCTGCCTGGAGGGCAGAGGTGTGGCTTGATCAAGTGAACATAAAACAACAAGTCCCAATTCCAGTTTGACACTGAATCCTCTTTCTCTCCTGAATGAAAAAAGGGTGTCTTTCTAATTTGCAATCTGGTTATGCTTGTCGGCTGACAAGTGATGGGGGAAAAATGTACCAGCGTGGCTCTCTTCCGCGTGCCTGGTGGCAGATTCTGAAAGTCATCGTCCAAAAAACTAACTTTTCAGAGCTGTGCCTTTAATATGAACAGAAATAAGCTGGTGAAACCACCACATTTGCATCATGAAGAGGCACTTTATCAGCTGCCAGCGTGTGTGCCTTTTGTTAGTGCAACCTACGAGGCACAAAACTGTGTCTTGGTGGTGGTCGCCCTCTTCAGAACTCTTCATCAGGCAAGAAACACACTATAGAAGAAGACATGGGTGTGTAAAGCAAAGCCACATGGATGCTACAGAGTAGGGGGCTTGATCTTAGTCAAAAATGCCATATAAAAACTATATAAACATTAAACATTGGTTAAGATTAAAAACATATTTTAAAACATTAAAAAAGGAATTTAAAAAATATATGTATTTCAAAAATAAACCCTCACTTATTGACACGTGTTGGCGCTGCAGGTTAAACCGCAGAAGCCTCTGTGCTGCAAGGTCAGAAGACCAGCAGTTGTAAGATCAAATCCACACAATGGAGTGAGCCCCCGTCGCTGGTCCCAGCGCCCGCCAACCTAGCGGTTCGAAAGCATGCAAAATGCAAGTAAATAGGTACCACCTTGGTGGGAAGGTCACGGCATTCTGTGTCTAGTCACACTGGCCATGTGGCCATGGAAGATTGTCTTCGGGAAAACGCTAGCTGTATGGCTTGGAAACAGAGATGAGCACCACCCCATAGAGCCGGACACGACTGGACAAATTGTCAAGGGGAAACTTTACCTATTGCTTACAACCCAGTCTGCAAAGAAAGGCCTTTGCCTGATGATAAAAGGACAACAAGAAGGGGCTGACTTGGCTTCCTGGGTTACTGCATTCCAAAGCCAGGGAGCAGCCACTGAGAAGGCCCTGTTTCTTGTCCTCACCAAGCGAGCTTGGGAGGTGGTGGAATCAAGAGAAAGGCCTCCCCAGCAGATCCTTCTATTCTTCAGATCATTTATCATGTACCCCGTTGTCTAGAGGGGTGGGGTAAAAATCAATCAATCAATCAATCAATCAATCAATCAATCAATCAATCAAACAAACAAACAAACAAACAAACAAATAAATAAATAAATTCTTCAAATATAGGAAACTTTCAAAGAGAGGGCTTTCCTTTAAAAAAGGAAGAAAAGACACATGACTACTCAAGTTAGGCAGCCCTCTTACTTGCCCGATTGCTCCCAACTGCATAGCAGCTGGATGGAAAAGACCCACAAAACTAGTCTCAGCCGTGTGATTCCAGGATCCATGAACATCATTGTCTGGGTGATATGAGAACATAACATCACCTGTTTTCCTACTGTTGCAGTGCAGTGTGAGTGGGGCCTCTGTCTCTACCCAATGTGCTCTTGACTCGTGAGTTTACCACAGTGTAGTACCAACTTCATTCTTGCATTGGCAAGGGGTCGACTACAGGGTTGTGGCTGATCCCGTCCACCTCTACAATTTGATGATTCCATGGTTTTTGATTTGGACCAACCCACGACTATTCCTGATGCAGTGTCTACATTGGAGAGAACATGATTTCTTGTCTAACTCTGGGTAGAAGCACTTCTAAGCGTTAACTGCCCCAGTTCAGGACCCGGAAGAGAAACTGCCTGCCTGGTGCGAGTTCAGACCTGTTTTGAAGAGTAAGCACTTGTAGCATTAGGGCAACCGATACAGTTTAAAAGACATCTCTCTCCTGATGGGCAGTGGAGAGCTGGTGTAGTACAGGAGATACAGTCAGATTAGAACTCAGGGTTCAAATCCCCACTTGGTTATAGAAACTCACAGGCATATACTGTATTTTCCCGTGTATAAGATGCCCCCATGTATAAGACGCCTCTCCTTTTCTAACCCAAAATTAAGAAATCTAATTTAGCAAATGTAGGGTGAGAAGGATCAAAGCCCTACAGGATCACTTTGATCCCTGGTTCCCCCTCCACTTGTTTTTTTCTCCTCAGCTTACTTCCGTGTATAAGGCCACCCTCAATTTTTAGTGTAAAGATTTTAGGCAAAAGTATAGTCTTATACATGGAAAAATATGGTATAACCAGGTAAGTCAGAGGTCGTCAACCTTTTCCTTACCACGGACTGGCTGAGCCTCTGAGGGAGGTGGGGCGGCCTCTCACGCTCATGCTTTCAGATGCATGCATGAAGTGATGGGGGATTGCATGCGCCTGAAGCGTGCACACTCCCCCACTGCTTTGCGTGTGTAGAGGAGTGCTTGCCCGCCCGTGTACCCACCCCACCCCTGTGCATGTTTGAAGGGGTGAGGGAGTGTGGGGTGAGGGGGGGAGGTCTGTCTTCGCAGCCCAGCAGTGGTAGTGACGGGGGTGATGCAAAGCCAGGAGAGAGAGAAAGACAGAGTGAATGTGTGTGTGTGTGTGTGTGTGTGTGTGTGTAAGTGAGTGAGTGAGTAAGTGAGAGAGAGTCAAGCAAGCATTTATGTCTACAGCAGGAAGGGAACAGGTAGGACTTTCCCCAGTAAGGAGGCAGAAAGAATACATATGCTGGTTTGGGGTATTCTCAGCCTCAGGTTGGGAACCATACCCCATTTGCAAAGTTCTTGCCATCTCTCTGGAGTGGACACGCGTGCATTCCCCCACCGCTTCGCGTGTGTGCAGGAGTGCCTGCCCACCCCTGCGCCCATCCCACCCCACATGATCTCTGGCTCCCTCTAGTCACCAGTTCTGATAAATACACCACGTATTTTTATATAGTATTTTAGGCAGTGGATAAGTGAATCAGTGGATACTGACCCTGTGGATATGGGGGACCCACTGTATTTATACTTTTAAAGTCCTGTTCTTCTCATATAACAAGCCAAAATAGCTAATGCCATTGCATTAAAATAAACAACACAGCAACCAAATCTGCACAAGACCATCATCATCATCATCCTCGCCGCTACCATGACAACAATACATCAGGAGAATCATAATCCAAAGCAGCACAAGCAAAATCCTTCAGAGAAACCCATAGACATCTAAAAGTTTATTTGCTCACAGACTGTGACAGTACATCCAATCAAAAAAAAATCCACCTTCCACATTGTCCCCGAAGCTACTTCCAAAAGCTAGTATGTAGCTTGCCAAGCAAATCCATAGACTATCAGGGCCTGACAGTGAAGGATGCTTGTTGAATGTAGATTATGGATCACTGAGTGCCATGGGCTGGTTTCAACCAAAGCTCATCAAATCAAATTAGAAAGTAACAGACTTAGAATGGGAAGGGTCACCAAGGAACGGCCCCTGCCATGCCATTCATGCAAGTCCGTGACTGATAGGTAGGGATGGGACTTCTGGAAGAAAATAACCCCCAGTCCCTTAATTCAGTGGGAATCCCCCTTAGGCAAAAGATATGGCAGCAGGAGCTGTCAAACATCAGGAGATACAGCATTTTTCTTACCTCCATGCTCTTCCTTCTTCACAGTTTCTGAAAAGGACCCAGTGGTACCTTAGCAAGATTCCCTGCAACTTGAAAGGGTACATGGGGAAACAAGTTCTGGCAGAGGCTCACATTAAGTTCGCTGCATGGAATTCAGCATGCAGGCAACTTGCATGCATAATTCCCCATGTATGTGTGTCCTGCCAAATCATAGGACTGGAGTTTCATTTTTTAATGATCCCTGTTCATGTTCACATACATTCCATTGCGATTCTGGACTTCTAGCAGGGCCACCCAAGGCCGAATGGTCAAAGCTGAGATATCAGATTCAGTGGCATCCACCCTCTTCAAGAGCAATAGTTTCTTCAGCAGAAGAGAATGGAGAATGGTTTTGCGGGCAGAGAAACTTCTGGAGGGCAGTTACTAGGTAGCAGCAGTGGCAGGCAACACTGGTGGAGCGTCTTCAGTGACAAGAGCAATGACACTCAAGCTAGCTGACTAACTTTTGTTAACCCTGTGCAGAAAGTGTGATTGGTAAACCACTGCTGAATGTCTTACCTTGAAAACCCAATCCAAACTGAGAGAAGAGATAGTGCTGAAAAATGAGACTTCCAGGTTAGAAACCACTCAGTCAGGTACCTGGGCGGAGCAAAGGACAAATATAAATAATGGTGCCATTGAATAAGCAGTTGTTGTTGTTTAGTCATTAAGTCATGTCCAACCCTTCATCATCCCATGGACCAGAGTATGCCAGGCCCTCCTGTCTTCTACTGCCTCCCGGAGTTGGGTCAAATTCATGTTGGTTGCTTCGATGACACCGTCCAACCACCTCGTCCTCTGTCATCCCCTTCTCCTCTTGCATTTTCACATTCACATTTTCCCAACATCAGGGTCTTTTCCAGGGAGTCTACTCATGAGATGGCCAAAGTATTGGAGCCTCAGCTTCAGGATCTGTCCTTCCACAATTCAAAAGCATCGATTCTTCAGCGGTCGGTCTTCTTTATGGTCCAGCTCTCACTTCCATACATCGCTACTGGAAAAACCATAGCTTTAACTTTTCGGACTTTTGTCGGCAAGGTGCTGTCTCTGCTTTTCAAGATGTTGTCTACGTTTGTCATCGCTTTCCTCCAAAGAAGTAGGCATCTTTTAATTTCGTGGCTGCTGTCTCTATCTGCAGTGATCATGGAGCCCAGGAAAGTAAAATCTCTCACTACCTCCATATCTTCTTCTATTTGCCAGGAGGTGACGGAGCCAGTGACCATGATCTTAGTTTTTTTGATGTTGAGCTTCAGACCATTTTTATGCTTCCCTCTTTCACCCTTATTATGAGGTTCTTTAATTCCTCCTCACTTTCTGCATTAGAGTGGTATTGTCTGCATATTTGAGGTTGTTGATATTTCTTCCGGCAATCTTAATTCCGGCTTGGGATTCCTCCAGTGCTGCCTTTCGCATGATGTATTCTGCATATAAGTTAAATAAGCAGGGAGACAATATACAGCCTTGTCGTACTCCTTTCCCAATTTTGAACCAATCAATGTTTCCGTATCCAGTTCTTACTCGTGCTTCCTGTCCCACATACAGATTTCTCAGGAGATAGATAAGGTGATCAGGCACTCCCATTTCATTAAGAACTTGCCATAGTTCGTTGTGGTCCACACAGTCAAAGGCTTTTGCATAGTCAATGCAGCAGAAGCAGATGTTTTTCTGGAACTCTTTGGCTTTCTCCATAATCCAGTGCATGTTAGCAATTTGGTCTTTACTTCCCCTACTGCTTCTAAATCCAGCTTGTACTTCTGGGAGTTCTCAGTCCACATACTGCTGAAGCCTGCCTTAAAGGATTTTGAGCATAACCTTGCTAGCATGTGAAATGAGTGCAATTGTATGGTAGTTGGAGCATTCTTTGGAACTGCCCTTCTTTGGGATTGGGATGTAGACTGATCTTTTCCAAACCTCTGGCCACTGTTGGGTTTTGCAAACTTGCTTGCATATTGAGTGCAGCACCTTAAGTGTCATCTTTTAAGATTTTCAATAGTTCAACCGGAATGCCATCACCTCCACTGGCCTTGTTGTTAGCCGTGCTTTCTAAGGCGCACATGACTTCACTCTCCTGGATGTCTGGCTCCAGGTCAGCAACCACACAATCTGGAATAAGCAGTGCCTAACCCCAGAATCTTGTGGGCATCCACTATAGTTATGATGAGGAGATGGAGTTGATTTTAATTAAATGGAATTCAGCATGCGGGCTGGATGTATTTCATCGGCTTGCCCATCTGTGGCCACTGGCATGCAGACATGCACTGAAGCCCTGAAAAAGGAAACTTATGCCAAGTCACCGAGCCAGTAGAACAGAGACTTGATGAACCTCATTTTCATGGGCCCCCGCCCAGTGTATTTACTATAGTTTGGCACTGCCTATAGCACTCCAGTCTTTCGCCTTAGCGATATCCGAGCAGGCAAACTGGAGAAAAGTTGCACGGCCAGTCTTAAATCCAAAGTAAGCACAAGTGTTCCAGCCAAAGCCGTCACCACCACTACCACCTCCAACTTGAAAAAAAAAACCATCCCATGTTAACACACAAAGTGGAAGGACCGGTTGCTCATTGAAACCAAGCTTTGGTCAAAACCCAAAAGATGGACAGAGTGGTTTTAACACAGCACTTCATTAGTAGGGTGGACAGAAAGGGCCAGAAGCCAAGTCAAAGCTTCCATGGCCTTCGATGGGATCAACATCTTGGGCTCATACCTGTGCCCTGCCTTCTTCAGAATGAAGGGAATTCATTTGGATATCATGGTTAACATGGAAAAATAGAACCTCCATGCACAGAAGGAGGATACCTCTATGCAACAGCTGCCGGGACCAAAGAATAGGAGGAAGCCATTGCCCTTGTGCTTTCTCTTTAGCTCAAAAATAGAGTAGATCTTTAATGAAATCTTGCTGCACCTCCTCAAATCCCCTGGACTTTCCTGAGTTCTGATGAAGAGCCTCAGGAAAGATGCCCCCCTCTGAATTCTGAAAGAGCCACGACCAGTTGAAGCAGACAATTTTCATCACTATTTAATATTCTGATACAAAAATATTCTAGTAATTCCTCTCTGGTGACCCAATCAAGCTGTGAATGTCTAGTAGTGGAGGAGTTGGACAAGACGTTTTTCTTTAGCTGTGCCTTGCTTACAGAACAGCTTTCTCAGAAAAAACCCCCCACCAAGTACCAACTGAAAAGCTGTTTTAAGCAATGTTTGTAACATTAACTTTTTTTTGGCATCCAGATTCCAAAACAAAACCAACCAAACAAAAACAAACAAATTCCTAACCAGCACTGTTTGTGGGGAGGGGGGATTATGGGAGCTGTAGTCCCCCAAAGTTACCTGCCCACATCTTATTCACCCAGCCTTTTAAACTAATTTATGTCTGCTAGTATCACATTCTTTCTGTTTATAAGGTGTGTTTTAATTTTAACCCTTTTACAAATTTTGTTTTCAGTGTTGCATTTGCATCTGTGAGCGACTCAGAGAAATTGTGCGGAGGGGTGGCTACATTATAGTGTAACAAATGAATAAAATGGAATAACTCAATGAAACAAAGCAAGACGGATTTGGGCTGAGGCAGACTGTTCAGGCTAATACCGGTATGGCGATTTCATAAGGAGAGGGAGAGAAGAAGGAAGACTTGTTACAGCTGTTGGGTTATTGTAGTAAACCACCGTAGCTACATTGAACCTCCATGGTCTGAAGCAGCCTATCTTGGAACATCGGTTGTTGGAGGGGAATAATGGGAACAGACATACGCCTCCGTGCCTTAAAGGCGCATTTCCTAGAAATGTCTAGCTGGCTGCATTGGGGAACAGAATCCAAAAGGAGAGAGGTCTTTTGACGCAGCCAGACAGGGTCTTCTGATGTTCTGATTTTAAACCATTTCCCAAGAATGAGTAGGTTGCGTCAACATGGGTGTCTGGCCCACATTTGGAGAAATTATTTTTGAACTCCTGCCCCCAGAATCTGACTCCAAATAAAACATTCAATTTCCTTAGCCCTGGTCAAGAACGATATTATATGCCCCACTCTGGGGTGTGTTGATGCAAAAATAAAAGCAGCAGAAATGCTCTACCTGGTGGGGCAAAGTGTTCCACCCCACCATGCTGGCTGGGGGAGTCTTGGAGTTGCAGCTTTGCCAAACTCTCACACCATCCTCTTAGTTACACCTTAAAGGGCAACCTTTTCAGTTTCACAAAATTCATTCCCCAGCATAGTGGAATGTTTAGCAAGATATTTTGTGCCTACGAGTGGTGGTGGGGGGGGAAGAGGCAAGCTTGCTTCCAAAATGCAGTTACGTAAAACCAACATCAGGTTGGTAGTTGGCACAAGGAGGAAACCTTTTAACTCCCCAGAAAGATATAACAGATAAGACGTACTGCCTTGCGGATTCAAAGGAAAGTCCACCTGGCTTAGTACAGTATATTGTTTCCAACAGTGGACGGCCGAGACAATAAGTGACCTGCTCATACAAAAAACGGCAACGGTAAAAACAGGCAGTGGGTTCAAACTGCCCTGGAACTCATACACTCAAGCAAAGCATGTGATGCACAGTTAAATCTCCAGGCAGCAGCACCTGATAAGGAAAGAAATATTTAATTTTAAGGGCCTATTCCTTACACCATATATGGAAGCTCCTTTCCTCCCATGATATGGGTCCAATACCAAATCACTTTAATTTTTGCAAACCATATGCGATGGCACGGCAAGAAGCCAAGAGGTAAAAGCGCATCTTAAGTGCAGTTGCAATACTCACATCAGCTTGGTGTGCCTCTTTTCTGGGGTTTTGGCAACCTTTTTCTCTCCTTTCCCCCCCTTCAATGCCAGCCACTTTGTCGCTCTATCAAGTCCATGATAAAGAAACAAAAAGCAACCGAACACGGCAGAGATAGGAAAGAGCAGTGTGGGTAAATTTGCACAGACAATAAGCCTTTTTTTTTTCTTTTTTGCATTTCAGTCAAACTCGCTGTACCAGTTTGCGTTTCTTTACCCCAGCAGCTGAAAGGTGGTTCACTGGAATCGAAGCTGTTTGGCGGGTTCTGCCATAATACAAAGAAGTGGTCAGACAAGTTTGCCACAAACACTACATAGAGATTTGATTGTTTTCCCATAATTACAGCTCGGCCTGAGTTGGTCAAAAAGTCAGTCAATCACATGAACAAAACATTTTCACATTTTCTCTCCCGCCCATCAGCTACCACTAGGATGGGAAATAATTGTTTCTTTTGACTTAATGGTAGTTTTTGTAGAATAATTCTTAATGTGTCCCGCTCTGACAGTTTACTTTCAAGCAAGGCTGGCTGGAAGTGTACTGATCGAAGCATTTGTCAGCTGTTGTTCTCAGTAGAATCTCAGAAGAGATCCCATGCATTTATGTGATGGCAGCCAGATTTTTAAGGAAAAAAAGCTTCTTTGGCTTAATTTTCCTTTGTTTGGGAAAAGTGGAAGCACTCATCAGGAATCACTCACAATGGATTTATTGAACAGTGCTTCATCTAGGGTTGAGCAGAAAAGTTGATGTTATTTGTCAATACATTCTTGAAAAGTAAAGTACTCTCATTTTTAATTATTTTCATGGATGGCTACAAAAGGAATAGAAAGATTTCTCCTCTCTGGAAGCTTTATTCTCATTTTTGGTCAGAGTTATTGTACTCACTGAGGTCAATCTGTTACAGAATGCCATGATGTATGAGGTCCCTGATTGGCTGAGATCATTCCACGATGTATGAGATCCCTGGTTGGTAGGGATCATTCAATTACAGAGAACGTAGGGGGTGTGGGAGGATCTGTGATCAGGCTTGATGGCAGCGGGGGAGGGGGGGGAAAGGAATTCTGCACCAGCTATGTCTGTTTCTTGAGATATCTGATCTGGCAACTGTGATAACGCCCTAGTTACTTCCCAGATGGATTACTGTAATCCACTCTATGTGGGGCTGCTGATGGAGGATGTCAGGACACTTCAATGGGTCCAAAAAGCAGCAGCCAGATTGCTGACTGAGAGTGCTTACAGGGATCATATAACCCCCTTGCTACAGCAGCTCCATTGGCTGCTGGTCAGTTACCAGGCACAATTTAAAGTACTGGTTTTAATCTATAAAGCCCTAAATGGCCTGGACCCAAGCAATCTCAAAGATTGTGTCTTTGAGTCTGCTCGGGTGTTAAGATCATCAAAAGAGGCCTTTCTCTCAGTCTCACCACCTTCACAGATGTGTTTGGTAGGGTACATGGGAGAGGACCTTCTCTGTTGCTGCTTCTAGACTCTGGAACTCCCTCCCACAAGAGGCCAGCCCGGCCCCATCTTTGCTATTCTTCCGCAAACAGGCAAATACCTTTCTCTTCAGGCAAGACTTCCCTCAGTAACCAGCTATCTGTGTTTCCTGTTTAGACAGATTGTTATGCATTACTGCTTTGACTGGATTTTTAGTAGTACTGTACTGTACTTGTGCTTTTCATTTTTGTTCTCCATTTATCAGAGTGACTTTTTAAAAAATAATTGTTATTGATCTTTGTCTTAATATTGCTATTAATGATTTAAGATTCCTCCTTATTCATTGTTCGTAGTTTTAAATATTGTCTCTTAATGATTTTTACCAACGTTATATACTATTCCCCTCCCCCCACTTTAAATATTCTCTCTCAGTGTTGTAAACCACCTTGGGTCCTTTTCAAGGAGAAAGGCGGGATAAAAATATTTTCAATAAATTAAATAAATAAACGAAAACATTTCAGGGGCTCTGAAAGTTGGCCTGCACTCTTAAAAGCCATCAACTCGAGCTTTGGAAGAGTGATTGTCATTTCGTTTCTCTTTTTCTGTATCCAAATGGCGATTACCGCCAAGAAATTGGAAGGATGCTAAAATTTGGAAGGGCAGCTGTGAACCAACTCCTTAAAAGTAAAGATGTGTCACTAAAGACCAAGGTCAAGATCAGGCATACTCTGCTACTCTGGATGTTTTTGAAAAAAACTAATAGGTGGGGCTCGTCAGCCTGGGAAGGCAGCCCATCTAGGAGAAGGAAAACTCTGATTTCAAACCTCCCCTGCCTTGTGGCTATATCCACTCATGGAAAAGGCTTCAGGAGTAAACCTCAAGGCAAAATCTGGAGCCAGAGTCCCGGAGGCAGTTCGTGTCGTTCTGTCAACTCCTGCGACGTTGCTGGAACCAGTTGTATTGGCTCTTGCCTTTCCATTGGACTATTTCAGTGATATGGAGAGGGGGGATTTGCTGTTTGGGTAACAGCCTATCCTTCATATTATTCCACCCAGACTTCGTGCTCCGGAGAGGACACTCCAGCTTTGAATACAACGTTGAAGCAAAATCAGGGAGCTGGACAGGGGACAAATTGTATTTGCCTTCAGTGTGGAAGGGATGGTCACTCTCAAATTGGCCTTCTCAGCCACACTAGACTGTTCCACATCCTCCATACAGAGCACGTTACCATAGTCTCTCGAGACTGAAGGATGGCTAGACAAGTATAGGAAAAAAATGACTCATCTGAAATGTGTGTGCTAGAGGAGAGCTTTATAGATACCATGGACCACCAGAAAGACGAATCAATGGGTGTTAGATTATATGAAGCCTGGACTCTCACGAGAACTGAAACTGCGTCAGTTGAGACTCAAGGGAAAAATAAGGAAGCTGGGAAAAGTTGAAGGCACCAGAAGAAGAGGAAGACCAAATATGAGATAGTAATAACAATCTCAACTGCAGAGCTGGAAGGAACCCAATGGATCATCGATTCCAGCCCCTTGTCAAGGAGGCACTGTGGGGTATTGAACCTATACCACTGAGTTATCCAGCAGTTCATTCCTGTTGGGTTGACTCCATAAAGAAAGTCTTGGTCTTTCGTTTTCAGGACCTGAGCAGGGCGGTTAAGGACAGGACCTTTCAGAGATCACTTGCTCACAGAATCACCAATAATTCAGAAATTACTTCATGGCATGTAACAGCTATCCAAACCAATGACTTTTCCACGCTCTGCTGAACTTCAAAAATCAGCAAAGCCGAGCACAGCCCTGATTTTCACTCCTACTGAATCACTCCTTCTGTACACGGATCAGTTGCAGCTGTTTTTTTTTTCTAATGCAGGCTGCATAATACCGGAGCACATTTTCCACAAGTACCTGTCTGACTTGAAGAATCAGTGATCAAAGTGGAGGGTGCGTTGACTCCCATAATGTCGGGCCGGTAGGCGAGTCCGACCTGTTCCTGCCCTCTTTCATCACTGGGAGAAAACCAGCTTTCTTGACTTGGCATGATCAGACTTTGCTCGGATCCATGGAGCAGCAGAATTCTGAACGTGATCCCAAATAAATTTACTTTAAAATGGGGCTATTTGGTGTCTAGAAGGCAAGGATTCAAAAAAAAAAGTGGTACCTTTACTGGCAGGGAGAACTCCATGCCTAAGGCAATATTTCAGGATGAGTCAGTGTTCTTTTCAATACCGGATGCTGGAGATAAACTAAGTCCCAGCTACAGTGGTGCCTGGCTTGATGAGGATAATTCGTTCCGTTGAAATCGCTGTTAAGCGAAATCCTCGTCAAGCAAAATGAAAAAGGCCATTGAAATGCATTGAAAACCGGTTCAATGCGTTCCAAAGGGCTAAATACCTCAGCGTCCAGCGAAGATCCTCCATAGGGGGTGGCCATTTTCGGTGTCTGTAAAGTGAGCAATCTGTCCTAAAGCACAGCAGGGAGCCATTTTGCACTGCGGGTGGCCATTTTAGAGCCACCGATCAGCTGTTTTAAAATTGTCATCTAGCGAAAAATCGGTTCCCGAAGCAGGGAACTGATCATCATGAAGCGAAAATTCCCTATCTGAACATAGTTTTGCGATCGCTATTGCAATTGCAAAAAACTCATTGTAAAGTGGATTTGTCCTTTAACGAGGTAATAGTGAAGTGTACAACCTGGACTCAAGGGACTTTGGCACAGGTGTCTGCAGGGGATGGAGAACCTCCTTATACCCAATGATGTAGTGCTATATTTGGACATGCAGGTGCTTATTATGGCAGTCTCCGTAGCCGCTACCATCACACAATACAAGGTAACGCAGCACAGCATAATATTTGAAAAAAAAAGTTTCAAATGCAGGTAGCTGGATCAGTCCATATAAACAAACAAGGAGCAGGTTTTTACTGTAGTAAACGTAACAGCTCTTAACTGCCCATTCAAGAGCAAACCACCCTCAGATATTTTTCATTACAACAGGAATAGTTTGCAACAGTATATTGTTCCTGGGAAAATCCAGTTTCACCCCCTGCAACTCTTGAGGACCACAGCTAAGCACAACGGGAACAGGAGATCCTGGAGGGTGGGGGTGGCGGTAAGTGTGGATGATGTCCTAGTCTCAATTACTGGACAAATCTATAGGGCTTTGGCCTTTCGAGCCTTGTTCCACTGGTTGCTCTCCTTAGAACCCAAATGTTTTTACTTGTTTTAAAATACATAAAGATAGGCAGAGAGAGACACACAGAAATACATCCATACATAGAATCATAGGATCGTAGAAGAAATGAGTTAGAATGAGTCTGTAAGGCCATCAAGTCCAACCCCCTGCTCAGTGCAGGAATCCAAATCAAAGCAGATCTGACAGATGATTGTCCAGTTTTCTCTTGAATGCCTCCAGTGTCGGAGAACTCATCACCTCCCAAAATAACTGGTTCCGTTGTTGTACTGCTCTAACAGTTACCTGCATCCGGATAGTCAGCAAGAGGTTTGCAGTGATCTCTGAGACTAACAAATTCCATAGAAGCGGTTCCTAGACATGGAGGCCTAGACGTTCATGGACTATAACTTACAGAAGCTCTAACCATTGGCATTGATAGACTGTTTTGGGGAACCATTGTCCTATAGAAAATGTGGGTGCTTGTTTCAGGCTCTCTGCTGTGTTCTGGAAGGAAGCCCCCACCCACCCAGTGATAAAACAATTCAGATACAAGCTGCTTGTTCTGATCCAGTAATACTGCTTCTCCAAATTTTGCAAAATTTGGACACCATAGGAATGCAATGATAATGTAAGCTGTGTTGAACACTAAATTGCATCCATGTGATCTTATTTTCAGAACAGTTTTTAGAGTAATAAGTATGCTTGTAAGACTCTCCAAGCTTTTTCTGTTGTAGTATTTTCCCCATAAACGGAAAGACATTTGTTTGACCCAGCACATCATTTTCCTCACCTACATATCTTGAATTTGTGTGTGTGTGTGTGTGTGTGTGTGTGTGTGTGTGTGTGTGTGTGTGTGTGTGTGTGTGTGAGAGAGAGAGAGAGAGAGAGAGAGAGAGAGAGAGAGAGAGATTGGGTCATTGGAAGGTAACAGGGGCTTTATTCCCATGTCCAGTTGACTCTTACTTTAAAAAAAAAAGGTTGAGATTCTCAGGAAAATCACATATGTGATGCTAGATTTTGTACTATCAGTTTGGACTGCCTGCACAGTTATAACTATGATGTTCAAAGGACATGAGGAAATGTCAAGAAGTTTGCCCGTTTAAGAGTTGATCGTTGGACGTGTGCGTGTTATACATTCTTCATGAAACATCACTGTGGAATCCTTGCTCCTTATGTAATAACTGTCTGATGTAAACCTCTTCGCTTTAGCATTTCATTGCCTTTGCAATGGGCAGTTACACAGGATCACAAAGAAGATCCTCATTCTGCTCCTGCACATATATCTTATGTAAGCAGTAGGTTGGTAAAGCCTGCAGTGGTCACCTGAGTGCTCCTGTTCTCCCGATATCTGTCTGAATGACTTGCCATCCTGCAGAAAGAAAAGAAAATGTATAAAGCAAATAGAAAAGACAGAAGCTTCCCAGTTTCTGGCATCTATGGAATCTTTTTGGCTGCTTTAGTACAATCAGAAATACAGGTATTGCCAACATTTTAATAGGTTAGAAATACAGTACATGTCTAACTCCTGCCAACCTAGCAGTTCAAAAACATGCAAATGCAAGTAGATAAATAGGTACCACTTTGGTGGGAAGGTAACGGTGTTCCGTGTCTAGTCACGCTGGCCACGTGACCACGGAAACTGTCTTCGGGCAAACACTGGCTCTATGGCTTGGAAATGGGGATGAGCACCACCCCCTAGAGTCCGACATCACTGGACTAAATGTTGAGGGGAACCTTCACCTTTACTTGTCTAACAGTTCTAAATAAAGCCACAACCCCCAAACTTAACATTATTTTTATTGGACCAACACATCTCTCTTTTTTTAAAAAAATATTCTTTCTTGCTTCATATAGCTCTTTTCATAAGTGTTTCACAATCTTTTTTTATTTTGAGTTGCAACCCCTTTTTATAATAGCCAAGTAACCTGTAAGAAAAAATATTAAAAATATTTTTTTTTCAAAATATAATTCTCACCTAATATTTAATGCGATGGTTGTATCTGGGCAACCAGCTTCAAAATTCACAGCTGAGTGTTTGTTAAAGCCACTCCCCCTCTACAGTCCCTTAACAGACTCCAGGAGGTGGAAGTAATGAAGCTAAGTTAAAATCGGGTTTTACTGGGGTAGGGTGAGTTTTCCCTCCACTGCCCAGAGAAGGAGAGCAGCCAGCCAGGGGGTCCTTTGGGCCAGATGCCCCACAGCAGGAAGTAAAGAGAGCTTGGCTTGGATGGTGCAAGTGAGGGGGAGTATGTGTGTGTGTGTATAAGGGAAACAGGATTGCAAGTTGAGGATGACGTGTCCCCCTCCTCCAAAAATGGCAGCACCCCTTGCCAAAAACACTGCACAACCCCCTTGGGGATCGTGACCCACATGTTGGGAACCCATGACCTAAGCACTGCAGTTTGCAGCCTTTTTAAAATTTCCGCAAGAAGACTGTAAGCAACTCATATTTATATAGGGTTGCCAGATAAATGGGTACCAAAAGGAGGACATAGAAAGATAAAAAAAGAGGACAGAGGAGGACGTACAGTGGGGTCTCTACTTAAGAACATCCCTACTTAAGAACAATCCAACTTAAGAACAGCTCCATTTGCTAAATTTTGCTTCTACTTGAGAACAGAAATCCAAGATAAGAACAGGAAAAAAAAAAAACCTTTCCTGCTCTTTTTTTAACCTCAGGTCATCTTAGGTTAAAAAAAAATTCTCCCCCTAGTGGTAGAGTACGTATTAACCAGCTTTGCATTAGTTCCTATGGGAACTAATGCTTCAATGTACGAACGCACCTCTACATAACAAAAAAACAGCCAGAACGGATTAATTGGTTTTCAGTCCATTCCTATGGGAAATTTTGCTTCAACTTAAGAATGTTTCAACTTAAGAACACCATCCCAAAACGGATTAAGTTCTTAAGTAGAGGTTCCACTGTATTGAATGTTTCATTTGAATCGTTCCGGATTAAACCCGCAATCAATAAAATTTTATTACAATAACTGCCAATAAATGTCTCTTACTGAACTGAACAAGAAACAGTAATGTTAAAAAACACAAATTCAATGGGTTTTATTTTCAAAATACCAAAACACGTTATTTAAACAGCTAATTGTACCCGAACCCACCCCGGCCCAGTTGCGGGATCCCCCAGCCGCTCACACTCTGCACAGACTTAGAGGCAACCTTGCTAATCTGGATGCCCGAACAAGGCTGGGGGAAAGTGGTGCCTCCCCCGAGGACCATAAGTTCAAGGCTGGGGATTGTGGGAGTTGGAGTCCCCGAAAGGGACTTTGAACACACACAGTCCGGTGCTCGCCTTCCCATTGATGTGCTTGGGTGCTGCTTGCTCCTACCTGGCTTAGCGGGCGGCGCTCTGCTTGCGCTGCCTTTCTGGGCTCCACGTGAGCTGGGCGGGCATGGCGGATTGCCAAGCAGCCACCACCACAGTGGGAGGGGGCGAGGGCTGCGCTCCAGCACTGGTGGCAGGTAACAAGGGGCGGGTGGGTGGGGAAAGACAGAGAGGGGGGTCCTTCCACCTCTCCCCCTCCCATCCAAAATTATAACATAAAATATCCAAAAGCCTGACATTTTAAAGGTTTTTATCTTTGCCTGGCGGATGGAGGGCATTAGGCTAAAAGGGAGGACATGTCCTCCTTTTGCCTGACGTCTGGCAACCCTACGTTTATACCCATTTTGGAAATGAGAGCATGAGTGAAGAGATTTGGCAGTGGCTAATCAATGAAGCCATCAATAAGCAGGGCTGGACGGAAGGGGTTTCCTTAAATATCTAAGGCCCTCCTCCATTGATTGGGGTTGTTTCTGCTTGTTTGCTATGCTGACAGCTGAATATCATGTTTGAACATACAAAGGGGCTTGCTCTATAGAGTCAGTTGCCTGATCCATCTAGGGCAGGAAGAGGAAACATGTTGCCTTCCAGATATTAAAATACAGCTCTGTCCACCCCCCCCCCATCATTAGCTAGGCTGACTAGACCAATGGGAGTTGCAGTCCAATAATGCCCAAAATATCACACATCCCCCTACCTGGACCCAGGCAGGGGATGGCATCTCTCTCTATGGGCCTGAGATCATCAGGGGGGGCCTTTCACTGGATCTCCCCATCCTAACAGGTGTGTTTGGTGGGGACATGGGAGAGGGTCTTCTCTGCCATTGATCCCAGACTCCCTCCGATAGGAAGTCAGGTTGGCCCCATCTTTGCTGTCCTTCTGCAAGCAGGCAAAACCCTTAGTCTTCCGGCAAGCTTTTCCTTAGTGACGGGCTGTCTGAACAGATTGTTGTGCTCTGTTGCTTTTAAATGTGTTTTTAGTACTGGTTTTAATTACCCTTTTAATCTAAAGGGGTAGCCTTTAATGCCTGAAATTCACAGCTGTCTGATGGATTTAGGTATGCAGAGTTGTGCAACGTGGCTTCAGCTACTGTGAAGAAGCGCCACGACACCCAAGAGGGAAGCAGAGCTTGGCAAAGTCCCTTTATGCGTAGCTGGCTGGGGGCATTTTGGGAGTTACTGGAGTAAAGGGAAGACAAAACTTATCACATTGGTGGCCTACACAACACTGTCCAGCAGAGGCTGCTCATCAGCTTCATAGTCAGCAAGGAATTGACTATACTTACTCCTTACAGCATCTTTTATGAAAAACTCTGAGTGCATAACACAGGAGAAGAAGTGTGGCTTGTTACCTATGGAGCCTGAATGGAAAACATCCCCTTTTCTACCTGTTGGATTAAAGTAGGAAACAGTGAACCACCTTGCGAAGTATACACCCCCAAACTTCAGCGCTACAGATCTACTTATGTGATTTTATGTCTTTTGCAATCATTGTGTAAGATGCTACCAACCAGATATTAAAGCTATAATATGACTGATCATCACCATCATCATTTGAGAACAGCAGAGCTGGAAGGGATCATCGAGTGACGTTCTCCTCCTCCTCAAACCCTCCAGTGAATTCTCATTATTCAGACTTATTTGCTAAAAATATTTCTGTATACTGATAAGAGTCTGTGCGATATAACGGACACAGTGTTAGACTGGGGCTCAGGAGATCGGATTTCAGCTCTCTGCTCAGTCACGGAAACTCAGTGAAGAGAGGGGTTGGCAAAGATAAGCCACTCCTTCCACATCTCAGAAACCTCGAAATCCTATTAGAGTCACAAGTTGGTAGCAATTTGACGGTACAGGGCAACAATAGTTCATACCGACTGCATATGTTATCCTGAGTGGTGAAACCTGTAAAGCCAGGTTAGGAATCTTGGACTTCTCCAGTATCGTTGAGCCATTCTGTTTAACCATTGCCATTCTGGCCCATGGTGGGGGATTATGCGAGTTGTAGCTCATCAGTACTTAGATTGCAAAAGTCCCTCAACTCCCAGCTTAGATGTTTGTGAAGATTCTCAGTCATCCAGGTGTGGTTATCTGGAAGCTGAGTCATGGCAACTGGACTTCTTTCTTATTATAAATAAATATATATATTTCTGGGGTATTTTATTTAATTTTTTAAGGCATAAGTGAATCAGCAGATACTGATCCCACAGATGGGTGTGTGCATTTCTACTGTACCTCTCTCTATACCTCCGTATGTTCTGTGTTGACAAAGGCTGCTGATTCTGCTCCAGCCGTTGGCACTGCTGACCAAACATTCATAGCCTCATCCATAGGGCACATCTTTCAGATGGAAAGTAGACAGAGTTTTAAACTAGAGACTAAGGGCATGGTTACACTATAAAAATGAATCAGATGATGGATTATAGGTTTTTTGAAGTCACATAGTAGTCCTGGGAGAATGTTTAATCCATTTTTAAACTGTGTTGCATATCGGGCAAGGGGGCTACATGGGCTTTTAAAATTGGTGCATTTGTGGCTTTGTCCTGCACCTGTCTGCCTTAGCACTGCCTGCATCTTACACCACTCACTGCTGCTGCTGTGGTGTTATTTTTAAGTAATTAATTAATGCTTTACTTCTTGCAGTCTTGCATAGCGCTAGTTCAGTTTTCACATATGCCAAAGGATTCAAAATAAATTTATTTCACCAGCAGTTTAAAAAATAATGGACCTTCTTGAAGCCAATTAAAATATATTGCTTTCCAATCAAAAACACACACTTCATGGGCAAAAAAATTATCTGTGTTTCCCTGTGTGTCATTGAGTTGAAATTTCATTCATTCATTCATTCATTCATTCATTCATTCATTCATTCATTCATTCATTCATTCATTTATTTATTTATTTATTTATTTATTTATTTATTGGACTTATATACCGCCCCATAGCGCTACAAGCACTCTCCGGGCGGTTTACAATTTTTAATTATACAGGCTACACATTGCCCCCCCAGCAAGCTGGGTACTCATTTTACCGACCTCGGAAGGATGGAAGGCTGAGTCAACCTTGAGCCGGCTACCTGGGATTTGAACCCCAGTCGTGAGTCGTGATTGATTGATTGATTGATTTATTTATTTATTTATATCCCGCCTATCTAGTCACTTAAGACCACTCTAGGTGGTCAATTTTAAAAATTGATTTCAAACATGCTAAGCCTGATTCAAAAATAGGGCTTTTTTTTCTACGTGTAACCATGCCCTAAGATCTGTTTAAAACTAGAGTGAGGATTTAGATTGGGGTACAGGGAGCTTATTTATGGAGAATAGAGCCTTGGTTCACCTGAATCTCAGCCCAATATAATCAACAATGACTTACAGTGGACCCTCGACTTACAGACGGCTCGACTTACAGACTTTTCGAGTTACAGACTTCTCTGGCTGCAAAATTTAGATTCGACTTGCAGCCACAGAATCGACTTACAGACCAGAAAAAACCCAAAATGGAACCAAAATATAATAAAAACCGCTGGTTATGGGATTAATCGGTTTTCAATGCATTGTAGGTCAATGGAGATTCGACCTACAGACTTTTCGACTTGCAGACATCATTCCAATACGGATTAATTCCGTAAGTAGAGGGTCCACTGTACAGGGTTTTAGACATGATTCCTTTCTAGCCCAATCTGAAGATCTCTGGGAGTTTCAGATGTGATTCCTTCCAAGAATTATTTGGAAATCTCTGGTGTTCTCTTGTTGTCTCCCATCCAGGTAGCAGCTACTGCTCACCTTGGTTTATCCTGCTCCTGTCCAATGACACCTGTTGCTTTTTCATAAGAGAGAACTGTATTCTCATTTCTCAGTATTTATTTCCAGAAAAATCTATCAGCAGCAAGATCAGCTTGCCCCCACTTGAGGACACTCCCAGAAAAATCACACAGAAAGGTCTGAGGCAAACCATTGCTTTCCTCCTGAGCTTGCTGAGTGATTGTTAAACCAGGTGTACGAGGGGGAAATGTATTGTGTGAATGGTGGTCTAATCATTTCCTGACAACGTTTTCTTCCGGCTTAGAACGGCTTTTTTCCCCCTCTCCTCTCTTTGAATGGGCTAAAGGATAACCTTGAGGGTATTCTCATTTTTGAATTCTGTTCATGTCGAGACTTTCTTATCTGTCAGCAAATGTAGCCAGTGCCTGTAATTCTGAAAATCAATGAATATGTAAACAGAAACTCAAGGTGAACCTTTCCAGCGCCGCTTGCTTTGAAAGGGAACCATGTTGATTGCTTAGGTGGGTCTGACAAGCCATTCATAGAGGGTCATGTGATCTCTTGCCTCATTTTAGTATTTGCCTGTTGATTCATCCATCCATCCATCCATTCACAGTCACCTCCCCCACTTTCTGTTCCTTCCTTTCCCCCTTACATAATGATAATAATAATAAAGAAGGCTTTTCTTTGGTACAAACCAATTTATTCTGACATCTGTCAAAGGCTTATCGTGAAGAGCATGTGTTCGGAGAAACAGTGCCCAACAATTTGAGGGAAAACAAATGTATGGGGAAAGCTCAAAAGAGTAAATGGACGGAAGGATGTGTCTCCGTGTTGCAGCCACAGTGTGTGCAAGATGGGTTTCATTAGCATAATTTTGCATGTCATATCAAAGAAAGGAGCGTGGCCTCTTGGAAGAGCTGAGATGAACCTGGAGGGGAGAATTTTGAAAAACAAAACAAAACCATCTGAAATCTAGAGTGGTTATGTATTTTTGCCTTTTAGTGGCGCAAAATAATAATAATAATAATAAAATTTTCTAATTGTGAGGGAAAGCAGGAAACCCCGAAGGTGCGTAGGGCCTCTCAAAATATGGAAAAATTGCTTGGTGTTGAACAGCACCTGGAGAGTAAGTTACTCCGTTCCTTTTGACACTACAGGAAGCAGTCTCATATTGAGCTGGATCTCTGGGCCACCAAGTCCATCATTAACTGTGCTGTCCTCTGAGTCCAGCCTTCTGAATACTGTGAGCTAAATTTGTCGATACGAGTGACTGCTGTTATTGGAAATGGTGCTCCTTTGAAGGCCAAAAGACATCTATTTGTCTAGCATGTGCTCTGACTTAGCCATCATTCTTACATTCTAGGCGGTTATGCTTAATTATTGGTCACTTCCTTTATGTGGGAAACATTTTTTGCCATGTTTTGGGATTCCCTTATGCCCCTCAATATTTCTGACAATATTTTGAAGTTTTGGCCACTGGAGGGTGCGAGGAGCTTTTTTAGAGAAATGTTTAAAAAAAATCTTTTTGGGGTGGTGTGACAGGAGATGGTGGAGGCTTCCAAGATTCCAGGGTGGGCAAATGGAGCGCTCAGAGCTCTCTGGAGGTTCCCCACTCATATTTTAGGATATGATCATGGGCGGAACTTGAACACATAGCTTTTGGGACTAAAGCGACAAAGACGTCTATGGTTACCCTGAAAGGCTGTCAAGTTTTATTTTTCATAAGCTTTCAGGAATTGTAGCCCACTTCACCAGGTGCCACGAACTGTGGCCCACAAAAGCTTACACATGCAAAACATATTTATTTAAAATATTTTTACTCCACCTTTCACCTAAAAAAAAGGACCTAGGGCGGCTTATATCATTCAAAACACAATATTAAAAACTAAAAAACAAGAAATGATTCAAATATTAATGAAACATTAATAACATATTAAAAATGTTAGGTCAAAGCCATTACGTAAAACAGATTTAGAAGCAATAAAATATCAACTGTCCCGTTTACTGCCTCATAGACGGTCAGCCAGTCACTAAGTAAAAGCCTGCCTGAAGAGAAAAGTCTTCACCTGCTTGCAAACTTGTTAAATCTTTTAAATTGCCACAGTCTAAGGTGATCTATGTTCCTCAGAATTTCCCCCCCCTCCAGTTCCAGAATCCAGGGATGTGATGAAAGAACTGGGGCTTTGCCCCAGGGCACCAAAATTTAGAGGGCACCAAAATCTACAGGTGAATCTACTTCTGCATGTTAGGAAATAAAGGGCAAGACCTTCCATATCGATCCACTTCCTTTTCTTCTTTTTCTTTGGGTGTGTGAGAAGATAGCACATTTCCCTCCTTTTTATGTGTTTGTGTGTGTGGGGAAACGGGAAGCCTCACACCCATGCCTCAAGGTGGAGCGGGTGGAAGGCACTGTCAGTTACCCCTCGGCTGTCAAAACTTCTAGTTACAGCCCTGCCAGAATCCCCAGCACTTTGCTGACTGGGGAACCCCCCCAAAATATCTTTTTCCAAACTTGGCCAGCCATCAAGCATTTTAAAGAAAAACACTAGCATGGTCTGACTGCACTTATCTCTTGTGACAAGCTTGGTGATGTGACTCTGAAGGGATCACAACATTCTGACGCATGTCTTGCATACATAGTCTATAGCATAACTTAGAAAAACTATGTGGTTTTTTTTTTGATAGCATATCCCCAAATCCCCCAACTAACCTTGCTGGGAACGGTAGTCCACAAAAACTAACTTTCCCAAATTATGGTCCATTGGTCTCCGTGTGCTCCTTCTAAGATTTATCAGCTTTTGGTTGCCTGAAAACGGCTCCTCACTATTGTCATTTTGACCTCAGAGAGCGAAATATCTTTGGCACAGCCTGGATTTTGAGTTTGCCTGCCTTGTAAAGCAGCTCCAACTGTAGGCCTTATCAGCTGAGTGTGAGCTTGCAAAAGATAAGGCTTCAAAGCCAAACACATTTTAAATACACCTTTAAAAGCCTTCAAAAATGTAGTTTCATAAATGTTTGTGTTACGTGATTACCCGATAACCATGGAGTGGTGTTATTGAATTGCTACCCTGCTGAATACTTGCAAACAGTTCTTGTTGTCAGTATCAGATGAATGGGTGACTTATTAATGGCTTTCTGAATGTGGCAGAATTCAAGCTTTCAGGAGCAAGATTTTTCCACCTTTTGTGCTTTGCTGTCCCGCAGTTGTTGCTGAAGGTGCCGTTGAACCACATTCAACATGTAAGATTTCTGTACAGAATGTGATCTGCAGGTTGAGGTGTGGAGTGATAAAAGAGGGTTCTGCTGATGACCCTGTACCTCTGGGACCTCAGAGACGGTCAGATATACTAAAACATGTATGTAGACTTGGTTATGGGGACGTGGTGGCACTGCGGGTTAAACTGCAGAAGCCTCTGTGCTGCAAGGCCAGAAGACCAGCCGTTGCAAGATCGAATCCATGCAACGGAGTGAGTCCCGTTGCTTGTCCCAGCTCCTACCAACCTAGCAGTTTGAAAGCATGTAAAAATGTGAGTAGATAAATAGGTACCACCACGGTGGGAAGGTAACGGCGTTCCGTGTCTAGTCGCGCTGGCCACGTGGCCACGGAAACTGTCTATGGACAAACAATGGCTCTACGGCTTGGAAACAGGGATGAGCACCGCCCCTAGAGTCTAACACGATTGGACTAAATGTTAAGGGGAACCTTTACCTTAGACTTGGTTAGAAATACACTTTAGTTTAAAAGAATGAGCATTTTTGGTATTGGGCTATGTGCCCAGTTCAAGCATCATTAAAAAGGAGGAGAAAAGAAGGCATCCATTCGTGTATATTTGCATACACTAATTTACTTGTCCTGGTGCAAATTCTGAAATGGTCTTTGTATAATGGGGATACAAAACGTTGAACCTAGCGGGGAGTACAGACTGTGCCCATGTGATACCACCCTATGCCTACTGCAGAATCTCCTGGCTAGGTACTAACGGTGGTTGAACCATTTTGAAGCCTTGATAGCCTTTTTCATAGTTATTTCATCTTCACACCTGACATAGACCAGACAGGGTCCTTCAAATGGAGGAGATCTTCAAGGGAGAGGACCACCCTGGCAGCCTTTCATGTAGTGGTTCCCAAACTTGGGTCCCCAAAGATTCCTGGACTAAAACTCCCAGAAGTCTTCATCACTAGCTGTGCTGGCCAGGATTTCTAGGAGTTGTAGCCCAAAAACATCTGGGGACGCAAGTTTGGGAACCACTGATAGTACACCAGCCCCTGGGAAAGAGGACATGTGGCCATACCCTGGATGAACTGTGGTATTCAACCACATTTTTAAAATGTCTCAAGTTCTTTCTGTCCTGCTTATAGGAAAAGTTAGTAAGAAGGTCTTGTATATGAAAGATTTTACAGTTTTAATATTGTACTTATTTGAGGTCCCCAGTAAAACTGGTTTAAATAATCAAACAATTACCATACTTTATAGCTTTATAGTTTCCTTTTTATATATAAATATCAGTACTACCTCATAGTATATTTATTGATAAATACTTATGCTATGACATTATTGACATACTAAGTTGGTGTATTAATCTTATTTTAACATTGCAATGATCTGTTGATTGTGCAGTAAGGTTTTTATCTAGAATGAATGGGACTTCCAAGTTAACCCCAACAGGTAAGGTAAAGGTAAAGGTTCCCCTTGACAATTTGTCCAGTCGTGTCCGACTCTAGGGAGGGGTGCTCATCCCTGTTTCCAAGCCATAGAGCCAGTGTTTGTTCATAGACAGTTTCTATGGTCACGTGGCCAGTGTGACTAGACATGGAACGCCGTTACCTTCCCACTGTGGTGATACCTACAGTGGTGTGTCGCTTAACGGGTGCACCGTTTAACAACGAAATCGCATAGCGATGAAGATTTTGCGATCACTTTTGCGATTGCTTTGTGATGGTCTGAATGGGTTTTTTTCGCTTTGTGATGATCGGTTCCCTGTCTCGCTTACCGATCATTGCAAAGCGACGATTTTAAAACAGCTGATCGGCGGTTCCAAAATGGCCACCAGGTAAAAAAAACGGCCACCTGCTGTGTTTAGGGACGGATTCCTCACTTACCTGGCAGCGCAAATGGCCGCCATATGGAGGATCTTCGCTTAAAGGTCAGTTTTAAGCCCATAGGAACACATTGAAGGGGTTTCAATGCATTCCTATGGGCTTTTTAAAATCGCATAGCGACGAAATTACTTAGCAGCAATTTTTGCTGCACCAATTAATGTCGCTATGTGAGGCACCACTGTATGTATCTACTTGCATTTTTATATGCTTTCAAACTGCTAGGTTGGCAGGAGCTGGGACAAGCGACAGGAGCTCACAGGAGCATGGATTTGATTTTATGACAGCTGGTGTTCCGACCTTGCAGCACAGAGGCTTCTGCTGTTTAACACGCAGCGCCACCATGTCCCCAAGAGAGGGACACACAAAAGAGGCCGTGCCTTTGTTTTTTTTTTCAGTCTTTCATGGCTGTAAGATAGTAAAGCTCTGAAATTCAAAATATGTTTGAAAAAGGATAATTTTGATAAATTGAAGCAAGAAATTAAAAATAAGTCGGATGAATTTAGAAAGATTCGATTATTCTGGCTTGGTAGACCAGTAATATGTAAAATGTGAAACAATTTCTAATGCAGACTTTAACAGTGTTCTGTGTCTAGTCGCGCTGGCCCCGTGACCACGGAAACTGTCTATGGACAAATGCTGGCTCTACGGCTTGGAAATGGGGATGAGCACTGCCCCCTAGATTTGGACACAACTGGACCTTTACCTAAAATAATTTCTTGTTTCCCTATTTATTAATACCTTCTATAAACTTAAGTGAACATGGTCAAGCTCTTGAAGCTTAGTACCATTTTTCACAGTGCGTTTGTGAAAAAGTGGGAGGGCAACCCCATCCCCATTTTCCATGGGGCACCATTCCTTCCAGCTAAGGTCCATGAGCCATCATGGGTGAGCTGACAAGCAGAAATTCACTGGGTACATTTTTTTCCGACCTCTGCTGCATTTCAGCCCCAGGGCCTAGAGACAAGGTTTTTGTCTCTTTGGTAGAGACAAAACTCAGATGATGTTTCATCCCCTTGTCGCAATCACATGATTTCCTACAACAATTTTCAACTAAAGATAAAAGGCCAGGATGTCTCTCGGGTCTAACATTTAAAATGTGCGTGTGTTCTGTGCCATCAAGTCAAAACTGATTTACAGCAACCCTAAGAGGGCTTTCAAGGTAAGTGAGATATTTACGAGTTCTAATCCCCCAATGAGTTTCCATGGCTGAGTAAGGATTCGAACTCAGACCTCTGGTGTTCTAAGATGTCACTCTATCCAACCACACTGGGCATCCAGCTAAAACAGACAGCAGGGTGGGGTTAGGGAGAAATGGTACACAAAAAAATTAGCCTCGCTGGAACAAAAACAGATAGATTTCTCTTTCTTTGTATAGACAGACACCCAGCATTTCTGTCTCTATTGAAGCTTATCAGCTCAAGAGAAAAGTGATGTGAGAGAGCAGTCTCCTAAGTGCCGTAAGATTGTGCTGAATAATTTAAAGAATATGCTTAGTCCAGGGGGAATCTATGGAAATCTCGGTGCCTAGTGGCAAATAATAAAAATATT